>NC_140954.1:80940704-81320704 GCF_014529385.1 Adiantum capillus-veneris
TTATGGCTTCTCAAGCACGCACTAGTTTAGTATTCTATAGTGGAATTGTGTATGGCTAAATGTTTCATACCACTTTGGTGGTGGTAGACTTATTCTCTCAAGGACAAGATAGTCCAACCAACTTTCATTGAATGGTGATAGTGCAATAAGTGGATCTAATGCAATATGCACTCTCTTTCCTCTCAATCACCTCATAAGCAAGGTCATTGTGAAGTAAAGTTTGGGTAATCTCACTGTAATTTGGTAAGGTGAAACTACTCTTTCAAGCGAGAAAAGATATTTTGATATGTCAAATAGGTTTTTGTGCGATAAAAATGCGAGTTTGAGGCTTGATGAGCAATTTCAACACCCCCCGCATTAAGAGCTTCTTTCCATGACCCATATTACGAGCGTTTAAGTTCCATGACCCATATTAAGATTTTTTTTGAAATTAACATGTTTTTGTTGGGGTATTGATTTCAACCATTTGCAAAGAATTTGCAGCAAGCTATGGTGGTTGCATTATTTTGTGATTGCGTCACTAAGCAATACCAATCGTAGAGGGAAACGAAGGCAATTCATGTGGTATATCAATCCAAATTTTTGTCCACCATAAGGGTTGCAAGTAGCTATGAAGAGAAAATTCTTGCACGAGACCTAAATTTGAAACAATAGCATTGCCTCTCGATTGTAGGCTCCAACAATTCATACATAAAACAAGGGCATAAAAGACAATTCACCAGTTAATAAGATAATCAAAGTTTGTTACGATTGCATGTTTTGTAAGGAGATAAAGAAGTAGCCTTTGAAAATTGGATTGAGGGGAAAAAGGAGCTCACTTTATACAATGTTCACATTTTATTGACTTTGCTCATAGCCAAGATTGTGTCAAAACGAGATTCATCTTTCTCTAGACAATATTATTTGGCCACTTTGGTCAAATTTAAAGCATCAAATTTTTGACAAGGTTCTATCCTATAACAAGACTTGTCGGGCATTAGTTGTGAGTAGCTAATGGGATCACTAAATTGAAGTTCATCACATACAATAGCGTAGTAAGAAAACTAAACAGTTTTAGCTATAATGTCATTGTGACAATGCTATTGGGAGTTTGGATGCATGCTAGTTGATGTTTTACCAACTTTTTACTTTCCAAGGTTCAAGACATGCTTAGGTTAGTATTACTCACAGGCAATTAGCTATTTTCTTATGGAAAATTTTTCTCTGCTGGTGGGTAGCCACTCGCTCTTCCTCCTACATCATTGGCAATGCTTTATTCTTTGCAAATTGGGACAATAGTTTCCCGAGTACGTTAGTAGCCCAAGGGGTATTTACTTAGCTCTTTGTTGGGTTCTTTAACATGTAAAGGCATCTCACATAATAATTATGGACTCAAGTCGGATATCAAATACTCATTAATATAATTTGTTAACACATCTAGGAAGTGTAGAATGAATCACTTCAATCAGGGATGTAGAAGTAGTAGTAGTGCATGATGCGTAGTTCATTGGGGGTTGTTGTAACATTTAATGGTCTAGTAACTTGTGTGTAGCGGAAAATAGCATGAACATAGTGAGCATTTCATTAGAATAGCTTCCTAATCAGAATAACAAGAGTGCTTGGGTGGAGAGAGCAACAAAAAGCATAACACCTAGTTAGATAGCATGAACAATACTTCAAAAGAAAGAGAAATTAAGAAATTGACAATAGTTGAGGACAGGATTTGCATGGAGCCGGTCCCCCCTCCAAAAGGCTTTGTATTATGGTTTCTCCCATCAAGAAAGACATTTTACAATACAATTATTTGTTTTCCTTCAATACTAGCTAGTGCAATGAAGATGGAAAATTCATGCACTACGCAGAACACTTATCAAACACAACATCAATTCCCTCACGGTCTCAGACCCAAGACCTCACACACCTTTGAAGATGGTGAGAGCTAGTGGGGTATGAGAGTAGATTGAGAGGAAGAAGGAGTATTCTTACGAGAAAGATGTACATCTCCTCACATAATCACTCATATTAGCATAGCTTAGCTTAGTAATTAGCAGGGTAGAGGAGATGAGCATGCATTGAAGCTTGGCTCTTGGTCGGATTTGCATCACACATCCAAGAGTTGTTGGTGTAGTCATCCCTTCTCACAAGCTTGGAGTAGGTAGTAAGCTTTCCATTAAAGCTTAAGAAGGAGAGAGAGTCTTCTTTGCTTCACACATGAGATTGTGTGAGTGTGTGTGTGATAATGCCTTGCAAAAATCAGCCCCCTCTCTCTCTTGGTCAACCCCCCTTGCTAAATGCTCATGCTACAGTCCTATTGGGCCTCCCCAAGCCTAGCCAATGGAAATTAAGCAGCATAAGTGATAGCCTTCTGACATGTGTCCCCCTTTCCCCTTTTGTGAGAGCTTTAGGTAATTATTAAATGCAACTAAACTCTCATTGGACCCCTTTGCCTCCTGGCCAATAGGAATCAAGCAAGCCATTGGGTTGTTGAATGCTCATCGGTCCCCTTGGGAGACTGTCCAATAGTCTTCTAGAGAGCTTAATTCTTATTGGTTTTTTTATTAAGTGTTTTTAAATTAATTAAACTAGATTTACTATAGCCTAATTCTCATTGGTCCACCTCCATGGCCATCCAATAGGATTTGAGTACACCTAGTAGGCATCTGGCCTAGGGAGCTGACATGTGTCTCTCTTTCCCCTTGTGTACAAATGAAGCTTGTGAGTGTGTGTGGGTGTTTCTCTCTCATCCCCTACTTCTTGGGCTCGCCCCCTTCTATGTAGGGCTTGACAAAGACTTTTTGGGACACACTCAAAGCATCCAATTCCCCTAATGTTTGACCTTTGGACACAACCTTTGAATTTTGGAACCTTAGCATTTTGGAAGTCTTAATGGGCTGAACCTTAGGGTCTTTTGAGCCCATTGTTGCACATAGCTCTTTTGTAGATGGCCCCCCTTTTGGATCCCTATTTTCCCTCCTTTGGATCCCTATTGTGGCCGGTTTACTAGCTTAACCAATATTCTAGCTTTTTCTCCTCTGGCACTTCCCCATATTAAATGATCAGTTTAACATGAGTAAATCTTTTAGGAGAATTAGATATTGATTGTTATGACATTACCTCTCTCTTGAAATCATAGTCATCCTCGACTATGGGGTAGAGAAGATAAAGCATATTCATGAGTCCTTTTCGTAGCGGGTAGAGGATCCCTAGGTTACCCTACGACATCGTTCCAAAATGGATGACTAGTCCATTTGGTGCTTGAGAGCCTAAGCTGCCACAAGCATGTCTGCACATTATTCCTATCAGTCTTCCATGGTAGAGTGACAAGCTCTACTTGGTGTTCGGGAGACGTCATCTCCGCAAACTTGATCTAAGCATGCATACTACTTCATTTTTGTGCACAATAAAGAAAAAGAGAGTCTTATAAGACAAAAACTTTGTTCATTTTAAACATCTGTACATTTGCTTACTCTAGGGAAGCATTTTAAGCATTGACAAGGTTTAGGTTATGCTTTAATTGTATGCCTTGCATCATCTAGCATCTGCAAAAGGATAATTCTTAAACTTAATAAGATATCGTCGGATAGTCTTACTGCCTCTTAGTACCTTGTCTTCATGTCGGAGAATGGACTCGGGCTGTAGCACCTCTTCTTGGTCCTCGATCTCTGGTGGGTCTTCAATAGTTGGTTCTTGAGGTGGCTCTCCTTTGTAAGGCTTTAATAGGCTCACATGGAAAGCATTGTGTATGAGCCAATGGTTGGGCAACTTGAGTATATAAGCCATCTCATTGATTGGCCCACAAATTTGGAAGGGACCATAGTACCTTTTTGCTAACTTAGCATAGTACTTTTGGTGTCCCATAGGATTCTTGCCTGTCGTGTGCCTTAATTGAGCCTTGGGAAATTTGAGTAAGACCCAATCATTTTATTTAAAGGCTTGGGCTCTTCAGTGCTTGTCAGCAAAAGCCTTTTGCCTTTGCTGTGAGATAGAGATAACATCCTTAATCTTTTGGAAAGATTCTTGTAGGTTTTGGCTATACTCATCTGCAAAGCGAAGATCTTCCCGTGTACCTTAAGTAGCAAGGGACCTTTTGATCTTCCCTCAATTACCTCAAAAGGTGCTTTTTCCGTGGAAGTATGTACAGTCTTATTGTAGACATATTCCACTAAGGGTAAGTACTTCTCACATTGGGATCTTTGATCTACTTCTGTTACATAGGCTTTTAGTAGATCGAGAATTGTTAGGTTAGCTATTTCACTTTGGCCATCCGTTTGCGGGTGATAGGCCGAAGAGAAGTTTAGCCTTGCTCCTAAATTCTCAAAGAGACCCTTCTAGAAATTACTGGTCATTCTAAGATCTCTATCCGACACTATGGACATTGGCAAGCCATGGTACTTGAAGATTTGTGAAATGAAGAGGGTTGCTG
Organism: Adiantum capillus-veneris; assembly: GCF_014529385.1. Taxonomy (NCBI): domain Eukaryota; kingdom Viridiplantae; phylum Streptophyta; class Polypodiopsida; order Polypodiales; family Pteridaceae; genus Adiantum; species Adiantum capillus-veneris. The sequence continues at coordinate 80,945,107 of NC_140954.1, forward strand.
TTTGATGGGCTTTGATATTCTTTTTGACAGGAATAAAATGAGCTTGTTTACTGAACCTGTCTACTATCGTCCATATTCCCGTATTCCCATGGATAGACTTAGGCAATCCAAAGATAAAATCCATGGATATGCTCTCCCATTGTGAATTAGGGATTGGCAAAGGTTGAAGCAATCCAAGTTGCTTCCCTCTATCAAACTTCGTCTTTTGGCATACCACACATTTAGAAACATACTCTTGTATGTTTGATTTCATGGTAGGCCAATAGAAATATGTTTCAATCCCCTTTAGGGTAGAGTCAATCCCAGCCCTGCATAAGGAGGAGCATGAGATTCATACATTACTTTCTCACGTAGTGAGCTAGTAACGCATAGTCTATTGCCGTAGAGAAGATAACCATCTTGTAAAGTAAATGGTTCCTCTTTCTTCCCTAGTGCAAGGGCTGAAAATATCATCTCTAAAATCGGGATCAATAGCATACTCATCTATCATAGAAGATAGATCATTGTGAGTCGCTATGGAAACCGCATTCACTTTCGGCCGCCGTGAGAGTGCATCGGCTACTTGATTATGCTTGCTAGCAATGTGAGCAATATGAAAATGAAATTGCGAAAGGAAATTTGCCCACCTCATTTGTTTGTTGGAGAGCTTGGTCTGCGTCATGAAGTACTTAAGACTTTGGTGATCCGTTCGCAGAATGAAAGGAGTCCCCAATAAATAGTGCTTCCATGAGTCTAAGGCATGTAGAACTGCAAGGAGTTCCTTTTCATATATGCCTAGAGCTTGCTCAACAGGGTCGAGCCTTCGACTTTTATAGCCTATGGCGTGCCCTTCTTGAAGCAAAATAGCTCCAAGGCAATCACCACAAGCATCACATTGGATCTCAAATGGCTTTGAGAGATCCGGTAGAGTAAGCATAGGTTGAGAGATAAGCTTTTCTTTAAGCTTTTTGAAAGCATTGTTCTCCTTGGCAGACCATGTGTACCTAACGTTTTTCTTTGTTAGGTCATGTAATGGTCCTGCTATTAGTGAGAACTTTTCTATAAGCGTCTCTAGTATGCACACATACCTATAAAGCTTCTTAATTCATAAATATTCCTTGGTTTAGGCCATTCTTTTATTACCTCTAACTTTGATGGATTCATTTGGGTGCCATCTTGAGAGATAATGTGACCTAAATACTGAATCTCTTGTAAGAAAAATTCACTTTTCTTTCTATTAACATAAATTTTATTCTCTCGTAGAACTTGAAATATTACCTGGAGGTGTTGCTTGTGTTTTTCTAATGAATTAGAGTAGATGATGATATCATCAAAGAACACTCCAGTAAAGGTTCGATGAGGCCTCAACAGCTTCTCCATCAAGCGGTTGAATGTGGCTGGTGCATCAAGCCAAAAGGCATGACAATGTATTCGTAAAGACCAAACGTAGTGCGAAATGCGGTCTTTACAATGTCTTGATCAAATATCCTTATTTGATGATAGCCACTTTTTAGGTCAGTCCTACTGAAGTAGGTGGTCCCTTGTAGCTTATCAAATAGGTCTTCTACCCATGGAACGCGAAACCTATTTTTGATAGTGATCCTATTTAGTGCTCTATAGTCGACACACATACGATATGTGTCGTCTTTCTTTTGCACTAGTAGCACAGAAGAACAAAATGGAGATGAGCTAGTCCTAACCATGCCCTTCTCAACTAATTCATGCACTTGCCGCATAATCTCCTCTTGTTGAGCTTGAGAAACTCTATAAGGAGGTTTGTTAGGCGGTGAACTTCCTGGAAGAAGTTCAATTGCATGGTCATCATTACCTCGTTTAGGAGGTAGCTCACAAGGGATGCCGTCAATAAAGACATACTAAAACCCCTTGAGAAAATTGGATAAGTCTAATTCCTTTTGATTGTGTATATTTTCTTTTGCTAAAACATTAGGTTCATTTTGAGAATCTTTAACCAAAATCATGTACACGAAAATAGAGCTCTTTATTGACTTGTTGAAAGCTTGTGTATGTACAATGGGTATAGTGTTACCCATTTCCTTAGCATCTATATACATATCTTTTCCCTGAACTTAAAGGAGATTCTCCTTTCAAGGAATTTAACATTGGCAGCCATGCGATCAAACCATGGTGTCCCTAGGATTACATCCTCACGCTTGAGAGGAGAGATAAAGAAGTCCTCTTTGTCCACATAGGTTTGGACATGGAGCCTCAATTTCCCGATTAAGGGAGTGACTGAAGCTTCTTGCCCCTTGAAAGCACCGTCTGCCTGCAGGTAGGACATCTCCCATCTCGTAGGCTTGTATGCCTAGCTTGGTGGCCAACTCTATAGATATAAAATTGTGAGTAGAACCAGGGACAAAGAGAATAAAGCATCAGTTCTCTTATCTTTCCCCAAGCATGGCATAGAGGAGATCCTTTGTGGTGAATTTCCTCCTCTTGGATTTCGACCAAGGTAGCTCTAGGAGGTTCATGGCGGGTGTTCTTTTGGGGACAAGCGCGGTACGCATGCCCTTGTTACCATTTACATGTGGTAGTGATGTGTGTGAACACACTAGGACCACCGGGGCATTTTTTCCCTCTTTAGGAGGTCTTTTCCCCCCGAGCATTGTATATACGCCCATCACTCTAGGGCTATCTATCTTTCCATTGCACACTAACTAACACACTCTCTATTGTGTGCCTTGAGCTTCTTTCATCTTCTCCAAGCTGTGTGTGTTTCTCTGCAACCCTAATTCCAACAATTGGTATCAAAGCAGGTTACGTCCTCTCGGGCTTAGTCACCAGCTGCTCCAGCCCACGCCTGCTCACTTTCTCCGATTAGAGTGAGCTTTGGTAAGCGTTTGTAGGTCGACAAATATTTCGGGTAAGCTCGTAGAGCATGGTCTGCTTAGATTTTTGATTCGGGCTCATTTCGGCCTCCGTTTCCACTACAGGCAGGTCTGCACAATTTCGTCATTTTGTGCAAAATTTCTATCAGTGCCAATTTTTGCATAACAGGTGCCTTATAGTCTTCTACAGTTTGTGCTATATAGCACGTGTTGTTCCCGCTCCGTTTCTCCTATTTTCGGGTAGTTTTCACATCAAGTGTAGGATTTACTATGGCAGACAACAACACAGATGTCTTCAAGATGTTTGCTGCTGAGGACAGGTTGGATGGGTACAATTACCCTATGTGGGCTTATATGATGCAACACGTTCTTGTGTCAAAGGGCATCTGGAATATTGTGCAGGGCATTGATGTACGTCCTGGTTCTGAGGATGCAAGTGATGTTGAGGATGTTGCAGGAATTGCTGCAAGGATTGCTGATATTAGAGTTGTTTTGCCTACGACAAAATAAGCTCGTTGGGATATAAAGGATGCGCAGACTCATGCATTGATTATGTTGTCTATGAAGCGCACCATTGTTCCTCACATCCCTTCAACAAAATCTGCAAAATAGGCTTGGGATATTTTGATCGGTCTTTATGCAAGTCACAATGAGGCTAAAATTGCTTTGCTGCGTAAAGAGCTGGAGTCGAAGATTATGCATGAGGAAGATGATATGGACACTTTCCTTGCTAGTGTCAAGGATATCAATGAGCAACTTATTTTTGCAGGTGAAGTCATTTCAGACAGTTCCCTTGTGCAAACTGTTCTTGATGCCTTACCAGATTCTTACCAGACTTTTGCTAGTACTTGGAGACTTATGACCCAAGGAAATCCTGAAGTTGTCAAGTTTGATGCATTATGCACATTACTGTTGCAAGAGTCACTTTCTAGAAAAAACAGGACTAGACAGCGTGCAGTTGAACACGCTTTTATTGCTTCTCAAAGAAAGGGTGGTAAGAGCAATGCAGCCACTTCTTATGGTTCTGTTGCGAGTGGCAAAACTTTTGTTCCTAATGCTTCTGCTGGTAGCAATTCGTCTAGATATTCTGGTGATAAGGGCAAAAAGAATATGCGTTGCCATTATTGTAAAGCTAATGATCACTTGATGAAGCAGTGTCCTAAGTTGAAGGCCAAAGAGGCTAAGAAGAAAGAGGGTGGTTCCACTGCAAATGCTAGTTCCACTACAAATGCAACCATTGTTAAGCCTTCTGTGAAAGGAGATTGTGATGCTGATGTCGATGCAGAATGGGCTTTTAACGCAGAGTGCACTTACAATCCTGTTGTCCATGATGCATGCTTTCCAGTTGTTGCTGCACATTCACATGTAAGGTATTTCGACAGTGGTGCTACAAAGCACATTACCTCACATTGTGAATTGTTCACCTCTCTCGAGTCTGTCCCTCATGGAAATTCAGTCACTTGTGCCAACAATGCCTCTTATCCGGTTCAGGGAGTTGGAAAGATTGTGCTTACTACTGCAAATGGCAGTTCCTTCACACTTGTTGATGCACTTTATGTACCTGGGATCAAGAAGAATCTCTTGTCTGTATCCGCACTTGCTAGACTTGGACTTGTAGTCAAATTTGTGGATGACAGATGTACAGTTCATGATCTTAGTTTTGGTGATGAAATTGTTGTATCTGGCCTCTTGTGCCGTGGGCTGTATAAGCTCACTTTGTATGACAAGTGTGGACAAAATTTTGCAAATGCTATTGCAGATTCAAGGGCTATTTCAGACGCTATTTGTAGAAATCTGATATGGTTGCTTCTTTGCCACCTCTTGAAGCACCTGTCAAACATATTTGTGAAGGCTGCATTTTGGGTAAGATGCACCGTTCTAAGTTTCCGAAGGATGGTTCATGTTGGGCCACATGCAGGTTGCAGCTTGTGCATAGCGATGTTTGTGGGCCCATGCAAACTCCATTCTTGAGCAATTACCTTTACTTCGTGACTTTCATTGATGATTACTTCAGGCATGCATGGGTATTTCCGCTTAAAGAGAAGTCCAAAGTTTTTATGTGCTTCAAATAATTTCTGGCTATGGCTAAAAATGTCTCGATATGTACTATGGGCACCCTCCATTCCAATCGAGGGGGGGATTATATGTCTCATGAATTCAATGCATATCTGGCTAGTCGTGGGATAAAACACCAATATACAGTGCCTTATACACCTCAGCAAAATGGTGTTGCTGAGAGGAAAAACATGTCACTTACAAAAATGGCACGATGTATAGTCAAAAGTCAAGCTTTGCCACATTCTTTTTGGCTTGAGGCCATCATGTGTGCCACTTATGTACTAAACAGGTGTCCTACGAAAGCTTTGCAGTCTATTACTCCATATGAAGCATGGCATGATAGAAAGCCTTCTATTGAGCACATGCCTGTTTTTGGCTGTTTGCCATATGCTTTGGTGCCACAAACACAGCGCATAAAATTGGATGATAAGGCTGTCAAATGTAGTTGGTTATAGTGCTGAAAGCAAAGGTTACAGGTTGTATCATCCGCAAACAAAACGTATTCTCGTTTCACGGGATGTAGTGTTTGTGAAGATTTTGTTCAGCCCTTGCTGTCATGTACTAGAGACAATAATGTAAGCTCACAGGACATTTATGACACTTTGTTGCCTCTTTTCAGTGGTGGTAATACGAATGTAAGTTCCAATGAGGCAAATGTACAGCGTATGGGGGTTTCTGAAAATGTTATAGATCAGCCTATTACTGATGCAGATGTACCTGATGAGGAAAGGGCTGAAAATGAGCAGGCTAGAGGTATGCCAAAATGGCTGGTGCACACTTTGCGTGACAGTAAATTGGATGCACCCTTGTTTAGTCGTACTCGTTCAGGCTCTCGCCATGCATCTTATGCATCAGATTGTTATGCTTTGGCTGTGTCTAGCTTACATGATATTGAGGAGCCTTTGTCTTTTGATGAAGCACAAAATTCAGAAAATTGGATGGCTGCCATGCAATCAGAATATGATGCACTTATAGAAAATGACACATGGACTTTATGTGATTTGCCTCATGGCAAAAAGACCATTGGTACGAAGTGGGTTTACAAGTTGAAACGCAAGCCGGATGGTGAGATCGATCGCCATAAGGCTCGACTTGTTGCAAAGGGTTATGTACAAAAAAAAGGCATAGATTATGAAGAGACTTTTGCTCCCACTTGTCGTATGACTACTGTGCGTTTTCTATGTGCATTGGCAGCTCATTTTGGTTGGGATGTACATCAATCAGACATTGATACTACTTTGTTGAATGGTGACATATTTGAGGAAGTTTATGTAATGCAGCCTCTCGGTTTTGTCATAAAAGGACAAGAGGACAAAGTGTGCAGGTGTAAGAAGGCTTTGTATGGGTTGAAGCAATCTCTTCATGCTTGGTATGAGAAAGCTGACACTCATTTGGTTAAACAAGGCTTTCGTAACAGTCCAACAGAAAGCACATTGTATGTAAAGCGTGAGGGTGATGTACTTCTCATTGTAGGGTGATGTACTTCTCATTGTGGTTCTTTATGTCGATGATTTGTTGATCACTGAACCAAATGAGAGACATATTTCTGAATTTAAGGCTGATTTGAATGCTACTTTCAAAATGAAAGATTTGGGACTGTTGCATCATTACTTGGGTATACAGTTTAAGCAGTGTGATGGTGGTATTGCCTTGTGTCAGAAAAGTTACATAGAGACATTGCTATGTAAGTTTGGACTTGAGGATTGCAAACCTATTGCCACTCCCATGGAAACAGGTTTGAAGTTGAGTCTACATGATGCTGGCGATCCTGCTGATGTCACTCTTTATCAAACTGCTGTTGGCTGCCTCATTTATGTATGCAACACGAGGCCAGATATTCAGTTTGCAGTCTCACAGGTCAGCAAATTTCTGCATAGCCCAGGGTCTAAGCATTGGCAGGTTGTCAAGAGGATTTTCCACTACCTTAGTGGCACTTTACATCTTGGCTTGTTTTATCCCAAGGGGGGATCATTGCCGCCAAACTTACATGCTTTTTCAGACTCAAATTGGGCTTGTTGTTTTTACACGCAAGTGTCCACAAGTGGTTTTTGTTTCATGCTTGGCAGTTCATGTATATCATGGTTGAGCAAGAAGCAACCTACTGTGGCCACTTCGAGTTGTGAGGCTGAGTACAGGGCAGTCTTCACAGCTACGGTTGAGTGTGTATGGCTCAAACGCCTTATGGCTAATTTGGGTGTTGGACAGAGCATTGCCAACACTATCTACACTGATAGTCAAAGCGCATTGGCAGTTGCGAGGAACCCAGTTTTTCATGCTCGCACAAAGCACATTGAGGTGCATTACCACTATGTCAGGGAGAGGCTCTCAGCAGGAGAGATCATCTTAGCTTATGTGCCAACAGAGGACAACCTTGCAGATCTTTTCACAAAGGCATTGTCTCCTGAGAAGCTTGAAGCTTTCCGCAAAGCTTTGGGCTTACTCCCCTTTGTGGACTGATCATGTCCTCAAGGCATGGCGCTTCCCTTTTACTCATGTGCTAGCTCTCGTTCACCTCATCACTCCAGGGGAGATTTGTTACCATATACATGTGGTAGTGATGTGTGTGAACACACTAGGACCGCCGGGCATTTTTTTCCTCTTTAGGAGGTTTTTTTCCCCCGAGCATTGTATATACGCCCATCACTCTAGGGCCATCTATCTTTCCATTGTACACTAAGTAACACACTCTCTATTGTGTGCCTTGAGCTTCCTTCGTCTTCTCCAAGCTGTGTGCATTTCTCTGCAACCCTAATTCCAATATCCCTTGCTCACCGCACTTGAAACAGTGGTTATCCTTGCGATAACGCTTGAGCTCTTCAGGAGAGAGTATACTTTTGCCTTTATAAACTCCCTTCTCTTTAGCTTTGTTGGGGTTGCCCTTAGGAGACTTTTGGACATTGTCCTTCCCCTTAGGCTCATTGGAACCCTTGTTTTCCATGGGCTTAGAATTCCTTTTAGCCCCCGTTTGGAAATTGATTCGAGAGGCCACCATAGTATGGTGTATAACCGCCGATATGGTGCGTGGCCTTTGGGAGTTGATATACTCCGCCATTTCTTCAGTTAAGCCCGCACAAAATTGTTGCTTTTGATCTCCAAAATCCAACTTTTTGAAGACAGTGGCTTTGAGTTGTAGGTCCCAAAACTTGTCTACATATTTGTGAATGGATTCGTAAGGAGAGAGCTTTAAGCTTCGCCATTCAGTGAGTACTTTGTCTTTGGCATCGGTGGCCAAAAACTGCTTCATAATGGAAGCTCTTAAAGCTTTCCATGTTCGTGGAGCTTCACCATTGGCCCGTAGGCTAGACCACCATTGCCTGGCGGACCATGTTCATGGAGCTTCACCATTGGCCTGTAGGCTAGACCACCATTGCCTGTCGGACTTTTGAAAGTGCATAGCTACACGGCATAGCTTGGAGGACTCCGTGAAGCCCTCATCTCCAAACGCCACATCTAATTGTTGGATAAAGGCCAAGACTTTGTCCGTAGCACCAAAAGTGCCATCGTAGGTAAGGAAAGAGATGCTCTTCCCTCCCTCTTTGAACTTCTTGAGCTTGGATGACCTCTTCCATGCGGCATAGGATTTCCTATGGCCTCTTCTTTTTGATGGTTCAAAAGTTGCACCATCACTTTCTTCAGAAGATGAACAATTTGAGGAAGATGGAGAAGAGGGTGACCTCTTTCTCACCTTTTTCTTGCCTTGATCTTTCTTGTCTTCACCTTCACTTTCATAAGAGGAAGAGGATGAAGAAGATGGACAAGAGGGTGTTCTCTTTCTCGCCTTTTTCTTCTCTTGCTTTTTGTCATCCCTCCTTGAAGTATGGTGTGGAGAAGTATGTGATGGTCTTCTCCGTTTTGGAGGCGATGGAGAGCGTTTAGCCCGCCGTTCTTCGTGGAGCCATCTCCGCCGAAGTGGCGGGAGACTCACTTCTTTCTCGTTCCTTTGGTGGAGGCTCTTGAGTTGTCCTTTGAGAAGGAGATGCGTCATCAAGGAGAAAATTTTTGAGCCCTTTATAGGGATCCTCTTCTTCTTCCCGAATCAGAGAGAGACCTCTTTTGGAAGTCAAGCAAGGAGGCTTCCTAGGTGCTCTCTCGTCATGGTGGGGAGCTTGGAGAATCCCATGAGCACGAAGTTGCCGTTGCACTTCACTTTGGAGGGATGGATTGCCCATGGCTTGTTGAAGCCTAGAAACAAGATAGTTAACAAGCATCGGGGCATCATTAGTAGCTTGCTCATTAGCAAAATAAAAGTATTCAACATTAATTTCACTCTCTTTACTATTGTCAGCCATTGTAACAACTTTTAGGTGTAAATTTTTTAGGTGTACTTTGGCACTTCAAGCCCTAGTTGCTACTCCTCTTTACCCCTTTAGAAAAAGCACTCAAGCTACTGTACGCGTACCTCGAATACCATTAATTGCAAGGAATAGAAAAGAGGGTCGTTCAACACCAATACAACACCGGCTCCTGTCAAGCTTCTAATAGCTCAATAGTGGTTAAGCCGTAGGCAAGCCCCGTAGGACTCCACTATTAAGACCATAGCTCTCGACGGTGATGCCCCGTTAACTGCACAAAGGCAGGCGCACTACAAGGCTGAAAAATCCCTATTCTACTTACTCACATACAATTAATAGTACCAACCATTTATAGCTAGCTTGATGACCTCCCTTCTTGAGCAAGAAAAGAGAAATTTTGTGCTCTGATACCAATGTAACATTTAATGGTCTAGTAACTTGTGTGTAGCGGAAAATAGCATGAACACAGTGAGCATTTCATTAGAATAGCTTCCTAATGAGAATAACAAGAGTGCTTGGGGGTGGAGAGAGCAACAAAAAGCATAACACCTAGTTAGCTAGCATGAACAATACTTCAAAAGAGAGAGAAATTAAGCAATTGACAACAGTTGAGGACCGGATTTGCATGGAGCCGGTCCCGCCTCCAAAAGGCTTTGTACTATGGTTTCTCCCATCAAGAGAGACATTTTACAATACAATTCTTTGTGTTCCTTCAATACTAGCTAGTGCAATGAAGATGGAAAATTCATGCACTACGCAAAACACTTATCAAACACAACATCAATTCCCTCACGGTCTCAGACCCAAGACCTCACACACCTTCGAAGATGGTGAGAGCTAGCAGGGTATGAGAGTAGACTGAGAGGAAGAAGGAGTATTCTTACGAGAAAGATGTACATCTCCTCACATAATCACTCATATTAGCATAGCTTAGCTTAGTAATTAGCAGGGTAGAGGAGATGAGCATGCATTGAAGCTTGGCTCTTGGTTGGATTTGCATCACAAAGCCAAGAGTTGTTGGTGTAGGCATCCCTTCTCTCAAGCTTGGAGTAGGTGATAAGCTTTCCATTAAAGCTTGAGAAGGAGAGAGAGTCTTCTTTGCTTCACACATGAGATTGTCTGAGTGTGTGTGATAATGCCTTGCAAAATTCAGCCCCCTCTCTCTCTTGGTCGACCCCCCTTGCTAAATGCTCATGCTACAGTCCTATTGGGCCTCCCCATGCCTAGCCAATGGAAATTAAGCAGCATAAGTGATAGCCTTCTGACATGTGTCCCCCTTTCCCCTTTTGTGAGAGCTTTAGGTAATTAATAAATGCAACTAAACTCTCATTGGACCCTTTGCCTCCTGGCCAATAGGAATCAAGCAAGCCATTGGGTTGCTGAATGCTCATTGGTCCCCTTGGAAGACTATCCAATAGTCTTCTAGAGAGCTTAATTCTTATTGGTTTTTTTATTAAGTGTTTTTAAATTAATTAAACTAGATTTACTCTAGCCTAATTGTCATTGGTCCACCTCCGTGGCCATCCAATAGGATTTGAGTACACCTTGTGGGCATATGGCCTAGGGAGTTGACATGTGTCCCTCTTTCCCCTTGTGTACAAATGAAGCTTGTGAGTGTGTGTGGGTGTTTCTCTCTCATCCCCTACTTCTTGGGCTCGCCCCCTCCTATGTAGGGCTTGACAAAGACTTTTTGGGACACACTCAAAGCATCCAATTCCCCTAATGTTTGACCTTTAGACACAACCTTTGAATTTTGGAACCTTAGCATTTTGGAAGTCTTAATGGGCTGAACCTTAGGGTCTTTTGAGCCCATTGTTGCACATAGCTCTTTTGTAGATGCCCCCCCCTTTGGATCCCTATTTTCCCTCCTTTGGATCCCTATTGTGGCCGGTCTACTAGCTTAACCAATATTCTCGCTTTTTCTCCCCTGGCACTTTCCCATATTAAATGATCAGTTTAACATGAGAAAATCATTTAGGAGAATTCGATATTGATTATTATGTCATTTTGGAGATGGCCCCCCCTTTGGATCCCTATTTTCCTCCATTGGATCCCTAATGTGGGTGGTCGGTCTGCTAGCTTAACCAATATTCTAGCTTTTTCTCCCATGGCACTTCCCCATATTAAATGATCAGTTTAACATGAGAAAATCATTTAGAAGAATTAGATATTGATTATTATGACAGTTGCTACCAAACACGATTTCATAAACCACTTCAAATTAACTGGTTCCACATTTTTTGTGGTATGGGACACCAAGATTGTATGAATGGATGCAAGGAGAATTCCTTCAAGGTATTACTTGTTTGCTGTATTTTTGGTGCTATGGGACACCAAATTTTATTTTCGGATAGCTAGGGCTTTTTCACTTTTTCCAAGTGGAAGCATGTATGGTATGCTGCTCAACTGATACAACTTGTGCTTCTAGCTTGAAGCTTGTTATTATCAAGGGTTGTAGATAGTAGTAAGCACATCAATTTCATTGCAAGAAATTAATAATGATAATAGGACTTTTAAGTTACACGTGCACCTATTGTATTTTAAACTATTTCTCACTTCTGTCCTTCGAGATAAACACTTAAAACACAATGACATGGTTGATTCTAAGAGATCCCAAGGTTACTTTATTTTTGGGACATGACACATTAAAACAAAGAGTTTTCATAGCTTAGGAGAGAGCTTGGTTAAATTGTTAAAAGATAGAGCCCAATCATTAATTCTAGCTGAATCTAACCATGAGTTCAAGCTGAGTCTAACCATTAATTTTAGCATTGAATATACTCTTCGAAGCTGCCGTAGCTAGTATGTTGTCTTCGAGGATACAGCGAAAACTCAATCCACGTCTTTGTTTGACGTGTTGTTGTATTCTCCATAGAGCCACGAATATGTGGCAACTATATACACACAAATAGTAGGATTTATCTAAATATGCTATGGCTCAACTTTATGAAATATATTCTCTTCCAAAGGTAAGAACTCGGGTGTTCTTAACTTTTGCTGAAAGCTTAGCCAGCTCAGCGACACAATCGCAAGTTCAGTGTAACCCCGTCAAAACCCACTTAGCAGATCACATACTTCTTCGTTAAGGTTGCAGAGCAATCGCTTGTCGTTGGATTCACCTGCCATATCTGCCCTCTCAAGGTAAGCTCCCTTATCTGTGATTTACTCCTTACAGTCGAGTTTTTGTCCGATCTTCCATCTATCAGCTTGCCTCAGCTGCTCTTAGCAACCCAATTCCATTTTTAAACGATCGGGCTACCAGTGACTCAATTCAATCGTTTTTGATGGAGCTCAATCGCTCCATCTACCTTTTCTGCTGCTTTTATGATGTTACTTATCGTCTTATTGATGGTTTAACTAGTGCTCAAAAGGCTTGACCTCTGTTTTGAGCACTTAGAGACCTAAAAATTGGAGTTTCTCCGATCCACTGCAAAGGATATTGATCCTGTACTAAGAAACCGGAAAATTAAGCCAATTTGGTTGCTTTTATGCCAGCACATGTCAAGGCACTTCAAGTCAATAAGTACACTCACCATCATCTGACCTTTAGAAGTTCTTGATGATGCTGATTAGCTGGCTGCTTGTGCTTAAGGGTTATCAATGGAAATCAGATATGGTCTTGTGTATGGCTACATAAATTTTAAGTTTTTTTAGATAGGTAATTTATTTCTTTTTTTAGTTTCATCTAGCTATTGTTTAAATTAAATCATTATCTAGTTCCATGTTTACGTTGAATTAGCAATTTTCATACTGTGATGATTTTGTGTGAATTCTTTCTATCTTTGTGGTGGCGCTTGTCTGCCAACTACCTAGGCTTCATACTGACTATGTCTTCCTTGTATTTGAGGAGCCATGACAATAACCCACAATGCAGCTATATAATATTGTACGCTTATTGGTGTAGGAGCATATATTGATACCTAGCTCTACGCCACCATATGAGATTCATCATGCTAGCGGGGATGTTGTAGTTTTTAGTCAATACTATTTGTCCAGGATTGTCTTTTGGATGAGTAAAACGAATCTATGACCTTCATTGGTGAAGTTAGGCTTTCCCTGGTTGGGCCAGATGTTGATGACCTGCAAATCCAAAGGGGTGAGCACCGAGATTGTTTTATCTTTAGTAGTTCCACACCTCATTATTTCTCCTCTTGTCGCTTTGTCTCTCTCTATTTGTCTCTCTTCCTTTGGCTGTACATGTTGACTATCCTAGCTCCATCATGCAATACTAAGCATGATGGAGCTGATGATTACCATGAGTCTATTGCTTGAACTTTCCTTGATGGCTTTTGCTGGATTCGTCTAGGTACCATGAGAGACAATTCATGATAAAGAGCATGGATCAATCAAGCACAATTGATGTAGCAATGAGGGCTTGGATTCCTGAGACTACCCTTTTTGTTAGGTGGAAGTGAATGTAATGACTAGATGGAATGGGGTATGAGGATGGCGCTATCCTCTTTCTTGCCTTGAAGAACTCAGTGGCATGTGACTATCCGCTCTGCTCTCTCGCAACCCGTATCTAGAGTACTTGCTCTCGATGCTGGGATGTTTTTAAACATCGTTGATTACGACTGGCCAATTGAACACCATTACTTGGGAGGGGATAGTCCCAATGGTATTGGACCAAGAGGAGCGGTTCAATGTGGGGACATACGGGATCTAGACGCCGGCAAGGAGGTCAGAGGCGACACAATTGGTCTCTACAGGTTCCGATATCTTTCTTCAGTTACATGTTCTCCTACAAGTGATCTTTGGCATTATAGGTGTAGCCATTTGAATGTTGGTGCTCTTCGTCATGCTTTTTGTAATCATTATTACGAATGCTTACTAGATGTTGGGAGCAAGCAAGGACAATGCACTTTGTGCATTCATGGGGAGCAACATAGAGAGGCTATATCAAAGCACTCTACACTCCAAGCTACTGCAATTTTGGATTTGGTTCACTGACCTTTGTGGACCTATGTGTATTTCTTCCTTATGTGAAGCTCTTTACTTTATGTTGCTGGTGGATGATTTCAGCCTCTTTACTTGGGTACTTCCTCAAGTACAAGGATGAGGCTTTTAAGATTTTCAAGAGTTGGCGTACACTTGTAGAGGAGTCGTGCTAGTAGAAAAGTCAGCCTTGAACTTTGACTTCATATGGTTAAAACGTAAGAATGTAGACATAGACAAAGGAAGAAAGAGATTCACGAGGATTGTAGATGACATTGACATCATATCTTGGTTATATTTTCTTTCCGATAATTTATATATAACCATCGGTGACAAGCAAACAATTGGTATCCCTATGGGCACCAATTGTGCTATTTTTCTTACTAATTTTTATCTTTTTACTTATGAGTTTGGTTTTTTGGAGCATGTTGTCCTTGCTAACACTTGCCCAATATGTTTGCACAAGTTATACAATGTAAGATGCTTTGTAGATGATCTTTTTGTTCCTGACGTTCCGTCTTTTCAAGATTTTATGTACTTGAATTCGAGTTCTGGAGGTGGAGGACTTTATCCTAAGGAGTTTTGTGAACCTAGCTGTACCACAAATAGTGATTGTTATACCTTTTTAGACCTTAAAATTTTTCAAACTCCCTTGGGATTGGAAGTAGATATCTATGATAAATGCCTTGAACCGGAATTTGCCAACCTAAATATCATCCGTATTCCTCACATTTCTCTTTTACCTAAATACGGTGTCATTTGCTCTCAACTAATTAGATTTTCTCGTCTTTGTTGTAGTAAATCTGCTTTTGTTGTTCAGTCGTGCAATCTTATTTCTTTACTCTTTGAGAAAGGATACTCATTTAAAAGAATCGTAGTAAGTTTATTTTCAATGTTTCTTCCTTTGGAATGTTCAAGATAATCAATAGTAAATTCAATAAGAGTGGGGAGCTTAATAGCCTAGTTATTGTTGTTTAAAAGAATCATGAAAAACGTACGTGATTGTTGAATCGTAGTAAGTTTATTTTCAATATTTCTTCCTTCGGGATGCTCAAGATAATCAGTAGTAAATTCAATAAAAGTGGGGAGCTTAAAAGGCCACTTATTGTTTGACTTAGTAACATACTATTTTGATGTTTTGATATCTAGTGCTTCTAGTATTTTTGCTCTAGCTTGACAAATGCTAGCCTTTATCGTGGCCGAGTATGCCCATCACCTCCAGAGGGTGATAGAAACTCAGCTCGTTGGCTTCATAGAGTACGTTCAAAGCATGAATGACCTCTATACAAACCTGCACACCTACTCTTGCGCACTGACGAATGGGGATGTCATAGTTGTTGTCCAAGCTATGCATGATAAAGGTGATAATCTTATTCTTCTTGTTAGGACAAGCATTGAATTTGAGGTCACATATTGTCAAGTTTGGATCTTTGTACTTCTTTGGTTATTCTCAGCCTCTTCTTCATACGTTTGTAGTAGTGTTCATTTCTAGTATTTAGGCTTACATTAGGATTGAAGAATTCGTTTCTTTAGAAATTGTTGTGTGGAGTGTGATTTCTAGGGTTAAGTCTTTGAGATGTCTTATCCCTTCTAGTTTAAAGTTGAGTACTTGTTTCAAGTTTTAGCCAAGTAAGTTGCTTCAACTTATTTTGGGTATGCGTTTTCAAAAATCATTTTTAAGTGAATAATGGTTTGTTTTATCTAGTTTTGTTTAGTAGCTAAAGCGATTTAGTTTTTTTTTTCTTGTTTTCTTGTGTCCCTTGCTTTTGTAGTTTTGTGATGTTTTATCCCCTCTTATAATTCGTGAGTTCAGACTATTCTGAACTTATGAAGGTATATAAAGAGTTGAAGACTATTCGTGTGGACAAGGTGGAGAGTTTACCTCTGATGCTTTTATACAGTTCTGTGTGGACCATGGCATCAAGCAAGAGCTTGTGAATATTGGAGTGTCCTTGGAGAATGGAGGTTTTGAGTGGAAGAATAGGACTGTGGTGGAGATGGCATGGACAACGCTTGAGCATAGAGATTTGCCGAAGACCTTATGGGTGGAGGCAGTTGTGACAAGAGATCATACCTCTCATACGACTTCGCTTCCTTGACTAACTCTGCTTGAGGCTTACTTCAGTAGAAAGCTTAATGTCTCCCATTTTTGGATTTTTGGGAGTGTTGCCTACGTCCATGTACCAAAGAAGCAACGGGGGAAACTTCATTCCAAGTCCAACAAAATGATTTTTGTCGCCTACAATATTATATCGACTTTATGATCAACAGAGGAAGGAGATTGTGGTGAGCTGAGATGTGGTATTCAGACGAGCATATTCCTTCAGAGGGGGCTTTTGCTCCAAGTCTTCCACATTATCCCAGGTTTGCCTCTTCTTGGAGATCTAGACAATGATTCCTCTCCTAAACCTTCTTCTCTGGTTCTTGTCCCTTAGACTTCGGGAAGTGATGCACGGTCTCATAGTAATGCAGTGGATGATGGTACTCACCATGGTGTAGATGATGAGGACGAGATACCAGTAGCTTCCGAGAGTAGGGGCAAACCAATCAAGTTACCAAAGTGGCTATTGGAGACATTGTGAGATGCTTCTACTTCAGACTTTCCATCGGATTGGCGTGATGCGGATACTATGAGACTGTCTAGACAATTACAAAATGTTGAGATAGATGGAGCTTTATTACATGTGACCTATGGCTTGATGTCCTTAGTGGAAAAGGGGAGAACCTCTTAGGCCCTTTCACAACTGAAGTGGAAGGAGGCCATGCAGGCAGAGCTTGATTCCACTGAGAGGAATAATACATGGGAGTTGGTTCCGCGGAAAATTCATTGGTGTCAAGAGGGACTTCAAGGAGTATAGATTAGATGGGTCTTTGGATAAGCACAAGGCACATCTTGTTGCCTCAGAGATTGGTAGTGTACTATGACAAGACCTTTGCACCGACTGCGATGATGGTGACTATTCGGATGTTTTTGATCTAGCAGCCCATCATCGATGGCCCATGTTTCAAATGGATGTTAAGTTTTCTCAATGGCGATTTAGAGAAGGAGGTGTATATGGAGCAACCTCCAAGATTCGCAAGGCTCTTTATGGCATGAAGCAAGCTCCTCGAGCATGGTACCAGAAGATTGATTCTTTCTTGCTACGACATTCCTTTCATTGTTCTTCTGCAAACCAGATTTATATATTTTGAGAGAGGGAGGATGTTATGTGCAGCAGAAGTGATTGATGGTGAATGCTCAGGATGAGTGCTCAGTGCATACTCAAGGTTCCTTTTATTGATTGAGAGAGAGTTCCTTTTACTTCATGAGAGTTGTGCAATACACTAGCGAGAAAAGAGAATGACATTGTGAGTGAAGGTTCTGAGAGAGAGAGAGAGAGAGAGAGAGAGAGAGAGAGAGAGAGAGAGAGAGAGAGAGAGAGAGAGAGAGAGGACTAACACTAGATGGGGTCCCAAACCCTTCTCGAAGGGCCCCCCCTCTCTATCTCTAGAGAGGTATTTGCTTTAAATTGCACAAGTGTTGATACAATGGTGCTAGATGCTGAAATGGTCGATGGATACTTGCTGTAATGCTTGAAACTGCGAGGCTATAGACTGGATGCTGAAAACGCTAGTGGTCCAGAGGGCTGAAATCTCCAAGTGAGGGTGATGAAGGGATGAAATCTGTTGGCTGAAAATGCTGGTGATCGCGGGCTGGATTTGCTGATGCTGATGCTGAAAAACGCTGGCCACGCAGTGCGGAAAACGCTGGGCACTGCAGCTGCTGAAAACGCTGATGCTGGTGCTAAAACGCTGGCTGAGGTGCTGCGGGTGCTTTGGTAGTGCAGGTACTAAGAGTACTTTTCTTGCCCAGAGAAGTGACCCTAGGGGGTCACTTATATAGGAACTTCATGCTGGGTCGAGCAGTGTCATGATGAGCCCCAAGACCTTGCAAAAATAATGCTTGAATTTCACTTATTAATATTGGAAACCTACTAATAAGCGGTGGTTCATATGCTACTATTACCTAAGCTGGAACAATGCCTTGTACTTTGAGTTACTTATTAATACAAAAAGAAATCCCGAAGGGGCGTAAGTCTTTGGGGCCAATATCTCTAGCCACGATACTCCGCTGGGCCGTGTCGAATCAATTGTGAACTGTGAACTGTTTTGAAGTGAATCCCTGCCGTGTCGCGGTAGAATCTTGACTTGGAGTGTCCAAGTTTGTTACAGTGGTATCAGAGCGCGGCCGATTTCTCTTCTATTGGGAAATCTGATCCTTTTCTTGCGACACTTATGGATTCAAACAGGGATCAACCGACTTCCTCTGCATCTGGGGATGTGGGAAGAGATCACTTATGGATTCAAACAGGGATCAATCGACTTCCTCTGCATCTGGGGATGTGGGAAGAGTACACGAAGAAGATTCTCACGAGGGTACGGCCCGCCTCGGCCTACTTAGGCGGAGATTGAAGAGATGGAGTGTCGGCAATTGGTTGACGATGCGACAAAGATGATGATCAATCTTGCGAAGGATCCCAAATTTGCAAAATTTTTGACTCAGACATCCTTCGACGAAGTGCACTCTCAGTGGCGGAAGGCCACAAAACCACCCCTCAAACCAGCACTCAAGAAACCTCCTACTTCGAGGATGTTTACAGAGCAAGAATTGGAAGAGGTGGTTGATACACGAATTACCTAGCTTTTTGACGCAAACAACAAAGCCAAAAAAGCATGACAAAAAGCACGAGAAAGGAACTGACTTCCTGGGTTATTTGGGTCGTCAATCTACTTTTGCCTCGGCACGAAAACAGAAGAAACATGTGCGATTTGAAGGAGTATCCAGTTCTTCTTCTTCCTCTTCTTCTGACAGATCTTCTAGCTCTTCTGACTCGAGCGAAGAAGACAGGAAAGGGAAAAAGCGAAGCAAAAAGCAAAGCTTCGGAAAGGGCAAGAAAAAGGCAAAGAAGCCTAAGTTTCGCCCAGTTTCTGACAATTCTACAGAGGACTCGTCTTCAGATAGTTTGGACTCCGATGATCACAGATTTTATGCAAAGACGAAGAATTTCTATAAAGCCAACCAAAATGACTTTCTGGAGGATAAAAGCAAGAAAGTTCGAGAATTTAAAGAAGGGGAGAGTCAATTAATTTTGCCACTTTTTCTGGATTCCGAGATGCTTCGAGGGCTTTGGCTTCATACAACAGTTTGGTATAGCTTTCTCTAGAGGGCATTGGCTTCATATAGCAGTTTGGTATAGCTTTCTCTGGAGGGCATTACTTAGAGCACTCCAAGATTCGGAGGGCTGCCTCTTATTTCAAGGGAAATGCTTGAACATGGTGGTCCACTCTTCTATTGAACAAGAAAGTGCCAGTTAAATGGCTCAAATTTGAAAGCCTTTTTATTTCTTCTTGGTTGACTCGGGAGTACGAATGCGACATACGAACTGCTTGGAATCATCTCCGGATGACCAAGAAAGATACCTTGGACGCATATTGCGAGAGATTTTGGAGCTCTTTTCTACCCGCTTCTTCATTTAAGAAGATCTCGTTTAAAGTACAGATTGAGCGGTTTAGCTGCGGACTTCCTACGGTGATCCGAGATCATTGCTTAGAACAAAAGTCGGATTCTATTCAAGAACTGATGAGTCATGCGAAACGGGGCTTTGCCATACACTCAGGCAGTTTGACTTACCCTACAGATGAGATCATGACGCAGAAAACCGAATAGACTTCTAAAAATAAAAGTAGAAAGAAGAAGAGCCCCCAAGATCAGAGAGATAAGGATGCACGACCCCGGCTCACTCTTCGGGAGAGAGCCAACTACATTAAAGAGGGGAAGTGTTTTACATGCGGGGAACCTGGGCACATCTCCGCGAAGTGCCCTTAAAAGGTACAGAAAGAACAAGATGAAGAAAGGCCAGAGAGTTCGAAAGTAGCTGAGAAACGTGGATGAAAAGGCAAGATGAAAGTAGGACTGCTTCTAGATTGCATGGGTACTGACCCAAGCACGATTGATGAGAGTACAGAACTTTGCTGAGCTTGGGGCAAAGTAAAAGATCAAGAAGCCCTGATTTTCTTTGACAGAGGAGCCAAGGTCAACTTCATTTCACCTGAATTGGCGGCGCGGCTCGAGATTACACCCGATCGGATGGGACCACAAGCAGAGACAGTTCTAGGGGCACCCGACAAAGACATGGCCATTACACCTGTCATTGGCAAACTTCGGTTGCATTGTCAGGGGTATTTGGGACACGAGGACTTCTACATAATGCCCTTGGAAGGTTGTGATGTTCTCCTGGGAGTCCCTTGGTACCATAGGAACAACGCCGTTGTCGATTATCAGGCGAAGAAAGCGACGCTAACTATTGAAAAGGGCTGAATGGTTAAAACTTAAGGGCGAGTTTGTCCCTGTTGTATCGGCTTCGGCCGTTTCAAAATTAATGAAATCCAGTCTGTTTGTTTACTCGATCTTTTTGAAAGAGTTGAATGATGATCATAGGACAAATATGTCTGATCTAGAAAAAGAAGGCCAAGATTTTCTCGACACTCATGCCGATTGCTTTTCTGAGGGTTTGCCAAGCGAGTTGCCACCAGCTCATCCTAAGGATCATACCATTGATCTGATACCTGGAAGCACACCACCGAACCGGCCACCTTACCGTGTGAGCCGAGCCCAGAATGAAGAGATTATGAACCAAGTGAAAGATCTCTTGGAAAAGGGTCTTATCGAGCCGAGTACTTCAAACAAAATCACCATCAAGAACAGATTTCCGATTCCTAGGATCGATGATATTCTAGACCGACTACCTGGATCCTCTTGTTTCAGCAAGATCGATTTGAAGAGCGGATATCATTAGATCTGAATCGTGTCAGGAGATGTCTACAAGACAGCTTTTCGGACGACCTTCGGTTCATTCGAGTTTTTGGTGATGCCTTTTGGGCTTACCAATGCTCTAGCGACCTTTAACCGAATGATGGACAGGATTTTCAGAGAGTAGAGATCTTTTGTTGGCACTTTCTTTGATGACATTATTGTCTTCTCTAAAGATGAGGCAGAACATAGAGAACATCTGCTATAGGTCTTTCAAGCATTACCCGAGATACACTTTTTGGGACACATCGTCTCAGCAGCAGGAGTGCAGATGGACCCGGCCAAGATAGAGACTATCCGTGATTGGCCCGATTTGAAGAATGTCCATGAAGTTAGAAGCTTCTTGGGCTTATGTTCTTACTACCGGCGGTTCATTAGAAAGTTGGCAGAGGTTGCTTCCCCTTTGCATATCTTGTGTCACGTGACACATCCAACCCTATGTGTGCGTGGACAAGCTACAGCACGACAAGGGTTCAGTCAATCCAGTCAGTCTAGATTTAGAAGTGTTCTGGCACTTTTGTGAGTCTGTTCGTAGACCGTGCATGACCAGTCACTTAGTGTAGATGCATATCCTCTGGTTGCATACATCATGATCATAAGCATTCCTATCAGAATCCATCAGAATCCTTCAGGGGAATTTTCCAGTGCATTTAGCCTATTTTCCCTATTTTTGACATTTTTCACTTATTATTTTTAAGTGACTTTTGTTGGAAAGTAGGTAGGGCAAATTGAGTAAGTTTGTATATAAGCAAACCTAGACTAGCACTAATTGGCAGAAGAGGCAACAGGAGCACCTTGCTCAACAGGCAACTTCTCAGCAAGACCAACCCCCGCGACAACTCTGGCGTTTTCTCTCAACAGAAGGCCTAGCGTTTTTGCACCAGATCAGCCAACGTTTTTGCACTTGCAGATTCCAGGCGACAGTAGACAGCAGATCAGCCCTAGCGTTAGGAGATTTCTACAGCAACACATCAGATTTCCTAGCCTTAGCAGATTTCCCCGCAAGGTCAGTTTTCAGCCCTAGCGTTTTTGGTTTGCAGATCAACCTCAGCGTTTTGCAGATCTTCGCGACATATTCAGCCCGAGAACCAGCGTTTTCAGTTTTCAGCAGTTAGACATTGTAGATCAAGTCCCAAATTTCGCAGATCTCACCTTCCCGCAGCAGTTCCTCGCTGCACGGTCAATTTCCGCGAAGTTTGCAGTTTCAGCCCGGAAAACGCAGATTTCAGCATCTGCGTCGTCGGCGCATTGTCGCCATCGACATAGAGTCAGAATTGAGCAGATAGAAGATTTGCAGATTTCAGCCCTTAGCGTTTTCAGATTTCAGCCCGTCTCGTCGTCGACATCGTCGGCAAGTCCAAGCATTCTAGAGATTTGTGCAATCATAAGTAGACCGCTCTCGCCATAGAGAGTGGGGCCTTCGGAGGAGGGTTTTACGTCTCTGGTGTCGTATTCTCTTCTCTATCTCTCAGTCTCATGCACTTCCATTCACAGTGTCCATTCACTTTGTTTGTGTCCATTGCACTCTCTCACTAAAGGAACGGAAGGCTCTCCCTTCCGTAAGTAAAAGGAACCTTGAGCACAGTTCGGAGCACTCATCTTGAGCAAAGTTCAAACATTCATTCCGCTGCACCTAACATTGGTATCAAAGATTTGACAGTGTTCTGTATCACTCAAGGAAAGAACCACAAGAAGCACATATTTTTTTTTGCTTGTTGCGGTCGCACGTAACCCAAGTCCTCTTGGGTGTGTCGATTCCTGATCGTGTTTTTGAAGAGTGACAGGAAACCCAAGAAAGAAGGGCTTGTCCAGCCTCTCCTTGTGCCTCTTTTCACTCATTGAGAGCGGACCGTGCACTTAGCGGCTGGCCAATCGACGTGAGGTGGGAAAAAGAAACCTTGGTGTGAGCGCAAGGCCGCCAAGGGGTGCGCCCGTGGAAAAGAGCAGAACTCGGGTGAAGAGAAGATCCTTCTCAAACACATATTGCAAGCGAAAGAAAACCCTCAAGAACCTCAAGAACCCAAGAACCCAAGACCCACAAGAACCCAAGTTCCTCGTGAACTTAAGAACCAAAACCCCCAAGAACCCAAGTTCCTCGTGAACTTAAGAACCCAAGACCATAAGAACCCACAAGAATCCAAGACTTCAGTGGATGGTCATCACTCGAAGCGGAATGGATACTTCACTTAGAGGTAATGAGCATGAGAGAGGCGAAGAAGAATTTTCCCCACCAGGAGGTTTTTCCGACCCTCCCCCTTCCCCATCTACGCCAAGGATTGCACTAACTCCTATGGAGGCTTTGAAGCAGTTGTTTCTGGAAAGAAAGTTAGAACGCGAAGAAAGAGAAGCAGAAAGAAAGACCTACGAAGAAGAAATGGCAGCCATAGATCGTGAATACGAAGAAAGCATGGCGGCCATAGAGCGTAAGAACGACTTGGAAGACAAAGAAAGACAAGCACAATTTGATCGCGAGAACAACGAAAGACAAGCAGAATATGACCGCGAGAACAAAGCAAGACAAGAGAAGAGCGACCAACACATGAAAGAGTTCTTGCGACTCTTTTCTATTGTACAGGCGCAGTTCGCACAAGATCAAGAAAAGGAGACTCTCTCAGTCTCTACTTCTCCCAAGCATGACACACATGATTTGCATGATGATGATTTGAATCACAATGATAAGCATGATGATTTGCATGATCAAGATGTGATTTCTCACAAGCATGATGAGTTGCATGAAAATAATGTGATTGTTCACAAGGATGATGTGTTAGTGGATGCTTTTTCTAGCGAAGCTAACCTCGTTGCAGATTCGATCAATCACGAAGGATCGATCTTAGCTTTCGAGTCAAGGTCCAAAGAACCCCCACAGGAAGATTCGATAGTTCAGGAAGAACCGATCTTGGCTCTCGAGCTTAGGTCCAAAGAACCCTCACAAGAAGTATTATGTGTTCGCATGATTCATACGCACGCATTGTTCGAGTGTTTCATTCGTGATCGTTTCCTGTATTTTAGTCAGCGTCTTTATGTGATCCCTTTTACTAGGCATGATATATTGTACGTTGAGCACATTTCACTCATGAATGAGCACGAATATATGCGGATTTTTCATGAAAAGTTGAAAAGTATGCATGTAAGAAGTCACATTCCATGTCTCTTCCTTGGCATGACACAGTTGTAGAAAGAGCACATGAAAGTATGAGCACCAAGCATGGACATTTCTGTTGTGAATTGCCACAGTTGATTGCTTTAGATCATAAGAGAAAGATTCGATCTCATTGTTTGCGTGTGTGTGATGAACGGTTTGGCACTCCGTCTCTTTGTTCATCTACATTGCATGCACAGTCTTTGAGGAAGAGGAGATTTTTTCCAGTCACTTTACATGGAATAGGTATGTTCATGGTTTTGTGTTGGAAATGGTTTCATGAATTTTCAGCCATGGAGATTCTTGAAGAAGAAAGAAGCATGACTTTCGACGAAGTTGAAGCATTGAAGGAGCCACAGAAGACTTTGTGTCGCTTCCGGCGCGGCCCAAAGAAGCAAGCATTGCAGACCTTTATGAAGTTCAAGTACCGTATGACCCACATATCAGAGTGGGCCGGCGAAGAGTCCCTTCCAGGATTCTGGATGCTATTGGCGATCTCCCTTGACGCCATACAGTTCGGTACCAGTACCTCACTTTGAAAAGGAGGGGATGTCACGTGATACATCCAACCCTATGTGTCTGTGGACAAGCTACAACACGACAAGGGTTCAGTCAATCCAGTCAGTCTAGATTTAGAAGTGTTCTGGCACTTTTGTGAGTCTATTTGCAGACCGTGCATGACGAGTCACGTAGTGTAGATGCATATCCTCTGGTTGCACACAGCATGATCATAAGCATTCCCATCAGAATCCTTCAGGGGAATTTTCCAGTGCATTTAGCCTATTTTCCCTATTTTTGACATTTTCCACTTATTATTTTTAAGTGACTTTTGTTGGAAAGTAGGTAGGGCAAATTGAGTAAGTTTGTATATAAGCAAACCTAGAGTAGCACAATTGGCAGAAGAGGCAGCAGGAGCACCTTGCTCAACAGGCAACTTCTCAGCAAGACTAACCCCCGCGACAACTCTGGCGTTTTCTCTCAACAGAAGGCCTAGCGTTTTTGCACCAGATCAGCCAGCGTTTTTGCACTTGTAGATTCCAAGCGACAGTAGACAGCAGATCAGCCCTAGCGTTAGCAGATTTCCACAGCAACACATCAGATTTCCTAGCATTAGCAGATTTCCCCGCAAGGTCAGTTTTCAGCCCTAGCGTTTTTGGTTTGCAGATCAACCTCAACGTTTTTGCAGATCTTCGCGACAGATTCAGCCCTGGAACCAGCGTTTTCAGTTTTCAGCAGTTAGACATCGCAGATCAAGTCCCGAATTTTGCAGATCTCACCTTCCCGCAGCAGGTCCTTGCTGCACGGTCAATTTCCGCGAAGTTTGCAGTTTCAGCCCGGAAAACGCAGATTTCAGCATCTGCGTCGTCGGCGCATCGTCGCCATCGACATCGTCATTGACATAGAGTCAGAATTCAGCAGATAGAAGATTTGCAGATTTCAGCCCTTAGCGTTTTCAGATTTCAGCCCGTCTCGTCGTCGTCCTCATCGTCGTCGGCAAGTCCGAGCATTCTAGAGATTTGTGCAATCATAAGTAGACCGCTCTCACCATAGAGAGTGGGGCCTTTGGAGGAGGGTTTTACAACGTCTCTGTTGTCGTATTCTCTTCTCTATCTCTCAATCTCATGCACTTCCATTCACAGTGTCCATTCACTTTGTTTGTGTCCATTGCACTCTCTCACTAAAGGAACGGAAGGCTCTCCCTTCCGTAAGTAAAAGGAACCTTGAGCACAGTTCGGAGCACTCATCTTGAGTAAAGTTCAAACATTCATTCCGCTGCACCTAACATCTTGACACAGAAAGGAGTCCCTTTCTCGTGGGGACCCACGGAGGTGATTGCCTTTCAGACATTGAAAGAGAAATTGACTATAGGACAAGTTTTGACTTTGCCGGATTTGCAGAAGTCATTCGAAGTATATTGTGATGCTTGTGGTCGTAGTTTGCGGTCTTAATGCAAGAAGGCCATGTCATTGCCTACGAGAGCCGATTGTTCTCAAGGCCAGAATTGACAGCATAGATATATGAGAAAGAGCTTTTGGCGGTTATTCATGCTCTTACTTAGTGGCGACATTACCTACTCGGAGCCGATTTTACGGTCTTCACAGATCACCAGAGTTTACGCTGCTTCTTGTCACAGAAGCAGCTATTGGAAAAGCAGATGCGGTGGACGAACATCTTTCACAGTTTCACTTCCAGATTGTCCATGTGCAGGGACAGAAGAACTTGGTGGCAGATGCTTTGTCCCAAAAGCTGTTGGTTCTGGCTATTTCCGTGATACATCATAGAAGCTTCGAGGATATGGTCGATCTGTATGCCACAGATTTAGATTTTGTAGATATTTTTGGTTGATATTTTTGCTACTTGATGACGAAAACGATGTTGTGCGTTACACAGCCGTTGAGGGAAAAGGTTTTAACCGAATGCCAGTGTCTGCCATTTACGGGTCACCGCGGCATTGCTACCACCTTGAAAGGTGTAGAGAGATACTTCTTTTGGTCGAGACTCAAGAAGGAGGTGGACGATTTTGTACGCAGCAGATACGAATACACACACACACACCTTGGCCAGCTTCCGAAAAAATCCGCAAAAATGCTGACGTGGCATGCCGTACAGCCTCTCGGATTTTGCGGCGCAATTTCCGTCGACAGGCTGACGTGGCTGAGCGTGCGGAATTTCGTGATTTACGGGCAGTAGTACGAAAACTTTCTTTTTGCGCAAGAGAAACTCTATGCAAGCTTTTGGATAAATTGCTTTATTTTCAAGGCTTTTAAAAACTGAAAGCTTTTGGGGCTCTGCTTTTGGCATCCCTTGTAAACCTTTAAATAAATGGTTTGGGCTCCCACTCCTGAGATCATCTGGACGCAGAGTCTGAGAGTGAGAACCCTCCCACTCCCTTGTACTTTGAGTTATAAATTAATACAAAAAGAAATATCAAGAGGGGCGCCAGTCTCTCGGGCCAATATTTTTAGGCACGGAACTTTGCCGGCGGGCCGTGTCGAATCAATTGTTAACTGTGAAGTGTTTTGAAGTGAATCTCTGCCGTGTCGCTCTAGAATCTTGACTTGGAGTGTCCAAATTTGTTACACATACTTTTGTCAAACAATGTACATTGCTATTGCACTGAATCCATGAGTACATTTGTTGTACTAGTTCTACCATTACCCCTCCATTGCAAACGTTAGGTTGGGGCATACGCAGGCTGTAACCCAAAGGCCTCAAGGTAAAGCTGCAATACATTTGGTGACTCTGGCAGTTCATGCTCTTCCATCCACTTTACATCCATAGGTGGATAGTTCTTAAACTTCACCCAATAGCATCTTGCAACCTGTCCCTTAACTTTTACGTGTGCAAAAGGCTCTTGCGAATCCAAGTAATTGCCTCAGAGAATCGGTGGCAGACCCACATCACTCTTGCAGGAGATCTAGTGGCCCGTCTACCACCGTGAGACCTCTCCCTAGCTCATCTTGTTTCATACTTGCAAACCGTAAAAACGTAATTTGATGACTTTTTGGTAGGGTGAACGTTGAAAAGGTCATGTAGGAACATGCGGAATTTACTGTCTGTCTTGTAAAGAGGAACCCTCTTCTATAATACCCTTCCCTTTGTCGGCCATAGTGTAATCCCATGTTCGTGTACTCTCTGTCTTTACCAAACAAACCGAGGCTCACTTCTTGAGGAAAAAGGGATTCTGTCCCGGCGACGGAACCATGAAACCGGCCCCAAAACTCGCCTTGAACAAATCCCCTGCTGGAACTCGCTTCCGAAGGCATAAACCCACTGTTTTCAGCCCAAAAACAGCAATTACAGCTCGCTGTATTTACTGGTTTTTACCTGTTTTCAGCCCTAAACAATCCCGGAACTGTCCTCTAACAGTGGGGCACTGTTCCCAATGCTTCTGGCATCCTTACGGCTGCAAAACAGTCCGAAAACAGTGCATAACCAACGTTGAAAATGCACGTGTAAGGTGAGGTTATCACCATCACCGGTGCCTGCTTTTGGAGTAGCAGTTAGCTACTCCTGTTCCTTCTCAAAGAGGCTCTTGCCTCGGCACAAAAGCATAAGACCACACAACTGTACATAGGTCAAATGGAGAGCCCTCTTGTGGGGCATCACGTTACTGCACATAGGGGAGAGAGAGAGTAGTGTAGAGTGTGGATAGTTCTTGCATCCATAGGTGGATAGTTCTTGAACTTCACCAAATACCATCTTGCAACCTGTCCCTTAACTTTTACGTGTGCAAAAGGCTCTTGCGAATCCAAGCAATTGCCTCAAAGAATCGATGAGCATCGTGCCACTTGGGAGACCCATATTACTCCCGCAGGAGATCTAGTGGCTAGGCTACCACGTGAGACCTCTCCCTAGCACATCTTGGTTCATACTCGCAAACCCTAAAAACACAGTAAAAAATCAGCCCTAATTTCACCACTTTTTGGCAGGGCGAACACTGGTTATGTAGGAACATGCGGAATTTCCTGTCTGTCTTGTGTAGAGGAAACCTCTTCTATAGTGCCCTTCCCTTTGTCGGCCATAGTGTAATCCCACGTTCTTGTACTCTGTCTTCACCAAACCAACCGAGGCTCACTTTTTGAGGAAAAAGTAATTCGGTCCAGGCAACGGAACCATAACACCAGCCCCAAAACTAGCCTTGAACAAATCCATTGTTGGAGCTCACTTCCAAAGACATAAACCCTCTGTTTCAGCCCAAAAACAGCAATTACAGCTCGTTGTATTTACTGGTTTTTACGTTGTTTTCATGTAGGAACATGCGGAATTTACTGTCTGTCTTGTAAAGAGGAACCCTCTTCTATAATACCCTTCCCTTTGTCGGCCATAGTGTAATCCCATGTTCGTGTACTCTGTGTCTTTACCAAACAAACCGAGGCTCACTTCTTGAGGAAAAAGGGATTCTGTCCCGGCGACGGAACCATGAAACCGGCCCCAAAACTCGCCTTGAACAAATCCCCTGCTGGAACTCGCTTCCGAAGGCATAAACCCACTGTTTTCAGCCCAAAAACAGCAATTACAGCTCGCTGTATTTACTGGTTTTTACCTGTTTTCAGCCCTAAACAATCCCGACACTGTCTTCTAACAGTGGGGCTCTGTTCCCAATGCTTCTGGCATCCTTACAGCTGGAAAACAGTCCAAAAACAGAGCATAACCAGCGTTGAAAATGCACCTGTAAGATGAGGTTATCACCCTGATCGGTGCCTGCTTTTGGAGTATCAGTTACCTACTCCTGTTCCTGCTCAAAGAGGCTCCTGCCGCGGCACAAAAGCAGAAGACCACACAACTGTACATAGGTCAAATGAAGAGCCCTCTTGTGGGGCATCACGTTACTGCACCTAGGGGGGACAGAGAGCAGTGTAGAGTGTGCATAGGTCTTGCATCCATAGGTAGATAGTTTTTGCACTTCACCAAATAGCATCTTGCAACCTGTCCCTTTCTTTTACGTGTGCAAAAGGCTCTTGCGAATCCAAGCAATTGCATTAAAGAATCGGTGACCATCGTGCCACTTGGGAGACCCATATCATTCCCGCAGGAGATCTAGTGGCTAGTCTACCACCGTGATACCTCTCCCTAGCTCATCTTGGTTCATACTTGCAAACCCTAAAAACGCAGTAGAAAATCAGCCCTAATTTGACCACTTTTTGTCAGGACGAACGTTGAAAAGGTTATGTAGGAACATGTGGAATTTCATGTCTGTCTTGTGAAGAAAACCCCTCTTCTATATTGCCCTTCCCTTTGTCGGCCATAGTGTAATCCCACGTTCCTGTACTCTTGTGTCTTCACCAAACCAATTGAGGCTCACTTCTTGAGGAAAAAGTGATTCTGTCCCGACGGTGGAACCATGAAACCGGCCCCAAAACTCGCCTTGGTCAAATCCTTTGCTGGAACTCGCTTCCTAAGACATAAACTCTCTTTTTTCAGTCCAAAAACAGCAATTACAGCTTGTTGTATTCACTGTTTTTTACCTTGTTTTCAGTCCTAAATAGTCCCGGCACTGTCCTCTAACAATGGTGCTCTGTTTCCAATGCTTCTTGCAATCTTACGGCTGCAAAACAGTCCAAAAACAGCGCATAACCAGCGTTGAAAATGCACCTATAAGGTGAGGTTATCACCCTCACCGGTGCCTGCTTTTGTAGTAGCAGTTAGCTACTCCTGTTCCTGCTCAAAGAGGCTCTTCCTTCGGCACAGAAGCATAAGACCATAGAACTGTACATAGATGAAATGAAGAGCCCTCTTGTGGGGCATCACGTTACTGCACGTAGGGGGGAGAGAGAGCAGTGTAGAGTTGCAGGACGTCACTTCTTGTGCTACAGTGTACATGAGAGGGAAACCTTGCACACAATAGCTCTTAACCTGTACAGGTTCACAATGAAGCATCCCCCCCCCCCAGCATAAATCGAGCGTCCCCTCTTCTGCGCTTGACCTGTAATGCATCTGTGAACAAATAGATGCAAAAGGGGAAGAGTTCCATGGCTGCCAAAACTTGCGTATCGCTGAAAACGCAGCAAAACAGCCCTGTGAACACCCATTTGATGTCTTCCAATGCTGAAAATGAGCTCCTTGGTCCTAGGCAAAGTCATGGGAAGCTGAAAAATGCAGAGAAGTGGCTGAAAATTAGAGTTATCAGCCTCCAAAACTGCTCCAATAAGTCAATAACGAGTTCTGTTTTCTCAGACTTGGTAAATTGGCCAAAAAGTGCCACTTGGCACTCATGCATGCAATTTCCTTGCATTGGGCTTCCCGCTTAAAAATATCTCATGGTGCATTAGTTGACTTTGCAGTAGAGTAATCAAATTGCACTCATGCATGCAATTTCCTTGCATTGGGCTTCCCGCTTAAAAATATCTCATGGTGCATTAGTTGACTTTGCAGTAGAGTAATCAAATGTTACCCTTGTGATTCTGAAGCTAATGACGCGAACAGATTTCGTGGCCCAAAATAGCGGTTTCCTAAATTTTAGGAAGTGCTTTTATTGGACTCTCATTGATCATTTGAGGATCTCTCACCACTGGGACCACGTCCAAAAATGCAATGTACTCCATTTTTCAGGTGATTTTCTCTGAGTGACCCCACCTAGTCACTCTACCGCTATGGAGTCAAATTCCTAGTATCCACCAACTTATTAAGTGCGGCGAGGGGACCTAGATGACTTTGAACTGAGCCTAGAGACCGTTTTACTACTGGAATTCAAGTGCCGACCAACTTCCCATCTGCAGGTGAAACTAACGTTTCACACTGGCCATACAATGTCCGACCATTTGCAACTTCAGAAAGAGGGTCCCAAAAATTAAACAAAAATCATCGGAAAGAAACCAATAACTCGAGTTAGCAATTGCCACGTCCTCATGACATACCGCCCTCTTAATATCGCAAACGTCTCGATTGCGTGCCATATATACATGCCATTGATGATTTAGTGTGGTAAGCATCCTTTTATCATCGGTGTATCTGTAAGAAAGAGTGTCAAACCATGTGTACAAATGACTTAATAAGACCTTCATACTTTTGTCAACAATGTACATTGCTATTGCACTGAATCCATGAGTACATTTGTTGTGCTAGTTCTGCCATTACCCCTCCTTTGCAGACGTTAGGTTGGGGCATACGCAGGTTGTAACCCATAGGCCTCAAGGTAAAGCTGCAATACATTTGGTGACTCTGACAGTTCATGCTCTTCCATCCACTTTGCATCCATAGGTGGATAGTTCTTGAACTTCACCAAATAGCATCTTGCAACCTGTCCCTTAACTTTTACGTGTGCAAAAGGCTCTTACGAATTCAAGAATTGCCTCAGAGAATCGGTGAGCATCGTGCCACTTGGCAGACCCACCTCACTCCCGCAGGAGATCTAGTGGCCCGTCTGCCACAGTGAGACCTCTCCCTAGCTCATCTTGGTTCATATTTGCAAACCCTAAAAACGCAGTAGAAAATCAGTCCTAATTTGATCACTTTTTGGCAGGGCGAACGCTGAAAAGGTTATATAGGAACATGCGGAATTTCTTGTCTGTCTTGTGAAGAGGAACCCTCTTCTATAATGCCCTTCCCTTTGTTGGCCGTAGTGTAATCCCACGTCCTTGTACTCTGTGTCTTTACCAAATAAACCGAGGCTCACTTCTTGAGGAAAAAGTGATTCTGTCCCGGCGACGAAACCATGAAACCGGCCCCAAAACTCGCCTTGAACAAATCCCCTGCTGGAACTCGCTTCCAAAGACATAAACCCTCTGTTTTCAGCCCAAAACCAGCAATTACAGCTCGCTGTATTTACTGGTTTTTACCTTGTTTTCAGTCCTAAACAGTCCCGGAACCGTCCTCTAACAAGGGGACACTGTTCCCAATGAAACCGTTCCCAATGAAACCGGCCTGTTCAATCCAAAAAGGGCTGTAGACTTTACTTCAAACCTTGATTTAGCTTTCACCCATTATTAGTCGTCTATTATACCTGTGCTATAGTGACACAAGAGAGGGGAATGGGATACAGATGCTAGAATGCACCTGTATGAGAAGACCGACACCAGATTGGCCCCTAACTTAGGCGCCCCTTTCGGTATTTCTTTATTGTTCAAAAGAGGGAATAAATACTGTGGATCCCTACAAGCTGCCCCGCACAAACTTGGCTGAATTTCAACTGTTCCGGCCTGATTTCGGCAGCATAACTGTACTAGGACCCTTCACAGTCAGTATTCCCATGCATTGATTGACTTTCCCGACGCATACGGGCACTTTGCAAAATCTGGCGAGAATCTGCAGCACGCTGAATTCTCTGTTTTCAGCCCTGAAAATGCGCCAGATCGCGTGTACAGCGGTCCCCTTGCGTCCCCGAACCTCCTGGGGGTATTAGGGTCCGTTTAGGGCCAAAACCCTAAACCTGCAAAAATACACAGCAGGCTGTAATTCACTGTTTCGGGCTCCGTTTCGCGTGCCGGTCGCATCCGTAGCAACTCCTCGAGCTCCCGCACCTGTAGGGCTACTTGCCCTTTGAATCGGACGAGATTTCTGGCGTGAAACCTCTCCGAATTCACCTGTACCTGCGGGGGGATTAGCCGCTAGCTAATCCAGTACTTGTGCAAGAGGCTCTTGCCTCGGCAATCGCGCATGAACCCACACAACTGTACATTGGTCAAATGAAGAGCCCACTAGAGGGGCATAACATATTGCCAAAGGGGAGAGAGAGGGCAGTGCGTAGCTTGCAAGGCATCACTCCTGGCACCGCACTGTACATAGGAGGGAAAGCAAGCACTCCATAGCTCTTAACCTGTGACAATCTGAAAATCAGCCTCCTCTCTCATTTTAGGCGCCCCCTCTCTGGCTAGGAGTAGCAGAATGCTCACAGAGTGCCACATGGCACATTTTCCGACTTTGGGCATTCCCGGCTAAAAATATCTCAACTGGTGCGTCAGTTGACTTTGCAGCAGAGCAAGAAAATGTTCCCTTTGTCATTCCGGAGGTAATGACGTCAACACATTTTCAGGTCCCAAAATAGCAGTTCCCTAAATTTTAGGAGATGCTGCCATTGTATCTTTCTAGGTCATCCGACCCTCTTTGTACACTGCGGCCACATCCAGAACTGAAATGTAGCCTCTGTAGCAAAGGATTCCACTTCGGCTAGTCAATGACCCCACTTGGCTAACCATAGTCCTTGTCCAACCTTAGTGCTCTCTTGCCCTCAGGCCTGGACTCCCTCTGGACAATTCCACACTAGCTATGCAATGCAGGGCAGTTAGATTTCCCGAGGGGTGTTTCCAAAAAGTGAAAGTAAATAGATAATAAGAAAGAAATCAACAAAAAGGATAGATAGTAGTCACACGCTGGTGACATACCCCCCTCTTGAAATCTCAAACGTCCTCGTTTGCATCTATGTCGTACATGCTCACGGTCAACACTGATGTATTCAACACCTATCGACACATGTACGACACATACATGCTCATTGTCAACCCTGGTGTATTCAACACCTCGTCGACTCATGTATTGCCTGCGTGTGAACCCTGTCCCAATGACATAGTGGTAGCTTCGCACTGTGCCATTGCTTTGAGTCACTAACTTTCCAATGACAAAATGGTAGCTGCACATTTTGCCACTGTCTTATAGTACACGTTGGATCACGTAACACTTTCAAGCATACCCAAACCGACAGTTTTAGAATGCAGTTACACATGTAGAAGCAATTACTGTATCCTTGACAAACTGACAAGAAATACTCACTTCTATAGCACTAACGAAACCTTTGGACATTCCATAAGAGCAATTGCCAAACTGACAATCTGTACAGCTCTAACATTCATGTAACAGGTATTTCATTTGAGCTCATTTTAAATACCATGTACATCATTTGTTTCAGAAGCCATTGTCACACTGACAATCCATGTAGCTCTGAAACTCATGGGGTCAAGGTAAGTTGCAAACCGAAGGCTTCAAGGTAAAGTGATAACACAGTTGGTGACTCTGCAAGTTCACCTTCTTCCATCCACTTAGCATCCATTGGTGGATAGTTTCTGAACTTTACCAAGTAACGCCTAGCAACCTTGCCTTTCACTTTCTTTTCTTTGTGTGCCAAAATCTGTTCAGGGAGCAAGATCTCGTCAAGTTCCTCAACTTCCGACTGATCTTCAGCTGGCATATCTTCTGGCACATCACCCACATAGGGTCTGAGAAGACTCACATGAAACGCATTGTGAATCTTCCAACTGTCAGGCAATTTCAGCCTATATGCAACATCACTGATTATGTCGCACACTTGAAAAGGCCCATAGTAACGCATGTTGAGCTTTGGAAACAGTCTTTCCTTGCCCTTCATCTTCTTTAACCTTGCCTTTTCAAAGCGTAAAAGCACCTAATCACCAAGTGAATATACCACTTCACGACGGTGACGATCAGCTGCTTTCTTTTGCTTTGTCCGAGTCTTTTCTAAGGCCACTTTGACCTTCTTGTACATTTCATCCATGTCCTGAACATACTTATCTGCTTCAAATATCTTGTCCTTTGTGTGCAGTATGGGAGGAACTTTCTTGCCACCTTCAACTATCTCAAAGGGTGCCTTGCCAGTTGATGAATGCACTGTATTATTGTATGCATACTCCACCAATGGCAAATACTGCTCCCACTTTCCTTTATGCTCTGACACATAGCACTTCAGCAGATCTAGGACAATAGAATTTGCCTCTTCTGACTGTCCATCTGTTTGAGGATGAAATGACGAAGAGAATTTGACCGTTGTGCCCATATTCTCAAACAAGCCTCTCCAGAACAAACTTGTCATGCGTGGATCACGGTCGCTAACGATCGACTGTGGCATGCCATGATACTTGAAAATATTGCTCATAAACAAGCGTGCCATCTGATCTGGCTTTATCTTCTTCCTGACAGGAATAAAATGAGCCTGTTTGCTGAATCTGCAAATAATGGTCCAAATACCATCGTTTCTAGTCTGCGTTCTCGGAAGATCAAAGATAAAATCCATAGCAATACTTTCCCATGGTTTATCTTGAATAGGTAGTGGTTGCAATAACCCTGGTGCCTTTTGCCTGTCAAACTTGACCTTTTGGCATATTAGGCATTCTCGCACAAAGGCATCCACATCTCTTCTCAATGTAGGCCAGTAGAAGAATGTCTCAACCGCTTTAACTGTAGCATCGATACCACGATGCACTGCATACACTGGGACATGACTCTCTTCCATCACTTTGCATCGTAATGGCTTTGTGACACACAATCTGCCATGCATCATCATGAACCCATCTTTGAGAAGATAGTGTTCATGACGTTGTCCATCCATTAGCTGCTCGAAGACCCTTGCAAAATCTTCATCATTTGCATACTGTTCTCTCATATCATCAAGTTCATGATGATAAGGAATCGACACAGCTGAAATTTGTGGCTTCCTTGACAAGGCATCAGCCACAACGTTCTTCTTGCCTTCCACATGCACAATCTGAAAATGGAACATGGACAAGATATTTGCCCATCGCATATGCTTCTCAGATAACTTTGTCTGTGTCAAAAAGTACCGCAAGGTCTGACGGTCCGTTTGGACAACGAAATCTGCAGCTAGCAGGTAGTGTTTCCAACTTAAGAGCGCATGAATCACAGCCAGTAATTCTTTCTCATAGACCTGCATGGTCATCTCTGGCCCTTGCAAACTTCTGCTCTCATAGGCTACTACCCTGCCATCTTGCATTAGCACTGCACCAATGCTACTACCACAGGCGTCACACTGGACCACAAATGACTTCCTAAGATCTGGCAACACAATGACTGGATCCGAAGTCATCTTTTCCTTTAAGAGATTAAAAGCTGAAATCTCTTTTTGTGTCCATCTAAAGGTGACTGCCTTCTTTTGAAGAGCATGTAAAGGTGAAGCAATCTCAGCGAAATTTCGGATAAACCTTCTGTAATAGGAGCATAGTCCCAAGAAACTTCGGACATCATGCACCGTCTTCAAATTTGGCCATGACTTGATCGCTTCAACTTTTGCAGGATCCATTCTGACACCATCCTTTGAGACAATGTGTCCCAGAAAGTGAATCTCTTCCAGAAAAAACTCACTTTTCTTTGCATTGATGAGCAACCTATCACTGCGTAGCTCTTTGAACACAATGGCCAAGTGATGCCTATGCTCTTCATTCTTTGAGTAGACTATCATGTCATCAAAGAATGTACCAACAAACTGCTGGTGTGGACGGAAAATTCTGTCCATCATCCTATTGAACGTAGCAGGAGCATTTGTGAGACCAAAGGGCATCACTAAAAATTCGTAAAGGCCAAACATTGTTCTAAAAGCAGTCTTGTGCACATCCTCTGATCTAATGCGGATCTGATGGTACCCACTCTTTAGATCTATCCTGCTAAACATAGCTGCTCCTTCTAATTTGTCCATAATATCATCAATTCTAGGTTTAGGGAACCTATTCTTGATGGTATTCTTGTTCAGTGCACGGTAGTCGATGCACATACGCCATGAGCCATCCTTTTTCTGCACCAACAACACTAGAGAGGAGAATGGAGATGAACTGGGCTGAATCAGCCCCTTTTCTAACAGCTCCTGTACTTGGCCCATTATCTCTTTCTGTTGAGCCGCACTAACCCTGTACGGAGGCCTATTTGGTGGGCTACTGCCTGGCACCAAATCTATCGCATGGTCCTCGGGTCTCTTTGGCGGTAATTGAGACGGTAATGAATCGGAAAAATAGTCACTATACTGTTGTAAAAACATTGACCTTTCTTTATCTAACACAGATAAATTTGATTCATCACAATCTGACACTTCACGTGCAAAAACCAAGTTCGCAGAAAGATGCTTTTTCATTACAGAAGTAATAGCAGAAGCTGATACAGTGGGAATAGACTCCCCTTTAAGCTTTACATCCAGAATGTGAGTCTTTCCTCTGCTCTGTACAGTGATCTTTTTGTTGTAGGCATCCATGATTGCCTGTACACGAAACAACCAAGGAATACCTAACAACACATCACATCCGTCCAGTGGCATGATGTAAAATTCTTCAGCATCTACATAGGATTGGATATGTAGGCGCAATTTTCCAATGATGGGTGTCACAGCCTCTGTATGGCCAGGACATGCCAAACCTGCCTCTGCTGTATACCCCATCTCTTCAGGTCTGATTCCCAACTTTGAAGCCAATTCTGGGGAAATGAAGTTGACTTTGGCACCTGGATCAAAGAACATAAGCACTGTTTGATCCCTGACCTTTCCCCATGCTCTGCAAAGCTCACTTGCATCTGAATTTGGCTTGTCGCCCACCGTATCTGGCACTAGACCAGCCATGGGCTTCTTTCCTTTCCTGTCCTCCTTGTCTTCAGAATCAGTTGACCTTTTCTTTGTAGGACAGTTGTAAGCAATGTGGCGAAGCTGCTCACATATAAAGCATTTGTTCTCTGTCCTCGGGACCTTCTTTTGCTCTTCTGACTTGCGAGGAAAACGTCTTTTCCATTTCTTCGCTGGTCCCTTTTCTGATTCAGCCGTAGCTTTATCTTTCCCTGCGTTGGCTGACTCCTGAGTCCCTTTAGGAGCCTCATTGGGAACGTGCTTCTTGGCTGAATTTTTCTTGCCTGATCCTGCCTTGACGCCAGTGTTAAATTCACAATCTTCTCCCTTGAGCAAACCATTGCCAGTGTTTGCTACCTCGATGAGCTGCGTCAAAGTAGTGACTTTTGTCTTCGTACAATACTTTCTCAATCCTTTAGGTAGGCCACAACAGTATTTTTCAATCTGTTCTGTCAATGGCACAAACCTATAGGAAGTTACTGGAAGTAGAGCTTTCCAAAACTTCCGATTGTAATCATCCAGATTTCTGCAAGTGGCAGCATTAAGCTGGTGCCATTCTGTCATGACATCTGCTTCAAAGTCATCAGATAACCATGCTGCTGCAAAAATCTGCTTAAAGTAAATCCATGTGGACGGAGCTTGCCCTTGAAGCAATAAAGTTGTCCACCATTGTTCCGCATTCCCTGTCAAGAAAGTGGCTGCCTTGCGGACCTTTGAAGCCTCTGTAAAGTTTCCCCCTGCATAGGCCTTGTCAAACTGCCGGAGGAATGAGAGAGCCTTCTTCCTATCATCAAACCTTGTAAAGGTCGTGAAAGACACACCTTTGCCACCTTCTTTGTACGGAGTTGGCCTCTCCAGCGGCGTTAAATTGTCATATGGAAGTGACTGAAACATGGGAACATTGTTAGGGTTCATTTGTGTTCCCTGACCGCAATTAAGTTGACCTGGAAATGCCATATTTGGCTGCTGATTTGTAATTCCAGCCATACCAAAATTTGCCTGTGGCATCCTAAATTGGCCCTGAGTGCTCTAAATCCCTGGTAGCATGCCCGTGACACCATACATGGGGTTAGGCATCATCGTTTGAGCACCCCCGAACACTGTTCTTGGCGTGTAAAATTGATTTCCAGGTGCATGACCAGCCATGCTCTGGAATACCGATCCACCTCCAAAATAGCCAGGGTGTACTGAAGGTGGTGGGAAGACCTGTTGCATAGCCTGTAGGTTGCTTCCTTGCCCATTAGAACCAGCTATAGGCTGCTGAAAGGTGGCGCGGTACAGCCTGAAAGACTGGCATCTCAGCCACCTGTTCTTGCACCTTAGACACACGTTGTGGAGACTGCATGTTCTCCGTCAAGTGTACAGGTGTTTCCATTGACTGTGCAGTATGAATCACCTGTGCTTGAGCCTTAACAGGCTTTTGAATATGATCTAGTGACCCAACTTGCTGAGACGGAACAGGAGATTGCAGAAAGGCTAAAAACCTCGGGTTCTGTATTACTTGTGTGAACATAGCCACAACAGTAGCCAACTGGGTCTTGAATATATCATCATCCGTCTGTGGTGGTCTTGAAGACTCACCCACTTCATGTGTCTGTTGACCCTGTGAAGAGGAAACCTCTTCAGTCACATCATCTGGTCTGTCAGCCATAATTGCAATTCCTTGTGTCTGGTCTATGATCCCCTGTGTCTTCAAGCCCAAAGCTGACCAAGGCTCACTTCTATGGGAAAAAGTGATTTAATCCCGTCGATGGAACCATGAAACCGGCCTGTTCAATCCAAAAAGGGCTGTAGACTTTACTTCAAACCTTGATTTAGCTTTCACCCATTATTAGTCGTCTATTATGCCTGCGCTATAGTGACACAAGAGAGGGGAATGGGATACAGATGCTAGAATGCACCTGTATGAGAAGACCGACACCAGATTGGCCCCTAACTTAGGCACCCCTTTCGGTATTTCTTTATTGTTCAAAAGAGGGAATAAATGCTGTAGATCCCTACAAGCTGCCCCACACAAACTTGGCTGAATTTCAACTGTTCCGGCCTGATTTCGGCAGCATAACTGTACTAGGACCCTTCACAGTCAGTATTCCCACGCATTGATTGACTTTCCCGACGCATACGGGCACTTTGCAAAACCTGGCGAGAATCTGCAGCACGCTGAATTCTTTGTTTTCAGCCCTGAAAATGCGCCAGATCGCGTGTACAGCGGTCCCCTTGCGTCCTCGAACCTCCTGGGGGTATTAGGGTCCGTTTAGGGCCAAAACCCTAAACCTGCAAAAATACACAGCAGGCTGTAATTCACTGTTTCGGGCTCCGTTTCGCGTGCCGGTCGCATCCGTAGCAACTCCTCGAGCTCCCGCACCTGTAGGGCTACTTGCCCTTTGAATCGGACGAGATTTCTGGCGTGAAACCTCTCCGAATTCACCTGTACCTGCGGGGGGATTAGCCGCTAGCTAATCCAGTACTTGTGCAAGAGGCTCTTGCCTCGGCAATCGCGCATGAACCCACACAACTGTACATTGGTCAAATGAAGAGCCCACTAGAGGGGCATAACATACTGCCAAAGGGGAGAGAGAGGGCAATGCGTAGCGTGGAGGGCATCACTCCTGGCACCGCACTGTACATAGGAGGGAAAGCAAGCACTCCATAGCTCTTAACCTGTGACAATCTGAAAATCAGCCTCCTCTCTCATTTTAGGCGCCCCCTCTCTGGCTAGGAGTAGCAGAATGCTCACAGAGTGCCACATGGCACATTTTCCGACTTTGGGCATTCCCGGCTAAAAATATCTCAACTGATGCGTCAGTTGACTTTGCAGCAGAGCAAGAAAATGTTCCCTTTGTCATTCCGGAGGTAATGACGTCAACACATTTTCAGGTCCCAAAATAGCAGTTCCCTAAATTTTAGGAGATGCTGCCATTGTATCTTTCTAGGTCATCCGACCCTCTTTGTACACTGCGGCCACATCCAGAACTGAAATGTAGCCTTTGTAGCAAAGGATTCCACTTCGGCTAGTCAATGACCCCACTTGGCTAACCATAGTCCTTGTCCAACCTTAGTGCTCTCTTGCCCTCAGGCCTGGACTCCCTCTGGACAATTCCACACTAGCTATGCAATGCAGGGCAGTTAGATTTCCCGAGGGGTGTTTCCAAAAAGTGAAAGTAAATAGATAATAAGAAAGAAATCAACAAAAAGGATAGATAGTAGTCACACGTTGGTGACACCCAATGCTTTTGGCATCCTTACGGCTGCAAAACAGTCCAAAAACAGCGCATGACCAACGTCAAAAATGCACCTGTAAGGTGAGGTTATCACCCTCACTGGTGCGTGCTTTTGGAGTAGCAGTTAGCTACTCCTGTTCGTGCTCAAAGAGGCTCTTGCCTCGGCACAAAAGCATAAGACCACACAACTATACATAGGTCAAATGAAGAGCCCTCTTGTGGGGCATCACGTTACTACACGTAGGGGAAAGAGAGAGCAATGTAGAGTGTGGATAACTCTTGCATCCATAGGTGGATAGTTCTTGAACTTCACCAAATAGCATCTTGCAACATGTTCCTTAACTTTTTACGTGTGCAAAAGGCTCTTGCGAATCCAAGCAATTGCCTCAGAGAATCGATGAGCATCATGCCACTTGGGAGACCCACATCACTCCTACAGGAGATCTAGTGGCTAGTCTACCACCATGAGACCTCTCCCTAGCTCATCTTGGTTCATACTTGCAAACCCTAAAAACGTAGTAGAAAATCAGCCCTAATTTGACCACTCTTTGACAGGGCGAATGCTGAAAAGGTTATGATGGAACATGCGGAATTTCCTGTCTGTCTTGTGAAGAGGAACCCTCTTCTATAATGCCCTTCCCTTTGTCGGCCATGGTGTAATCCCACGTTCCTGTACTCTGCGTCTTCACCAAACCAAGTGAGGCTCACTTCTTGAGGAAAAAGTGATTCTGTCCTGGCGACGGAACCATGAAACCGGCCCCAAAACTCGCCTTGAACAAATCCATTGCTGGAACTCGTTTCCAAAGACATAAACCCTCTGTTTTAAGCAGAAAAACAGCAATTACAGCTTGTAGTATTTAGTGGTTTTTACGCTGTTTTCAGCCCTAAATAGTCACGGCACTGTCCTCTATTACTAGGTCTTTGTTCGCAATGCTTCTGGCATCCTTAAGGCTGCAAAACAGTCCAAAAACAACGCATAACCAGCATTGAAAATGCACCTGTAAGGTGAGGTTAGCACCCTCACCGGTGGCTGCTTTTGGAGTAGCAGTTAGCTACTCCCGTTCCTGCTCAAAGAGGCTCTTGCCTCGGCACAGAAGCATAAGACCACACAATTGTACATAGGTCAAATGAAGAGCCCTCTTGTGGGGCATCACGTTACTACATGTAGGGGGGAGAGAAAGCAGTGAAGAGTATGGATGGCTCTTGCATCCATAGGTGG
This sequence comes from Adiantum capillus-veneris, assembly GCF_014529385.1. Classification (NCBI taxonomy): domain Eukaryota; kingdom Viridiplantae; phylum Streptophyta; class Polypodiopsida; order Polypodiales; family Pteridaceae; genus Adiantum; species Adiantum capillus-veneris. The sequence continues at coordinate 80,987,432 of NC_140954.1, forward strand.
ATAGTTCTTGAAGTTCCCCAAATAGCATCTTGCAACCTGTCCCTTAACTTGTACGTGTGCAAAAGGCTCTTGCGAATCCAAGCAATTGCCTCAGGTAATCGGTGAGCATCGTTCCACTTGGGAGACCCACATCACTCCCACAGGAGATCTAGTGGCTAGTCTACCACCGTGAGACCTCTCCCTAGCTCATCTTTGTTCATACTTGCAAACCCTAAAAACGTAGTAGAAAATCAGGCCTAATATGACCACTTTTTGGCAGGGCGAACGCTGAAAAGGTTATGTAGGAACATGCGGAATTTCGTGTTTGTCTTGTGAAGACAAACCCTCTTCTATAATGCTCTTCCCTTTGTCGGCCATAGTGTAATTCTACGTTCCTGTACTTTGTGTTTTCACCAAACTTACTGAGGCTCACTTCTTGAGGAAAAAGTGATTCTGTCCCGGCGACGGAACCATGTAACCGGCCCCAAAAGTCGCCTTGAACAAATCTCCCGTTGGAACTTGCTTCCAAAGACATAAACCCACTGTTTTCAGCCCAAAAACAGCAATTACATCTCGCTGTATTTATTGGTTTTTACCTTGTTTTCAGCCCTAAACAGTCCGGAACTGTCCTCTAACAGTGGGACACTGTTCCCAATGCTTCTGGCATCCTTACGGTTGCAAAACAGTCCAAAAACAACGCATAACCAACGTTGAAAATGCACCTGTAAGGTGAGGTTATCACCCTCACTGGTGCCTACTTTTGGAGTAGCAGTTAGCTACTCGTGTTCTTGCTCAAAGAGGCTCTTGCCTCCGCACAGAAGCATAAGACCACACAACTGTACATAGGTCAAATGAAGAGCCCTCTTGTGGGGCATCACGTTACTGCACGTAAGGGAGAGAGAGAGTAGTGTAGAGTGTGGATAGTTCTTGCATCCATAGGTGGATAGTTCTTGAACTTCACCAAATAGCAGCTTGTAACCCGCCCCTTAACTTTTACGTGTGGAAAAGGCTCTTGCGAATCCAAGCAATTGCCTTTGAGAATCGGTGAGCATCGTGCCACTTGGGAGACCCACATCACTCCCGCAGGAGATCTAGTGGCCTGCCTACCACCGTGAGACCTCTCCCTAGCTCATCTTGGTTCATACTTGCAAACCTTAAAAACGCAGTAGAAAATCAGTCCTAATTTGACTACTTTTTGGCAGGGCGAACATTGAAAAGGTTATGTAGGAAAATGCAGAATTTCCTGTCTGTCTTGTGAAGAGGAACCCTCTTCTATAATGCCCTTCCCTTTGACGGCCATAATGTAATCCCACGTTCGTGTACTCTGTGTCTTCACCAAACCAACTGAGGCTCACTGCTCGAGGAAAAAGTGATTCTGTCCCGACAACGGAACCATGAAACCGGCCCCAAAACTTGCCTTGAACAAATCCCGGCTTCCAAAGACATAATCCCTCTGTTTTCAGCCCTAAAACAGCAATTACAGCTCACTGTATGTACTGGTTTTTACCCTGTTTTCAGCCCTAAACAGTCCCGGAACTGTCCTCCAACAATGTGGCAGTGTTCCCAATGCTTCTGGCATCCTTACGGCTGCAAAACAGTGTATAACCAGCGTTGAAAATGCACCTGTAAGGGGAGGTTATCACCCTCACCGGTGCCTGCTTTTGGAGTAGCAGTTAGCTACTCCTGTTGTTGCTCAAAGAGGCTCTTGCCTCGGCACAAAAGCATAAGACCACACAACTGTACATAGGTAAAATGAAGAACCCTCTTGTGGGGCATCACGTTACTGCACGTAGGGGAGAGAGAGAGCAGCGTAGAGTGTGCAGGACATCACTTCTTGCGCTACACTGTACATGAGAGGGAAAGCTTGCACACAATAGCTCTTAACATGTGACAGGTTCTCAATGAAGCATCCCCTCAGCATAAATTGAGCTCTCTCTCTTCTGCGCTCGACGTGTAATGCATCTGTGAACAAATAGATGCAAAAGGGGAAGAGTTCCATGGTTGCCAAAACCTGCGGATCGTTGAAAACACAGTAAAACAGCCCTGTAAACACGCATCTGATACCTTTCAATGCTGAAAATGAGCTCCTTGATCCTAGGTAAAGTCATGGGAAGCTTAATAGTACAAAGAAATGGCTGAAAATCAGAGTTATCAGCCTCGAAAACTGCTCCAAAAAGTCCGTTACGAGTTCTGTTCTCCCAAACTTGGTAAATTGGCCAAAAAGTGCCACTTGGCACTCATGCATGCAATTTTTCCGCATTGGGCTTCGTGCTTAAAAATCTCTCAAGTGGTGCATCGGTGGATTTTGCTGCAGAGTAATAAAATGTTTGCCTTGTCATTCTGAAGCTAATGACGTGAACATATTTGGTGGCCCAAGATAGCAGTTCCCTAAATTTTAGGAAATACTTCCATTGGACTCTCACTGGTCATTTGACCATCTTTCACCACTGGGACCACGTCCAAAAATGCAATGTAGCCCAGTTTTCGGGTGATTTTCTCTGAGTGACCCCACCTTGTCACTATACCGCTATGGAGTCAATTTCCTAGTATCCACCAACTTTTTAAGTGCGGCGAGGGGACCTAGATGACTTTGAACTGAGCCTAGATACCCTTTCACTACTGGAATTCGAGTGCCGACCAACTTCCTATCTACGGGTGAAACTATTGTTTCACACTGGCGATATAATGTCCGACCATTTGCAACTTCAAAAAGAGGCTCCCAAAATTTAAACAAAAATCAACGGAAAGAAACCAATAACTCGAGTTAGTAATTGCCACGTCCTCGTGACAGTAGTTTTGTGCCCAGAGAGATTGGTCCTAAAGACTGGTGTCCCTTTTGGTATTTCTTTTTGTATTAATGCTTGAGCAAAGTATAGTTGCCCTTAGGTCGCCTCTGCTGACCGGCTCGTCAGCACAAAGTGAGCCAAAGAGAGCTCAGGGGACTTATTTAAAGGCCCTTGGCCTTGGGAAAAAGTAGTACATGAAAAGCCTTTAACTCAAAAGCACTTGGCTCCCAACGTCAGCACCTCAACGCAAATTGCGGATTTCTGTACAGCACCCAGTCCGCTAGTTCTTTAATTGTACGCTTTGTTGTACGTGTTGAAGGCTGAAAACTTGCCTGTGCGAGCCTCGAAAGGCTGCAACACACAACTAGAAGATCCTAGCGAGCTCAAAGGGGCAGGGGTATGTCATTCACCGCTCAATGCTTCTGTCATGAAGGATCCTGTGCTGCGAACAAGGAGTCACCGCCGACGCCGCGCTCAACCGTTTTGCCGCCACAGATGCCGCCGCAATGCTCGATCACCCACACTCTCTCTCTCTCTCTCTCTCTCACTCTCTTTGAAGCATATTGACACACACATACACATACCCCTTTGAGCACACGAAGGAGGAGACAGAGATGGAGCAAGAGCACTTCTTAGCTTACACCTCCCAGAATGAGAATTTTTAGGTAAAATGGACCTTTTATAAGTGTTAGGTCCATTCACACATGGACGTCCACAGTAGTCGGTCTAAGTAAAAATAGTATCAAATGAGATCTGTGGTGCGCCTCTCATCGGCGATTACCGAAGCACCTATAGGACCAACAAGCCTGGTCCCTAAAAAACAAGATGATATCCGTGGATGTTAACTGGACCGTCGCTCATTTGCCGAGGTCAGCACCAACCGATAGGGAGCGTTGGGCAGTCACCAGCCTCCTATTCGCTCGGTGCTGACCCCATTGTCGCATGTAATGTCTCTAACACCACGGTCAACACCAGAGCGTTGGGCAGTCCCCAAGCTTCCTATTCACCCAGTATTGACTCCATTACATGAATTGTAATCACATCACCAAAAGGGTCTCAATCGTCGGTTACATCAAGGTCAACACCAAGTGATAGGAAGCGTTGGGCAGTCACCAATCCTCCTATTCGCCCAGTATTGACTCCACTGTCTAGGTCTTTACTGTCGCTTGTATTGGCTTTAACACCAAGGTCAACACCAAGCGATAGGGAGCGTTGGGCAGTCGCCAAACCTCCTAATCACCCAGTATCGACTCCACTGTATGGCTTGTCAGTTACTATGCCCCCTTTCCTGATGTAGATTCTGTCCTCGAAAGCTAGTGAGATGAAGCCCGTTCGTCGAGGTGGAGGAGCATCCGTGATTGAATATCCCTAGTCTTCTTCATCACTGCAAAATCAACCAAAATTGGCACAGTAATTGTATTCTCATATATAATAAAAAGCATATTGAGTTGTAGGCAGACAAATTGATTGGTAACAGAATATTAAACAATTTGTTAGCAATAGATATTAAACTGTAATATAATCAAACGCATAAGCAGTTGTAAAGGTCAAAAAATAAACTAGTATGGGGTTGCTAATTTTAACGGTCGAGAGACACTAGAGTGAATCTATTAATACGATGGATATGCTTCTCAATTTTCTCTGGTCAATTAAGCTGTTTAATCGCGAGAGCCAAGTATTTTATGTCCGAGGGTTGACTAGAGGCTATACCTAGAAGACCTTGTAGTTAAGCTATGATAAAAGGAATTGCTCATGAAATCATCGCCTGACTTATTTTCTTTTCTTTGACCCAGTCTTGTCACATTGATTTAATTTTGATGTGTGTGCTTATTTTGTATGCCTTGGGTTTTTTGCTTTTCATAGAAAAGCGCCGACACTGAGAATCTCTAGGGCTATAGTATCATAGGCGATACATGTGAGTGAAGTACCAAATCAAGCTGGGATTTCTCTTTCAGCTTAAGATTTTACATTGTGGCACTTTTGATTTTTTTTTGTTTGTTCGTTTTCAACATTTTAATTTTGTACTTTGGGGGGTCATATAACACTGTTACCCTCCCCAGACTCATCACACTAGTAAACTCCCTTTATAATACTTAAGCTAAAGGTCAATAGGGGCTAAGCCCACTAGAAAGCCCTAGTACATTGCACACAATGTTGCCTAAATCGGATTAAGAACCTAAAGTAACCATTGATTATTAGGATAGCATTTCCCATGGTATTAAGAGAAGATCTCTAACTTCTAACTCGGTCAAACTAGCTTAGTCAGACTGCTCGATCTTGAAACCTAGACAAGGGACTATGACAGAAAATTATATAGAATCTAATGTTTAATCTAAGTAAATGTGCGGAATATTGTGGTACCAATCACATTTAAAGCAGACAATCATGGATGCAACAACAAAGACAAGGGACAATGCTAATGGTCAAGAAACACCTGTTTGTGTTGATGATCGCGCTTGATTTGAAGAGTGAATGAGAGAGAGATTCCATGAAGGTCCAAATCCTAACAGCAGCAACACGTTCCTGTACACACTAAGAAACACAAAGAATACCTCTAGGAAGCACATCAGTGGGAAGAGGCACCAATCCTTATTGAACACAATCAAACAACATAAGGAACCCTAACCTAATTATTTGCACTCCCCCTAAAGAGTCAAGGGAATACGATATTGTAGAGATTGGGAGGGAACCTAAGGCTAAACCCCTATCCTCATCATCATCAAGAAAAACGAAGTCATCATCTGTGAGACCGTATGCGCCATCCATGTAATCATGTAACTCTTCCTCATCATTAGAGGCACAAATGTTCACTAAGAACATTACTAGACGTCTATAGTCATCTTGGTCAAGAGGGTAGTCTTGTGTAATCGGGGACATGTCCAATGGTAGGTGGAGGTTGTTTCGAAGCTTCTATTTCCGTATATGAACTACATGAAGAGCAAGAAGCTTTATTCGTTTTCTCTATGGTTGAGTTGAGCGAAACAAGCCTTTCTCGCTTGGGAACCCATACTAGCTCCGGAGTCCGTGTATAGTGTTCTGTGATGTTTCCTTTCCCACGATCTTTCATCGGCTTTGTCGTTACACAGGATTTGACTCACATGGGTCATGTGACAGGTAAGAACACAATTTACGTTTTGGCACCCAGACTTGATCATTTCTCTGATAGTAGCCTTGGGCTTCCAATTGTCGTTTAGAAATCCAATGCAACGTTTTCTTACATTTCCGGGAGCAAGTGGGGCGTTTGTTTAAAGGCTCCCGTTTTTTAGCATCAGCCATGGTCACTAAATAAGCTTTAGAAACCTACTTGTATGTTTTTTTCACTATATTAGGATGTGTCTTGTGTGTCTCAAGCTTTGTTTCAACTATAGAAGTTGAAGCTATAGAGAGTTGGGCTATAGGGACATATGGTTCAACCTCCTGGACATGCAAGGTTTTGGGTTTTATTTCCTCAAGAGGCAATATCTCAGGGACTATGGCTTGAGTGACAGGGTTAAGAGGTTGTTTCTGCGTTGTGACACTCCCTGTCCCCCAATGAATAGTGCATTTGGTCGCTATTATCCACGTGCGTCCTAGGTTTACCCTCCATAGTTCCAGCATGCATGACCAAAAAGTCTTGAGCTACAACCCCGTTGTCATAATCGACAGAAGTGTGCCAGATTCCAAAAACCGTGGTTTTTTTCTTGTTGACACCCTTGACTTGGATAATACTCTCAGATAGAGATGACTTTCCTAATTGACGCCACACCCCATATGATAGCAGATTATACTTAGTACACGTGTCCAATAAGGCGTTATATAGCACTTTTCCATAGGCGCTATTTAGCTCAATAGGGTATCGTAGAGGTGTGTCAGAGTCTAACCAATCATCCTCTGTTTCAACGTGGAATGCATGTGTAACTCCCAGGTTGGCCTCTCGTTGGCCTCTTATACGTCGTCGTTGCTCCTTATCCTCAGCTTTAGCTTGTACCTTCTTCAACTTGGCTTGTGTCTTGGCTGTCTTTTTTTTAATGGATGGTGCGTAGCTCCTCTTGGCTTAAAGGATCATGGTATCTTTTAAATTTGCTCCCATGAAGGAATCCAATGGTTTCAACTCCATCAAGAGTCTCCACACGAATGGTACCTTGTGGGGTGATTTCACATACTACATATTTCAACTTTTTCTTCTCGTTACGCACTCCATACATAAGGACTTTATCACCGACATTAATATCTTTGTCCTTTAGATGACAGTCAAACCATTTCTTCCTCCTATCTTTCTCCACAAGTGCATTTTGCACAGTCAATTGTCTTCCTTCAAATTACCTCTCAGGGATATATAAACGCTCAACTAAAGGGTTACCGTCCCAACCTTTTTATGAAGCTACACGTAGACTAGGAATTACAAACTCCCATGGCATAACTGCTTTTTGGATATATACCATTTTGAATGGTGTACAATTGTAAGGTGCAGCGGAATGAATGTTGTATTTTCTCAAGATTAGTGATCTTTATTGCTCAAGGTTCCTTTTAGTTCTTTAGGGAAAGAGAGAGCTTTCCATCTTATGGAGAGTGCTATAATTACGAACAAAGTGAGTGGATATTGTGCGCCCTCTCGTCGGCGAGAGTGGTCTACTTTGATTGTACTAAGGTGTACAATGCGTATGCAATGGACTGATGCAACTTGGACTATGCCGACGACGACGACGACTTGATGGCTGAAATCTGAGATCTTCTAATCGCTGAATTCTGGGACTGTTTCGGTGGCTGAAAATGACTGTTTTGGCTGCGTTTACTTGGCTAAACTTGGGGGGACTTCTGCAACTGAATGGGGGCTGATCTGCTATTGTTCCATTTGTTGAAAATCTGCGTTTTTAGGCTGCAAACCAAAAACGCTGACCTGATGTCCTAGCGTTAGTGATTTGTTGAGCTTCTGCCACCAAATGGTTGGAAACAGGAAACGCTAGGGCTGCTATGCATCTGTTGATGAAATCGCTTCAACTGGACAAAAACGCTAAGGCTTGAGGTGATTCTGTCGCGGGAAAACACCGAGGGCAGGGCTGATCTGCAAGGGACTAACGCCAGAAGGGGGAAGACTTCAGGCGATGCTGATGCTCTGTGGAAACGCCAAGGAAGTGGGGGAATGATGGGGATGCTTACTGCTAGGGGTGCTGAGGGGGGGTACTGCTGAGAAGTTGCCTGTTGAGCGGGAAGCTCCTGCTGCCTCTTCTGCCAGAAAGTGCTAACTTGGGTTTTCTTATATATTAACTTGCAAAATTGCCCTACCTACTTTTGTTGGAAAGTCACTTAAAAATAATAAGTGAAAATCCCAATAAATAGGAAAATAGGCTAAATGCACTGGAAAATTCCCCTAACTGATGCTAATGGATTCTGATGGGAATTCCGATGATCATGCTGTATGCAACCGGAGGATATGCATCTGTGCTAAGTGACTGGGCATGCACGGTTTACGAATAGACTCACAAAAGTGCCAGATCACTGCTAATCTAAACTTGACTGAACTGACTGAACCCTGCTGTGGTGTAGCTTGTCCACGGACACATAGGGTTGGGATGTGTCACGTGACATCCCCTCCTTTTCAAAGTGAGGTACTGGTACCGAACTGTATGGCGTCGAGGGAGATCGCCAACAGCATCCGAAATCCTGGAAGGGACTCTTCGCCGGCCCACTCTGATGTGTAGGTCGTGCGGTACTTGAACTTCATAAAGGTTTGCAACGCTTGCTTCTTTGGGCCGCGTCGAAAGCGACAAAGTCTTTTGTGGCTCCTTCGATGCTTCAACTTCGTCTAGAATCCTGCTTCTTTCGTCTTCAAGAATCTCCATGGCTGAAAATTCCTGAAACCATCTCCAACATAAAACCATGAACATACCCATTCCATGTAAAGTGAAGGAAAAAATTCTTGTCTTCTCTAAAGACTGTGCATGCAATGTAGATGAACATAGAGACGGAGTGACAACCCGTTCATCAAATACATGCAAACAATGAGGTCGAATCTTTCCTGTTTGATCGAAATCAATCAACTGTGGCAAATCATAATGGAAATGCCCATGCTTGGTGCTGTCATGTGCTCTTTCGGAAACTGTCATGCCAAGGAAGAGACACGGAATGCGACTTCCTTACATACAAACTTTTCATGAACAATCCGCATACATTCGTGCTCATCCATGAGAGAAACGTACCCAACATACAATATGTCATGCCTAGCAAAAGGGATCACATAACGATGCTGACTAAAATACAGGAAACCTTCACAAATGAAACACTCGAACAATGCGTGCGTATCAATCACGTGAACACATAATACTTCCTGTGATGGTTCTTTGGACCAAGGCTCGAGAGCCAAGATCGCTTCTTCGGGATCTATCGAATCGTCTTGTGGGGGATCTGTGGACCTCAACTCGAAAGCCAAGATCAATTCTTGGTGATTGATCGAATCTACAACGAGGTTAGCTTCGCTAGAAAAAGCATCAACTAACACATCATCCTTGTGAACAATCACATCTTGTTCATGCAATTCATCATGCTTGTCTTGATCATCCAAATCATCATGCAAATCATGGTCAATCAAATCATCATCATGCTTCACACAATCATGCAAATCTTGTGTGTCATGCTGTGGAGAAAAAGAGACTGAGAGAATATCCTTATCCCGAATCCTTTCAATCTTGTCCTGCATATTAGCAATGAGAGATGGAGAAGGAGAAGTATCCACTCCATGAAAGACAGTAGGAGAATCACTGTCGGCATTGAGAGTTATAGTGTTAGTTGCAAATTTTATGACAGCATCAATTTCACGAAACCACTTAATGCCTAAAATCATATCACATCCTGAGAGAGGAGAAACAACAAATCTTCTAGTGAAGGCAGTCTGTTGAATTGCAAACAACACATCAAGGCATTCCTCAGTGATGAGAGCGTCCATACTGGGACGAAAGCCAGAGACCTCGATAGGAGATCTCGGACTAACTTCGAGGTGGGCTCTCTCAACAAGAGAGGAATTGATCACATCATGCATACTACCTGGGTCAAACAATATGACAAAACGGTGCCCCGACGTACGACCATAACATTTAATGAGAGAATCATCAATGGGAGGGTCTTGAGAAACTTTGGGCACAATCGTGTTATCATTCATTGCATTGACAGATGTAGTGGGTGTTGTGGGTTCTTTAGATTCATGCGATTCAAGCTTAAGACATGTTCCTTTGATGTGACCCTTAATGTGACAATGAAAACAACGACCTTCCTTAGAATACGTGCTTTGTTCTTCCGAAGTGATGTATCCTCCTACAATTCCTTGTGCTACCTTTTCATCTGGAGTAAGCTTAGGTTTAGCAATTGTGTTAGCCTTACCCTTAGATTCATTGGAAGAATTCTTTGATGAGAGACTGTTGGAAGATTGGTTAGAAGAGTTATCATTCTTACCATTCTTACCGTTCTTACCGTTCTGAGAAGTCTGCGAGGTACTTGTGGAGGTCTTGTTCTCCTTAGGCTTTCCCTTGTTGTGCTTCATCTCCTGTGCGAGAGCAATCGCTACCGCCTTGTTGAGATCGATTGGATCGAATACCTCGACATCGTACTTGATATACTCGTCCAATCCAAAGAGAAAAGCCTCTTTGCGCTCATCATCCGACATGCGTAATTGGATACCTAGCTGCAAAACACGATTAGAAAAAGATATGACCGGTATACCATTTTGCTTGAGAGCGCGCCAATCGTCCTTCAATCATGCCAGGTACTGAGGTGGCATAAACCGCGCCTTGAGCTTGTCTTGGAAATCAGCCCAACTAAAAGAGAGGGGCGTGAAATCGTCGGCTGCCTCTAGGTGCGCGGCTAGCTGTGCCTCTTGCTATGCGTGGTACCAATTAATGGCATCATTGGTAAGGTACATAGCTGCCGTCAAAACTTTGCTATTGCTTGTCTTCTTAGTTGTCGCAAAATAAGCATTAAATTGATGCAACCAAGAATGAATAACTGTAGCATCCATCTTACCGTCATACTTACTGAAAATCAACTTTTCTGTAACTGGATGGTTGGTATCCGCGTCGTGGCTTGCGCCACCTGACGAACTTCCACGATCTTTGGGTGGTTCGGTCTTCGAGGCTAGAACTTGGGCAATCAATTCTTGAGTGCGTAGCTCTCGTCGAGCTTCACGCTCGGTCTCCAAAGCCAATCTATGAGCGGCACAATCGGCCTCCAATGCTGCGTTTCGTGCTGCTGCATCTTCCTTCCTTAGTTCTTTTCTTTCTTTTCTTGCGTCGCGCTCGCGTTCTAAAGCAAGGCGCTTGTCTTCCTGTCTATCCATCATGGCCATCGTTTGCTTCATCATTGCCTCCATAGGGTCTGGCGTAGATGGCGAAGGGGGAGGGTTGGAAAAATCTCCTGGTGGGGAAATCCTTCGTCGCCTCTCTCATGCTCATCACCCGAATGCGAAGTATCCATGCCGCTTCGGGTGACAACCATGCACTATGATCTTGTGGTCTTAAGCTCGCGAGGAACTTGAGTTCTTGAGGGTCTTGAGGTTCTTGAGGTCCTTGATTCGTGAGAATCTTGGGTTCTTGAGGTTCTTGAGTCTTGAGGGTCTTGGGTTCTGGGGGTTCTTGAGGTTTTCTTTCGCTTCCAAATCGCGTTGGAAGGATCTTCTCTTCACCCGAGTTCTACCCTTTGCACCCCTTGGCGGCCTTGCGCTACACCAAGGTTGCTTTTTCCCACCTCACGTCGATTGGCCGGCCATTAAGTGCACGGTCCGCTCTCAATGAGTGAAAAGAGACATAAGGGGAGGCTGGACAAGCCCTTCTTTCTTGGGATTCTTGTCACTCTTCAACAAAACACGATTAGGAATCGCCACGCCCAAGTAAACTTGGGTTTGTGCGATCGCAACAAGCAAAAAAATTCTTGTGGTTCTTTCCTTGAGTAATGCAGAACACTTCCAAAGCTCTGATACCAATGTAAGGTGCAGCGGAATGAATGTTGTATTTTCTCAAAATTAGTGATCTTTACTGCTCAAGGTTCCTTGTAGTTCTTTAGGGAAAGAGAGAGCTTTCCGTCTTATGGAGAGTGCTATGATCACGAACAAAGTGAGTGGATATTGTGTGTGCAAGTGAATGAGACTGAGAGAAGGAGAGAGAAGAGATACGACACCCGAGAGGTTGTAAAACCCTCCTCTGAAGGCCCCACTCTCGTTGGCGAGAGTGGTCTACTTTGATTGTACTAAGGTGTACAATGCGTATGCAATGGACTGATGCAACTTGGACTATGCCGACGACGACGACGGTGATGACGACGACGACTTGATGGCTGAAATCTGAGATCTTCTAATCGCTGAATTCTAGGACTGTTTCGGTGGCTGAAAATGACTGTTTTGGCTGCGTTTACTTGGCTAAACTTGGGGGGACTTCTGCAATTGAATGGGGGCTGATCTGCTACTGTTCCATATGCTGAAAATCTGCGTTTTTAGGCTGCAAACCAAAAACGCTGACCTGCTGTCCTAGCGTTAGTGATTTGTTGAGCTTTTGCCACCGAATGGTTGGAAACAGGAAACGCTAGGGCTGCTATGCATCTGCTGATGAAATCGCTACAAAGTTGATGTCTGCTCTGCTTCATGCAATGAAGAAAAACGCTGAATTGACCTGCAGATCCAGCGTTAGTAAATGGCTGCAAAAACGCTGAGCTTGCTGGACAAAACGCTAAGGCCTGAGGTGATTCTGTCGCGGGAAAACACCGAGGGTGGGGCTGATCTGCAAGGGACTAACGCCAGAAGGGGGAAGACTTCAGGCGATGCTGATGCTCTGTGGAAACGCCAAGGAAGTGGGGGAATGATGGCGATGCTTATTGCTGGGGGTGCTAAGGGGGGGGGGTACTACTGAGAAGTTGCCTGTTGAGCCGGAAGCTCCTGCTGCCTCTTCTGCCAGAAAGTGCTAACTTGGGTTTGCTTATATATTAACTTAGCAAAATTGCCCTACCTACTTTTGTTGGAAAGTCACTTAAAAATAATAAGTGAAAATCCCAATAAATAGGAAAATAGGCTAAATGCACTGGAAAATTCCCCTAACTGATGCTAATGGATTCTGATGGGAATTCCGATGATCATGCTGTGTGCAACCAGAGGATATGCATCTATGCTAAGTGACTGGGCATGCACGGTCTACGAACAGACTCACAAAAGTGTCAGATCATTAGCTTCCACCGTTTTGGTGAAGATAGAAATCATGGTCTTGTTGGTACTCTCAGCTTGGCCATTTGCTTGTAGATAATAAGGTGTGGACTTATGGTGAGCTATCATGAAGTTGGTAGTGAGTTATTTTATCACTCCATTTATAAAATGAGTGCCATTGTCACTCAAAATCTCAAAGGGACAACCAAATCTTGTAATAATGTTCTTAAAGAGAAACTTGGCAGTTGACCTTGCATCAGCCTTACGTGTCGCTCTGGCTTCCGTCCACTTTGTCACATAGTCAGTGGCAACGATAATATATTGAGATTGAGTGCTACAAGCTGCCGGACTAATTGGGCCTACAAAGTCTAAATCCCATTTTTCAAATGGTTGAGTCACTTTAACAGGATGTAAGTGCATTTTATCCTTTCGTTGTGTGATCTTGTAACGTTGGCATTCATCACATCCTTTTATAAATAGTGATGCATCGTTGAATAAGGTAAGCCACCAATAGCCCGATTGCAACACCTTCCTAGCAGTTAGTTCCCCTGAGAAATGTTCTCCGGCTATACCCATGTGGGCTTCTCGTAGTATGTATAAATACTCATCCTCACGGGCACAACATCTAAGAATATCGTCCTTCCCTAGCCTGTAGAGAGTTCCTGCAATGAGAGAATAAGGTTCACATTCTTTTAACAGATTTCGAGCTATATCCTTACGGAGCTCTTTGGGTGGAAAACCATTAACTAGAAAGTTCACAATCTTCTCACTCCATTCAGGCATGGTCTCGACTAGAGAAAAGGAAGTATCGGCCAATTCATCATCGACTCCACTAGGGGCTTCATCATTGGGTATGTGAGACAACTGATCGGCTATGATGTGTCTTTTAATAGGTCTCACCACAATGGTAAATCAAACTCAAGAAGAATCAACAACCATCGTGTAATTCTTTCCGTGGAACAAGGTTTATTTACTAGATACAGCAAGGCTTGATGATCAACATAGAAAACAAACTTGTTGGCTAGAAGGTAGTAGCGAAATTTCTTCACTGCATAAATCATAGTTAAACCGTCCCGCTCTGTAGTGGTATAGTTTCTCTCAGCATCATTCAACTGACGACTTGCAAAGGTAATGGGGTAGTCCAGTTTATGTTCTCTTGGTTGAGCTAGAACACACCCAATAGCAAAGTTCGATGCATTAATATGCACATGGAAAATTTTATTTCAATCGGGCATTCGTAAAATGGGAGCGCTTGTCAAGGGCTTTTTTAATGACTCATAAGCATGGTCACACTCCGCGGTCCAATGGAACTCAATAAGAAGCTTGTACAAAGGACGAGCTATCTCGGCAAAGTTTAAAATAAACCGCCAGTAATAATCAACATGGGCCATGAATCTTTGAACTCCTTTAAGTTCGTAGGTGGTGGCAATTCAGCAATGGCTTTCATTTTGCCCTCATATGTGGAAATTCCATTTTTGGACACTTTATGCCCTAAAATGACTCCATGTTTAACCCAAAATTGGTATTTGAAAGGGTTTAAGGAGATGCGATACAATCTGCACTTCTCATAAACATGATAGATGTTCTTTCCAAGAGGAATAAACACAGAGGTCATCTAAGAAAGCTTCGCAAAACTCCCGCAAATATTCTCTGAAAGCAGTGTTTATTAATCTTTGAAAGGTAGCAAGGGCATTGGTTAAGCCAAAAGCCACAACACGAAATGCGAACACTCCAAATTTGGTTATAAAGGCTGTTTTAGCTTGGTCCTCTAGCGCAATTGTGATTCGATTGTAGCTAGAGTACCTATCTAAACAGCTATAAGCTTTCTTCCCTGCAACTCTTTCAAGCACATGCTCTAAATATGGCAAGGGGTAATGGTCCCTCCTAGTGGCGGCATTGACCTTCTTGAGATCCACGCACACTCTGAGTTTCCCATTCTTTTTCGGCACAATAACTATTGGAGACACCCATTCTGAGTGCTCAATAAGGTATATGAATCCGCATTTCACAAGCTTTTCAATCTCTTCTTGAATGATCTTTGCATACTTAGGATTCATTGGGTAGGGTTGTTGTTGAACTGGTTTAGCTATGCTATTCATGGGGATGGTGTGTTGCACCACAGAAGGTGGAACACCTTTCATATTATGATATGTCCAACCAAATATATCCCTAAATTCCTTGAGAAGTTCTTCAAGTACATACTCCTCAGTCTCTGTCAGATCTTGGGCAATGAAGACAGGTTTGGACTCCTCACCTGGGTCTGTTAACTCTATTTCCTTAACTATTGTTGGATCATCATAGACTCTATTGCTTCCATCGATAGGTTTTCTTTGAGCCTTTGTATACACAACCTTACGCTCCTCCGTGGTGTAGGATTTGAAATGATCGGGTGCAGGGTGTAAGTCTATGGGGTCTTGTTGTTTTGTGGACTGTGATTCACTTCCGCTTCCTTTTGTTGTTGAGCTAACTCTTGATTTTGTCATCTCCTTACGGTACGACTCAACTTTGGCTTCTCTGTAGCCTTTAGTTGTGCGATGTCAATGGGTTGTGGACTACACCACATAATAGTTATCTACCAACTTCCGATGAGCATCACATGTCCCTATATAATTAAGCCAATCCGCGGTAGATTTCTTTTCATTTGCTCTAGCACGCACATTTGCTTGATAATGTCGCCTCTTATATCTCTTACTCTTCTTGTCTAATTTTCGATTACGGCCGATCTCTAGTGAAGAGTCACTAGATG
Organism: Adiantum capillus-veneris; assembly: GCF_014529385.1. Classification (NCBI taxonomy): domain Eukaryota; kingdom Viridiplantae; phylum Streptophyta; class Polypodiopsida; order Polypodiales; family Pteridaceae; genus Adiantum; species Adiantum capillus-veneris. The sequence goes on from NC_140954.1 coordinate 81,003,093, forward strand.
AATCGCTACTTGTGTCTTGTGCTCGTTGGATAGATTGTCATCTAGGGTACCACTGGGTCCTGAACGGTTTGTCCCCACATTTGCACTAAGATTCAACTCAGATTCTTTGTCCTCAGAGTCAATTTCAATTGATGATTCTGACTCCGAATCGTGTGGGCTATAGTCTTGTAAGACGCTATTGGTTCCAATGTCAGTGAAGCCTTCATCATGTAGTCAACAGAAGCTATATGCATTGCTTCTATCATATTTAAAGGCACAAGTGGTTGCATTTCATCCCCCTCAGGTGTTACCCAGGTCGTCCCCCTATTTCCCCAAGATTCTATGGTTGCTGCTAGGTGGACCCAATCTACATTGTCAGACTCAGGCATCCCAGGTAGAACATCGATATAAGGAGAATCTTTCCCAACATCAATGTCCATTTTACATGTGTAACAATACTGCAGTGGGGCCGAGTGAACTGTGGTGTCAGATCTATGATCAATTATAAATTTGTTTCCTAGAGGACGTGCTCGACCATTTACAAGATCCACTCGAATGACAGAATCTTAGAACTGCAAGTCATAGTGGTCTCATAAGGTCCCGTACGTTTTGTACACGTACGACGATGTGCGGTACTAAACGAACTAAAAAAAATTAAGATGTATGACGACGTTGCGCACGTTAAAAATAAATAAATAATAATTCTTACATCCAAGGCTTAGGCCCTTGGGTTTAAACTTTACACTTAAAGAAACTTGACATTATGAGATCTTCAATGGGAACTTGAGAGAGAGAGACCCAATGGAGAGAAGATGGAGAGGCAAGACTCTAGTCTCTAGAGCTTGTCACTTGAGAGCTAGAACATGGGAGCATTGAGCAATGAGAGCATTGAGAGCTTGGAAGTGTTGGAGAACAAGATGGAGATGCATTGCTTAAATAGGAAGAGGCTAGAGCATGAGAGAGGGAGAGCATAGATGATGACTCTTGATGAGAGAGGGAGAGCGTGGGAGAGAGGGAGAGCATAAGAGAAGTGGAGTCCTAGCACATAGAATCCAATGTGGCTTAAGTGCTTGAATTGGCGCTCCAAAACGGCCCCAAAAGTTGTCCTCAATGGCCCTTGGTCAATATTCAAGAGCTGCCAACAACTATGAACAGCCGCTTAAAATCCGGCAGTACGGAACGAGACGTTCCGTACGTCGTACGAAAACTACCCTGCTCCAAGTAGACATGGTTTTTAGACCAGTCATGCACCATTTTTGCTTTCCTCATGAAAGGACGTCCTAAGATCATCTCAGATGTCATAGCGTGCTTAGAGAAATCCATAACAATGAAGGTATTTCTTATTTTGTGTCCAAAGACCTTGATCTTGAGATCTTCTAGCATCCCAATAGGTTTAACAATAGACCCATTGGCCATCTTCACTACTATGGTTGTGGTCCCCAGGTGAGGTCTTCCCATAGTTTCCCATCAATTTTTAGTCACAATGCTAATCCCAACACCACGATCAAGGATTCCCTTCACAGTTAATCCCTTGGTAGTGATTGGTATGGTCGCATTGGATTACTCGCTCTCAAAGTATTGTCCGAACTTGTTAACAGGTATTTTTACAACAGAGTTCTCATCTAGGTTGGGTTGTGGATCTAAGAGTTCCTCCTCTATTGGTATCTCCCTAGCTCTATCCATCTGTTCAAATTGTGGTAGCCCGACTTTCAGTTCTCCATTGAGGAAAGCTCGAAGAGCTAAGAATAGCTCGGGGTCTCTATATAGTTTGGACATGATGGTGTTTCTAACTTCTGAAGCCATGAAATCCATCAATTTGGCAATATTTAACGGTACCTTTTGGGCTCCCGTCCCTTGACGTGGGGTAGATGGGATCTCCATTTCTTTGATAGGGTCAAGTAGTCCCTCTGTAAACATTCTTTCCAACAAGAAGTGAATACGCCCACTTTTCCATGACTTTAAGTCACTTTCTTCTTGGATGACACTAGGTATGGCTAGTTGTTTATGGACTTTGTAAGGTGGTTGTTGCGTAGGGAACACCGTGTCTGTAATCTGGATCTGCCTAGGTGTTGGCTCTAGATCCCTTTGGGTCTCTTCTACCAAACTCCTTAATTGCTTGACTCGCTCGATCTCCTGTAGGGTTTGGGTAAGTCCCTATCTTCTTCTAGGATTCTGGCCATTGTGGCTCATGACGATCTTCCTTGTTGGTTTCTTTCTTAGTGGTCGTTCTAGTCTCCATGGTTTCACGTGAATTAGAATCCTCTTCAATGTCATTCATATATACGGGGTCGTCACCAGTCCCTATGTTGGTCTTTGAACTTGGGTCTGACTTCGCTGCTTTTTGCGATCTCTTCCTTCGTGTTTTCTTTTTCTTTTGAGATTCTGCAATTGATGCCGTCTCTTTCTTCATGAATATAATTTTGTTTTTGGAGCATAGATCGTGTGAGTATATTTACTGGTACCACAGGTGTACTTTGTGACGGCTCCTCGGTAACCTCAATCAAGTTTAATGGCGTGATCTTCGGTGCATTTGGATTATTCAAACATTGGGCAATCACATGATCTATGCCACATCGATTACACATGAGCATCGGCATTGTACTCGTGCTCGCTTGATTGGTTTGCATTAGTGTAGCATTCTTTTGTAGCCTAATAGGACACTCGGCTACACGATGTGGACCTCCACACTCATAGCATTGAAGAGGTGGTCTCTTGGCAATGTAATTGATATTTTCGCCTCTTGCAGCAAGAGAAGCTACTTGATAGACAGGTTTGACTTGTCCCCAATAGTCCTCGATGTAATATTGTGGACTTTCTTCAAGTGCATCAATCCCATAGGCAATATTAGGATCTATATCTTCCTCACAGCCTTCCAAACAAGCCATAGATGACTCACAACCCACTTGATCACGGAGGTGATTCTCGGATGTGGTGGTTGCAGTCCTAGCACTGGAGGTCGTAAGGGTGTTGTTTGAACAATATTTTGGGTCCTAGGGACCATGTGTTGTGATGTTTGTTCAAGAGGTGGAGCCGGCATCAATGCAGACACTCGAGGTGTGTCCGTCCATGCTAAGGTTGGTCTATTGGCCATCGCGCGCTTAAATACTATGCAATCCTTAGCTTGATGACCATACCTCCCACAGGCATTGCAATTCCCATTAAGTTTTACTCTAAAAGTAGGGCATTCACTGGTACTTGCGGACCATAGCAAACTAAGCACCATTGTTGCTCCCTTCTTGGATACATATGATGGTTTTGCGGAGCACGATTGTCTCCAAGACTCTCTTGAATAGCCTTGGTGAGATCTGCTAAAGTAATCTCAGATATCTTTGGCTCCTTAGCAATAGGCTTTAGGGTCATTGGCTGATGCCCCGATGCTTGCGAGCTAGTAGATTTAAGCTCAACAAACACTTTTTCTCCTTGAATCATTAAATTATCCTCCAATTGGATCGCATTGGTGGTGACTGCTTCCCAAGTAGTGATACCTCTAATGATTAGGCCATTGTAGATATCCTCACGTCGTAATCCCCTAATGAATCTATTAAGCAATTGGTTATTATTAAAGCGCTCATTTGGATTACAACGAGAATTCAAATGCTTCAAGCGACTAATAAAGTCTCTCACCGACTCTCCTTCCTCTCGTTGGGCTTTCTGGAGTTGAAATGCTACACCCCAAAGGACTCCCTCTTGTATGTATTCTTTCAAGAACAGTCTTCTAAGAGTAGACTAAATCGTTTTTTCTTCCACCCTTAGGGTTCTATACCAATCCCCAGCCTTCCCACTTAAGGTCAGGCTTAAAGCATTACTCTTATGTAGGTCATTGTGTTCTTCTAGGGAATCGCATATTTGTTCAAACACTTCGATATGCTTTTTCACATCCCCATCTCCACTAAATTTTTGTGTGAGCTTGGCTATTTGTACTGCCTTACTTCTAGGCTCTCTATCAGGCGTGTTACGCATATTCTCCGCAATAGATCGACAGATAGCTTGAGCAAATGTTGCCAAGTCACGTAAGTAAGATCGACAGATAGCTTGAGCAAATGTTGCCAAGTTACTTCTAGGCTCTCTATCAGGCGTGTTACGCATATTCTCCACAATAGATCGACAGATAGCTTGAGCAAATGTTGCCAAGTCACGTAAGTAAGCAGACATCGTGAGTGAAGGCGCTCCAGAGACTACATGTGGAGTAGGTATTGGCATTGGGTTTGGGGCATAGGAAGCCCTTGGGTTCCAAGTTTGGTACGGTGTTGTGTCATGTGGCGGTCCAAAGTTCACATGAACGCTAACTACCTCTGCTAACACTCTGTTAAACACGGTACTCTGCACACTCACAGATAGTCAACACAACACAGCAAAACGCAGAAAACAGATGGAAGAAAGGCTTCTCGAGGTAGCACCTTGTGCTCCTTGAGCTTAATGCAAAGCTTTCCCCGGTAACGGCGCCAAAAATGTACGCCTTGCCGTACATGTCGAAGGTTGGGAACTTGCCTGCGCATTGTGTGCGAGCCTCGAAAGGTTGCAAACACACAACTAGAAGATCCTAGCAAGCTCAAAGGGACAGGGGTGTGTCACTCACTACTCAATGATTCTGTCGTGAAGGATCCTGTGCTGCGAAGGAGGAGTCACCGCCGATGATGCGCTCAACCGTCTCGCCGCCGCCGCAATGCTCAATCACCCACTCTCTCTCAAGCGCGTGCACACACACACACACACACACACACACACACACACACACACACACACACACACACACACACCTGTGAGCACACGAAGGAGAAGGAGGCAGAGAATGAAGCAAGAGCACTTCTTAGCTTACACCTCCCAGAATGAGGATTTTTAGGTCAAATGGACGTTTTATAAGAGTTTGGCCCATTCACACATGGACGCTTACAGTAGTCGGTCAAAGTAAAAATAGTATCAAATGAGATGTGGTGCGCCTCTCATCGGCGATCACCCAAGCACCTATAGGACCAACAAGCCCGGTCCTTGACTCAAAACAAGATGATATCCGTGGATGTTAACTGGACCGACGCCCATTTGCCAAGGTCAGTACCAAGCGATAGGCAGTCACCAAGCCTCCTATTCGCTCGGTGCTGACCCCACCGTCGCATGTAATGTCTTTAACACCATGGTCAACACCAAACGATAGGCAGCGTTGGGTAGTCCCCAAGCTTCCTATTCTCCCAGTATTGACTCCACTGCATGAATTGTAATCACATCACCAAAAGGGTCTCCATCGTCGGTTACACCAAGGTCAACACCAAGCGATAGGAAGCGTTGGGCAGTCACCAAGCCTCCTATTTGCCCAGTATTGACTCCACTGTCTAAGGTCTTTACTGTCGCTTGTAATGGCTTTAACACCAAGGTCAACACCAAGCGATAGGGAGCGTTGGGCAGTGGCCAAGCCTCCTATTCGCCCAATATCGACTCCACTGTATGACTTGTCGGTTAACATTAATTTTCCTAGTTGTCCCTAGGGGCCCTATCGATAGGTGCCCATAAGTTGTTGACAACCTATAGCATGCCACATCATAAGTTTGTGACATGTAGGCACATTGTGGTTCATGTATTTGGCGACACCCAGAGCCCTCCTTGCTATGTATTTGTACATGAGGATTCTTGGATAGAGGATGTAGCCCTACGGACTGCACGCTTTGCTTGGGCATGGGTGGAACAATCACTTTAGACGCGCCTATCTAGGGGCCGCTTGGATGCGGATTATTCCCCATCCAAGCCGGCCTCAAAGATAGCAAGGTTGGCTGCTGTTGCAGCATCTGTCTTTTCTCACTGATCCCATGAGGATTGTCTCATGGAATGTACAGGATTTAGGTGGGCCGCAATCTCAGTGTCAGAGGGGTCGCTTGCCTCAGGAGCTTCAGAGGTGCCTTGTGGGTGGGATGATTGATATTCTTATGCTTCAGGAGCACCATCTTTGTGAGAACCGCATTCAGCAATGTGGTCAGATTCTGCGTGGTCGGTATGAGACCTTCTGGTCAGCTGATTTTGGGCTTGGAGGCATCAAAGAATGTGTATGTATGACTATTGTGGACTCATGGCAACAGACCATTGTGGGCAGAGGTGCCTTGTGGGTGTGATGATCGATATTTTTATGCTTCAGGAGCACCATCTTTATGAGAGCCGCATTCAGCAATGTGGTCAGATTTTAGGTGGCCGGTATGAGACCTTCTGGTCAGCTGCTTTTGGGCTTGGAGGCATCAAAGAAGGTGTATGTATGACTATTGTGGACCCATGGCAATATGCCATTATGGGCAGAGGTATTATTGTGTCAGGCAGGGCCCAGTGGATTACTATGCAGGTTCATGGTTGCCTCATGGGCTTCCAGAACATTTATGCGCCCAATGTGGCAAGTGCACGAGCTGAGTTTTGGTGGCATATTGTAGAGTCTCTGTCGCATGCAGAGCAGTGGTGTGTCGGGGGAGACTTCAACATGTTGGAGGACCACTTAGTGAGGATTGGAGGTAGCCATGCTACTGTGCATGGGCTGAGTGGGCAGCTTGGGAGCGCTTATGTATGACCTTGGGATTTCATATGTTTGGCAACATGTAGGCTTTGTGCAACTCCCAGACATCTTATCTTTCTCACGCTCTGACCGCAGAGTAGGAGGAGTGAAAACTACCTCAGATAGATCGCTTCTACGCTAGTGACAACATCTGTGACATGGGAGGATTGTTTGCATTCTGGCAAGGACTACATTTTCAGATCATGCGCCAGTGATTCTTACCGTGACAGACAAATAGACAGAGGAGTGGGAGATTGGAGTGCAATGTTGCGCATCCCAAAGAGGATTTTGCTAGATACAGAGCTCAAAGATAAGGGTGGTGGCACTTTGGTCAAAGAGTTTGGGCCTTACTAGTATAGTGGCCACTGGACTTGCTGAGCTTAGTCGCTTCTTCCTCCAGGAGTCTGCAGCTTGCTTGTTGGCTGCAGCCAAGGAGGAGAAGCGTCTTAAATGGGGCATTGTTTCCTTAAAGCGGATGCATGAGTTGGAGGAGCAGATGAAGCAGGCTCGACAGGAGCTGACCACCATTGAGGAGCGGCGTCATGAGTATTGGCAAGCATCTCAGTGGATCCAGGTGGGCGACGGAGTTACTAGTGAGTTCTTTGAGAGTGTGGGGCCCTGCCATGCGCGCACGAGTGTTAGTTAGTTGAGGAGACCTAATGGGTCAGTTGCTTTAGAGCCTGAGGATATGTGTGCAGTTGCTACTGATTTTTCCGCGAGTTGCTTTCAGCTAAGCCACAGTCAAAGCGCCAGGATGCATGCAGAGAGAAGGTTTGGGCACAAATGCCTTGCCTAGTTACTGAGGAGATGCGTCAGAGTCTAGAGATGCCTCTCCAGCTGGGGGCACTCCACGAGGCTCTCAGGGCACTCCCCCGAGGTAGGTGCCCAAGAGAGGATGTTTTGACTCCCTGCTTTTTCTTGGAGTAATGGGAGTTGCTTGGTTCTGATCTTTGTGGCGTCCACCAGCACATGTTGCACACTGGTGAGATGCATGATAGCATGAATGAGAATCTAATATACCTTATCCCCAAGGAGGGAGGCTCCTTGGATGAGATTTGGCAGTGGCGGCCCATCACCATTCTCAACTAAGCCTACAAAATCTTAGCAAAGGCTTTGAGTTTGAGGATTCAGCTGCTACTTGAGAGCATTATACATGAGACCAAGACAAGATTTTTCAAGGAGCACAGTATCCTTGACAACATCTTTACCTTTTGGGAGGCGTCTACCCTTGCATGTCTTCGAGGCAAGGATCTTGTGATACTCCTTCGCGATTTTGAGAGGGCTTATGACAGAGTTCACCGGGATTTCTTGGAGGGAACTCTATGCAAGATGGGGTTTTCAGATGTTGGATCAGAGGAGTGTCAGCTCTTTACAGATATGCGCAGAGTCAGGTGCTCTTGGCAGGGGAAGAGGGGAACGCTTCGTGCTCACGCGTTCGTTAGACATGGTTGTCCTCTTGTCCCCTTCCTCTTTCTCTTCTATGCTGAGGCAATGAGCAGATTTCTGACTTCACAGGAGGTTGGTTTGTGTGGTTTAGAGCTCGAGTTTACTGACGACTCAGGCATGTACTTGGAGGGCCATGAGGCCAATTTGCACAGGTGTGAGCAGGCTCTTGAGGTGTTTTGTTGTGCATCAGGGGGTTGTCTCTGGTCCTTCTTCTCTCTCCCTGTTGCGCCATCGCTAATGACTCTTATTGGTATGGTTTGGTAGCTGCGTGATTTAATATATGGATTGCATGTAATAGTTAACTTTTTTGTACAGAGTATGGTCTAAAAATAGGAAATCTGGCCGATTCCTACTGGCCTTTGGAAGTTTTTATATTGGGAGCTTTTTTTGAGATTTTTTTTTTGGATACAGCAAAAAAGTCAAGTGGTGTCTATTACCAATGACTACTGGTAGCTTTTTGGTACTGTTATATTTCAAATTGTGGAACTCCCACAAATGTATAAGTGGCTCATTTATGAAAATGGTCTACTGGACTGGTAGATTTTAATGAAATCCAATATGGCTATAGTGTGGAGTAGCTGAGAAGGTCACTTGTAGTTAGGACTTTGGCTTGTACTGTTCACTCATGTAAATAGGCATTGTGGATTTGGTTTCTGAACTATGGGCTATTTCTTGGGTCATTTTGGAACTCATATACTACTCTAATACAAGCTTCCAATTGAATGAGGAGTTGGCTCGATAATGAAATGGTTGGTTGAATGTGTGACGGGCTCATGTTTTAGGATACTTCACACTTTGAAAAGTTTTGGGACAACACTTAGATCAAAAGGGGTGATGGCCTTTTGATCACAACAATTAAAAAACTTGTTAACCATTCACTTTTGAAAGGATAATTACATCATATCTTTAATACTTCGATTTTTTATGAAAAAAATTTAAGGATCTTTTGACAATTGGATCAGAAGGGGTAATAGCCTTCTGGCCTTATGTTTTGGGGTTTGTAATTCAAAAAGTTATATTTTATTTGGAATACATCACGACTTTGTTAAAAAAAATGAAATATTAGAGGGATCTTCTGACACTTGGATCAGAAGGGGCGGTAGCTTTCTGACCATAACACTTTAAAATTAAGGGAATTTTTTTATATTTGGAACAAAGGGGTTGGTGGCCTTCTGATCACACGAAACAAACATGTGAAAATACACTTCTTTTGGTTTATCTACTTACTTTTGGAAGGGATATTTGTCTCTTAAATACTTTGTACCATTTGATGCTTTAAAAAAGGATAGTAGGTTTAAGTTAAAAAGTTTTTCAATTAAGACATGGATAACAATTGATAGGTTTGTTGACACCTATAATACGTATTCAAGCCTAACGAATCGGTTGTCTTGTTTATATGGATGTAGGTGATGATTCTATCTTTACTTACGATCTTTTTGGCTTAGCTGCTGTCCGTCATTGATGAACTTGGCCTCCTTCACTTTAGAATCAGTTTTTCTTGACTATCTCATGTATAAAACACTAGAATGATACTTCATTCTTACTTTGATGGACAAAAATGAATCAAAGACTGAGTCATTTTTGTGCTAATCTTTGTCATTTGAACTATTATGTTCTTTTGTGTATAAGTCCAAAAACAACAAAACACACACACACACACACACAAGAGTTACATGGAATGGCCATTTTTGGGTCTCCTTTATCCATTCCCATTCTAACTTCCTGTTCCAAATCCCCATTGTGAGTTTCAGATGTGAGTATGCATAACAGGGAATGGCATTTCATGCCCATTCCGATCCATGTTCCAGGTAACTATGACCCCTTGTCCCCCCCAGCGCGCCCCTTTTTCTTTTATTATGATCTAGGCACCTTGAAGTGGAATGTATTGAAATAGTTGTTCTCTGATTTGTTCCACAAGAAAAGCTTGTCCTCTCCTTGACGTTGTTATAACATCTATTCTCTTTTTCTTCTCTGCTTGAACTACCTGCGGAAATCAGTCTCGTTTCAAAAGTTAAACAAACACTTTTGTACATTGAGATACATACTTTTATATACGTTATTGTGGTTACTATTTTGACTAGACAACTATGTTTTATGTTCATCTGTTGTACAAGAAGCGTTTTTCAATTGCCAAGCTACTTGCAATGAAGCTACATGTCTAGATTTTAAGGATGTTTAATTTTTGTTGTCAAAGGGTTGCACTGTTTTTGCGACTGGTTTTAGTAACATTCATGGAATTTTCAAGGTTTGGAGGGTTGTATTTTGGAAACTGATGTCGAATTTCACCGTGTTCGCAGGGCCACTAGTGTAACTTTGAGAAGGCACAAACTTCATGAAGTGGCTTGATAGGATTTTCAAAGGTTCCTCTCATCATAGAGTGGGAGAATATGAGAGTAGTAGATATGAGAACAATGATGCCCTTACAAACATAGATAGGGTAAGTAAAATCTGATGTTGATTTCTATTTGATATCCATTTAGAAATTCAAATGCCAATAATATTCCACTTTTCAGGATTATAAATCTAGAGAGCAGGTTGAGGATGAAGAACTGGACCATGCAATAGCTCTTTCTCTTTCAGAAGCAGACTATAGAAGGGCAAATGGTATTCTTTAGTGTGCTTTGTAATTGTCAGTTTGAGAAGGGGCCACACACACACGCACACACGTGCGCGCACACACACACACACACACACACACACATGCTCACACATGGTGTGAACTATATGAACACTGGCAAACTTGGAGAGGTAGATGATCGGTAGATGTATCTTCCTTAAGGACAACAATAAAGGCATATCATAGTGTATAATTCTTGACTCATGTGTGACATATTTTGTCTTCTATTGCACTTCTCATAATTAATTCTCCCCTTATTTCAGCTAATATAAGAGGAATGCCTATGAGGGGGCAGAACAGTGGGACCCCTTTCATATGCTCATGAGTAGGAGTAGGGCATAGCTTGGTGTGGACTTCGAGAGGGGAGCCCCCCAACACCCAACGACTCTCGTGTAGTGTTTTACCATCTTTTGTCTCGGTAGGAGTTTTTATAGTGATTTCATCCCAGGTACATGGTGTCAGCTAGTTACAGTGGTATCTGGTCGATCGTTCCTCCGATTGGATGGGACACTGTAGCAAACTTGCAACATGGAAGCAAAATTACCTTTCTGCAAACGAAGATAATAATAACCGATCCAGGCACTTTTTAGCTCCTAATCAACAAGTTAAGACTTGATTATAAACTTAATCTTGATTGGACGACTTAATGCTTGATTAACAAACTTGGATTACACGGCTTGACTTACAAGACAAAGCTTCATTACAAGAACATGGCTAGATAACAAGACAAGATTTAGAAGAGGACTTACCTCGCAGGAGCCTCACAATTGGTGTTGGCAAGAACGAGGGGCCTGTAACCCATGACCTCTATTCATACTAGAGTCTAGGGAGGTTAAGAACTCTCTAGGCTCTTCCTTCTAGAATCTTCTAGTTTAGGGTCTTCTAGTTCTTCTAGAATCTTCCAGACTCTTCAAGATGCTTCTTAGATCTTCTGGATTCTTCTTCACGCTTCTTGAACCGTATGGATTCTTCTAGATGTTTCTAGAGCCTTCTAGATTCTAAATGTTTCTAGAATGTTCCAGAACCTTCTGAGTTCTAGATGTTTCTACAACCTCCTAGATTTTTCTTCAAGTTTCTAGAACTCTTGTGAGTTGGCATTGTGATAGTACCCCCTCCTGTAGCGACGAGTTCCACGAGGAGCGGTTGTCCTCTTGGTGTAGGGGTAGGCTTCGATGGATAATGTTGATGAAACTCACGAACTTTAGCTGGTGTTGGATTGAGGTTAGATGTAGGCTCCCGTGTTGTTCACTTGCATCATAACCTTTCCAATGTACAAGGTACTGAAGTCTTCCACGAGAGATTCTCGAGTCAAGGATTTTCTTGACGTCATATTCCTCATGACCATTGATCTCTAGGGGCGGCGGTGGCTGTGAGCATCTCCTAGGAATCTTGGACTAATGACAAGGCTCGAACATTGAAACATGGAAGATTGGATGAATCTTCGTATACTGTAGTAGATAGAGACGATATGTGATTTGGATTCACTTGGCCAATTATCTTTTGGGAAGGGCGAGATAAACGTAGATCGTGGTGGAGTAGCCACTCTTGATCCCCAATTTTGTATGGTGGATGTTGCATTCGGTGTTCGTCTCCATTACTTTTAGACCACGGTTGAGCCTCTGTGCTTTGTAAATGTGTGGCTAAATTTGTGGCAGCCGGACTCTTCACTTGGTGATTAATATGGACATCCATCCTTGGGTGCCGACCAAAGAATTGGCAAAGAATGGGGTATGTCGAGTAGGAGCATGAATAGTGTTGTTGAAGGCAAACTCAGCCAAGACTAAAATCTTAACTGCTAGATGCGAACTGTGTAGGATATGTGTAAGGGGGTGAAAGTATAGATGCGAACTGTGTAGGATATGAGCAAGGGGGTGAAAGTAGTGACTGGGGGACTATTACAACACAATGTGGGTGTGCGTGTCGGAATATAATGGGTGAGAGTTGATACAAAGGCTGATACAAGATGAGCAGGGTGTACAATCCTCAAAAGAGCTAAATCACAGAAGATCCATCAATAGATGCTGGCGGATCTCATCAATCTCCTCCATGGTCAGTAGTCTGACTGGGCATTGTGCATGTTGAGCCAAAGTGATCCGAATCCTCTGATGCAGTCTTCGTCGATGCTGTGTAGTCCTCCGGAGTCGTAGGCGTCTAGACCTCCCTAGCTCGGTCGCTCGATCGATCATTGTGCCTATGGTGTGAGGAGAATGTGAGCTCTATTGTGGTAGCTGCTCCTCCAGCTGCCCAGTGTCCGCTTTAAAGAAGTCTGTGATCCGTCTCTAAGACTGGCTAGCCTCTCCTCTCATCAGGCTCTCTCTATGTTTGCGCAGAGAGAGAGAGAGAGAGAGAGAGAGAGAGAGAGAGAGAGAGAGAGAGAGAGAGAGAGAGAGAGAGAGAGAGAGAGAGAGAGAGAGAGAGAGAGAGAGAGAGAGAGAGAGAGAGAGAGAGAGAGAGAGAGAGAGAGAGAGAGAGAGAATGAAATGATATATTAACGTCTTTAAAAGGCCAAAATGACCTATGAGACCAAGCTGTTACAACATAGTGAATCTGATACCATGTCCGGATACAAAAAAAGGATCTAAAACAAAATACAACTACTACAAGCTGGGACTGTATGGATGTGCCAGCTAATACAAAAGGTACAGAAGCTGTGGTACAATGGAAGAAGGGGGGGAAATGGTGAGGATCCATCCTCATGTGTACTTTGGCCGCTGAGAAAGTATGGCTTGAATCCTTTGCTGTAGTCTCCGTTGATGCTGTGTAGCTCCTCTCCTCACTCGTGGTCGTCTTGATCTCCCTAGTTCCAATGCTTGGTCTATGATAGTGCTAGTAGTGGTAGTGTGAGTGCGGACAGAGCTTTGCAATCGTGGCTGCTCCTTTGGCTGTCCAATATCTAGTGTAACGAAATCTGTAATCTATCTCTGGGAGTGTCTCTCCCCAGCTCTCCTCAGTAAAGTGTCTCTATGCCTGTGTAACTCAAGTAGGTACAATCCAAGACATCTTTGATCCTCATAACTCATGACCCTAGATAGAGGCCCAAACCCCTCTTTGAATAGACAGTGGAAACGGCCTCGTATCTTATAGTACACTGTGCAATGACATATGTAATGTAGCTCTGTCTCTGGCTCTAGATGACATAAGCGGCATATCCCACTATCTGCTGGTATCCCTCTGAATCTACCAGTCTCGATCTCGAGCTGATGTGAGGATGTGCGTATCTGACCAATGGCACAACGCAGACCATGAGATAGATGTGTGTTCATATAGCTGGGTCGAATCACAAACCCATCTCTTGTGAGGTGGAGAAGATGCTCTCTATAGAAATCCATCTTCGTGCCCAACTCCTGTGCCGGCTCTATCCTTGTCCTTTTGGTGTCAAGCTGAATCAAGTCCTGACGAATGAGTCTAGTAATCTCCACCCGTGTCAGAGACATCGAGGGTGCCTGAAGAGAGTACTGGAAAGGAGGCAGCCTGCCCATGGTGAAGCCATGTGTTTGAAACCATGATGTCTCGAGCAAAAAGAGAGAGAGAGAGAGAGAGAGAGAGAGAGAGAGAGAGAGAGAGAGAGAGAGAGAGAGAGAGAGAGAGAGAGAGAGAGAGAGAAATGAAATGAAATGAAATGTTATATTAACGTCTTCAAAAGGCCAAAATGACCTATGAAACCAGAGCGTTACAATGTGGTGAATCTGATACAAAGTCAGAGTAACAAAATGAAATGACAAAATGATAAAATAAAAGTACTATGGGATCCTAAACTGGTAGGCGTGAACTAAGTAGCTAGCTGGGGTAGCTAAATCACAAGTCACAAAAGATCCAGCATCGATCGTTGGCGGATCTCATCAATCTCCCCCATGGACAGCAGTCTGACTGGGCGTCGTGCATGTCGGGCCAAAGTGATCCGAATCCTTTGATGTAGCCTCCGTCAATGCTGTGTAGTCCTCCGTAGTCGTGGATGTCTCGATCTCCCCAGCTCTGTCGCTTGATGATCAGTGTGCCTTTGGTGTGAGGCGACAAGATCTGCTGTGGTACTAGCTCCTCTGGGTGTCCAGTGTAAGCTCTAAAGAAGTCTGTGATGTGTCTCTGAGACTGGCTAGCCTCTTCTCTCATCAGGCTCTCTCTGTGTCTGCGCAGCTCGAGCAGAAACAAACCCAGGCATCTCTAATCCTCATGCCTCATGACTCTAAAGAGTGGTCCAAAGCCCTCTCTGAACAAGCAATGGAAGCGGCCTCGTATCTCGTAGTAGACGGGGCAATGGCATGTGTAGTGTAACTTTGTCTCAGGCTCCATGTCACACATGATGCATGTCCTGGCCTTTGCTGGCACTCCGCTGTATCTCCCAGTCTCGATCCGCGGTTGGTGTGAAGATGTGCGTATCTGGCCAATAGCACACCGTATCCCATGAGACAAGTGGGTGTCCATGTATCTGGGCCTCGTCACAAAACTGCCTGCCGTAACCTGGAGAAGATGCTCTCTGTAGAAAGCCATCTTCGTGCCTAGCTCCTGTGCTGGTTGTACCTATGTCCTCTTGGTGTCTAGCTGAGTTAGGTCCTGGCAAATGAGCCTGGTGGTCTCGGATTGTGTAAGGGTCAGAGAGGGTGCATCCAGTGAGTACTGGAAGGGGGGCAATTTGTCTATACTGAACCCATGTGCGTGGAACCATGACGTCATCTCCCATACCAACATGCTGTGTCTCCCAACCTAGCTAACTGTCGAGAGGACTCAAGTGCAAGGTGGGTGTATCTGTCTTTGGGAAGTTCCCACAAGCGGTGTATGAAGGAAACAGATCTAGTGAGCACCTCAACTACTAGTGGGGGGGCAGCTAGCTCTGCTCGGATAATGGCACGTGGTACTGAAGCCTTGGCTCTAATGAGCCGCGAGATCATAGAGACCAGAGGCTTCTCCATGTCCCCCCATCCATCAGTGCGATCTATTCTTACATGATGATCCAATGAAGGCCCCCATATCTCAGCTCCATAGAGCAATGCAGAAGCCACCAAAGTGTCAAAGAGCCAGAGCTTCATCCGAGGATCCTGAAATTGAACCTGTGAATACATCCTCTCCACTCTCCCCAATGCCAAGTGGGCTCTGGTCAATCTAGTCTCTGTTGCTCTCCTCAAAGAAAATGCCGGTCCACTAAAAACCACTCCAAGGTAAGTGTAAGCATCTGTATATTCCACTGTCTCCTGGCCATATGTGAATGCGGACGTTGACCTTCTGATCCACTGTGGGGTGGTATTAAATACCATGACCTTGGTTTTACGAAGGTTGACAGACAAGCCACTCTCATGGGCAAACCTATGCAAAGCATCCAAGTGACGTTGCATCTCGTCTGGAGAGTCGGAGATCAACACAATATCATCAGCATATAATAATAGCGGAATCCATGTCCCTGCCAGCGGTGCACCTCTATCACCATCTCTCTCAATGTAGTCAGAAACCTCATCCACATACATACCAAATAGAGTAGGAGAGAGCGGGCAGCCCTGCTTCACCCCAATAGTGGAGTGAACCGGTGTAGATAGACCTTCTGAGGTGCGTACATGCCCTACTATTGATCTGTACAATGCCATGATCCCCCAAATGAGCTATGTGGGTACTCCCATATCCTGTAATCTGCGCATCAATCTAGCTCTGGGTACTGTGTCAAATGCTTTGCGGAAGTCCACAAAGCTACAATAGATCCGTCTCCCATGGGATCTGCCCACCTCAATGATGGCCTTGAGTGTCAAGATATGGTCAAGAGTAGAAAAACCTCTCTTGAACCCTGCATGCATTCCCTCCCTCTCTGCCCATCTACTCAGTTGCTGCTCAAGAATGGATTCGTACAACCGTGCCAATGTGTGTCCAATCATGATAGTGCGATAATTTCCAGGCTCCATAGGGTCTCCTGACTTGAAGATAGGTACAATTGTAGATAGGCTCCAAGTATCATGCCTCAAGAGCCGCCATGCCTCATGCGAGTCCTGACTCAAGAATAGCTGGTATAGATCTTGCTGTAGTCGAGCCAAAAAGGCCCTCTTCTTCCACCGCACTAGTTGCGGAAGTCAATTTGTGACTGTCTGTGAGTGATGTCCCCCAAAAGCACTTCCCTCTAAAGTCTAGCTCTAGTCTGACGATATTCCTCATCATACCAGCTGTTCTGAGGCATGCTCCCAGAACGACGTCTCCGCTCAGGCTTTGTGTGTAGGTATGCCTTTGCTACTGCATCATGTAATGTCTGTGTCAGTATAGTAGTAAGCTCCTCCGGAGGTCGCCCTGGCTCTTCAGTGGATAGGCGTATGTAAATCCCGTCTATGTATACAGAATCCGTCTCCAGCGTGAAGGTGTAGCAGTAGGGGCTGCTACTTGTGGAATGTGTGCTACATTGAACTGGAAAGAGATGGTCAGCGACACAATAGCACGATCCAACACTAAGAAGCAGTAGAAGAAGTGTCACAGAGTGAGGACGTGGTAACCCTAATTGCTAAAACCCTAATTCTGGAAACCCTAACCCTAAAACCTGCAAACCCTAATTTCTGCCAGAAACCCTAACTGCTGAACCCTAATTCTGGAAACCCTAACCCTAAAACCTGCAAACCCTAATTCTAGAAACCCTAAGAAGAACAAGCAACAAAAGAAGTCCTACCAACTTATGGGGACCCCGTCCGATGGGGCCCCAAGTGACATAAAGGCATTAAAAATAAAGCAGAACACACTCAAAAGACTTTGCACATCAAAATATGATGATGTGGCACCTGTACGGACGTCCCGGAATTCGCGGCGGATTTTTAGGGAAATCCCGAAATTTTAGGAAAGTGATTTTTTGGAGTCAGCTTTTCATATTTGATGCTTTTAGGCTTTGGGCCTTTAAATATGAGCCTTGGGGGCCCTCTCTGGCACTCTTCAGCGCGCAGATTGCAGAGGAGGTGCTCCCCGGTTGTTGTACTTTGCGAATCAGCAGTAATATAAAGAAATACCGATAGGGGCGCCAAGGTTTGGGGCCAATACTCTCTGGGGTGGAATTTCGCCACTCCGTGTCGCGTGTCGTCTCTCTCTCTCTCTCTCTCTCTCTCTCTCTCTCTCTCTCTCTCTCTCTCTCTCAGTTCAGTTGTTATTGAAGTGCTAAAAGTCTGTTTAGTCTGTTCTTTTCTATTGGCACGTGGTGCCCGCATTTGTGACAGTGGTATCAGAGCATCAGGCGTGTGCTTTTCTGAAAGCATACCGGTCCTACAAAAGAGCAGACAGAGCTATTGGAATTGAATTATATTTGAGGTATCAGCCACTCCCACCCTTACTTCATCGCGCATCGGGCGCGCTCCCGTCTTCACCGCTCATGTCTTACATGGCATAAGCCATGCAAGAGAAGGATCCAGATTTGTTTCAAGTCACTGTTTTTCTCAGAAGCAGTGCCATGCAGATGTTGATGTCTATAGCTACCAAGCAGCATACTCCAAGTACTTGGCAAGCTTTCAAGAAAATTTTTGCCCGAAGTTATATGGTTTCTGGCATCTTCCTTCGGAGTGCAACTTCTGGCAGAGTGGGGTATCCTGAAATGCTTGCCATGGAAACCCTAGCAGATTATAAATTGAAATTTCTCGACATCCCTCAGTAGATGTCTCTTCACGAGCAGATGACCTTGGAGGTTCAGTGTGATTGCTATCTCTTGGGACTACCATCGCCGCCAAAGAAACACTGTCTGTCCAAGAGCTGATGGACCATGTTGTGCTCGGCTACGACCTCATGGAAGGAACCTAACCCTAATTTTTGGTGCAGGTTTCAAGATGGAAAGTCAGTCGACTTTTCGAGCTCGATTGATGTCGAGATTGCTTTCTAAGTTTAAGTTCTGTTTGATCTTATTTGGTGATCCTGTTTGGAATTTGTTTGAAATGGATAATATCTGTTTTGAACCTGTTTTGGTGCCGATTTGAATTGTTTGACTCTGGTTTGATACTGGTTTCAATGATTGGTGATTTTACTCCTGGGTGGAGAAGTGAGAAATACTGTTTTGGTATTGTTTGAACCTCGGAACGACGCAGGCCGATGCCTGGGGAGCGTTTCGTTGTATGTTTGAAAACCTCCGAACGACGCAGGCCGATGCCTGGGGAGCGTTTGGTTGTATGCTTGTAAAATAATTGTTGGTGTGACTCCCGGCCCAGACCTGGATGGTTATGCGGGAGGAGTATTAAGAAGTCTGAGCAGTGGTTACTCTCAGCACCTCCAAACGACGTAGGCTGCGGTCTGGGGGGCGTTTGGTTGTAAAAGGCCTCTATATCTCCCGGCCCGGACCTTTTTAGGTTATGCGGGAGGAGTGATGAGGGAGTCGTTGAATATCTCCCGGCCCGGACCTTGTTAGGTTATGCGGGAGGAGTGTTCATCGGCGGCTTTATGTTTCTATGTCTTGTAACATGCATATGTGAGCATTTGTGCTGCATTGTGATGTGCCAACCACTGAATATTCCTAATTGGATGAGATTGCCTGGGTATGTAATTTTAGTGCATCAAGACACCCGAGGAAGATCAGTACGGTCTGGGTGTGATGGCTAATTTTACTACGCCGGAATATCAAGAGTTCAGATCTGGACGAAAGGAGAAGCTAACTCCTTGATCAAAACAGCCAATAGGAGCAGCTAACTCCTTGATCAAAAGAGCAGAAAAGAGAAGCTAACTCCTTAATAAAAAGAGCAAATTGATTGTCCCTCGGAATGTCCCTCGGAAATTTTTGAGCTAACTTGAGTTGTTTTGCAGATATGCTGTAATCGCGGACGATTACTCTCTTTCAAGAAGGGGAGATGTAACAAACTGCTGACGTGTCAAAGCCTAAAGAATGGAGCCAACTTACAGATGCCGGCCGAGGGGCCTAAACCCTAAGAAGCAGTAGAAGAAGTGTCACAGAGTGAGGACGTGGTAACCCTAATTGCTGAAACCCTAATTCTGGAAACCCTAACCCTAAAACCTGCAAACCCTAATTTTTGCCAGAAACCCTAACTGCTGAACCCTAATTTTGGAAACCCTAACCCTAAAACCTGCAAACCCTAATTCTGGAAACCCTAACCCTAAAACCTGCAAACCCTAATTCTAGAAACCCTAAGAAGAACAAGCAACAAAAGAAGTCCTACCAACTTATGGGGACCCCGTCCGATGGGGCCCCAAGTGACATAAAGGCATTAAAAATAAAGGAGAACACACTCAAAAGACTTTGCACATCAAAATATGATGATGTGGCACCTGTACAGACGTCCCGGAATTCGCGGCGGATTTTTAGGGAAATCCCGAAATTTTAGGAAAGTGATTTTTTGGAGTCAGCTTTTCATATTTGATGCTTTTAGGCTTTGGGCCTTTAAATATGAGCCTTGGGGGCCCTCTCTGGCACTCTTCAGCGCGCAGATTGCAGAGGAGGTGCTCCGCGGCTGTTGTACTTTGCGAATCAGCAGTAATATAAAGAAATACCGAAAGGGGCGCCAAGGTTTGGGGCCAATACTCTCTGGGGTGGAATTTCGCCACTCCGTGTCGCGTGTCGTCTCTCTCTCTCTCTCTCTCTCTCTCTCTCTCAGTTCAGTTGTTATTGAACAGTTGTTATTGAAGTGCTAAAAGTCTGTTCAGTCTGTTCTTTTCTATTGGCACGTGGTGCCCGCATTTGTGACACACCCCCACATGTGTGGGCCCAACTATGAGATCCTGGATACTAGAGATGAGGCTCGGCTATGCCATGACATAATCTACCATGCTGGCTCTATGTCTGTGTGGAAAGCATGTGAAGCCTCCCGTAGCGGGAAATCTCTGTAGGCCATTCAAGATGGCCAATCCATGTGCAGTCCCCATGTCTATCAAGAGTGTCGTCCATACTCAGTATGTTCCCCATCGTGTGGTATTTTGGATAGGCCCGTCTCTGCAACATCCAGCTCTCTCAGCATCTCCTCTGAAGTATCATAAAATACCATCTGATGATGGGCAGTCCTAGCATTGAACTCCCCTAGAATAATAATGTCACCATCTCTAGAGAATTCCCATCTGTCATCATCCAAAATAGAGAAGGGGGACTGTCCTTTGGGTGGTGCATATATTGACGTACTCGGGAGAAAGTAGCAAATGGCAATGTAAAGATATCTGTCAGTCTCTGCTCTCAATCTCACCCACATGTACCTAGCTTGTTCATCCCTACGAGCTATATGTATCAATGGCTGCAACTCCTCCCTGAATAACACTGCCACTCCTCCTCAGCCCCGCCCTCTGTGCTCTGATCGTGTCTCTTGTCTACAAACTGTCTTCCATCTGTATCCACTAATGTGAGGCATAGACTGCCCAGGGGCCTGATGTGTCTCTGAGTAGAAGATGATGTCTCTCCCGGTAAACTATCCTCAAAAGCACCCACATCAAGACACATAGATCCATTACAATTCCAGGTAGCAACTTTGAGTGTGGTCCCATAGGCCTCACACTGTCATGTGGAGCGTGGCTCCAATATCACCACTCTTCCGTCTCGGTAAAAAGCAATCTTACCTTTTTCCCTTGCCGCTCTAATCTCTGGCATTACTTCCTACATATGGGCGACCTGTGAGAGGGTAAGGTCATCCCCGAGAAATATGTCCGTCTTCTTAAGAGTTGGTCTCTTCTTCAAAAAGTCCTTCGCTTCCATGGAGGGAAAACAAAGGATGAGTGCCCTTTCTTTCGAGCTTTCCCCCTTGCTCCCATTTTTCTTGTTACCCACTCTTCAAGCTCTTGAGTGCATCGGCTCACGAACCCCCATCAAAACCATGAGTTCTTTTACCTCTTCGTCTACATTGTCTTTGTCTTTAAGGCCGCAAATTCTCACATGTAGACAGCGTACACGTTTTCTTTGCTCCTCTTTTAATGTCAGGTTGATAATGGTGGGTGTGGATGGTGTTTCCTTGCTTTTCCCTTTCTTGGCAACCTCAATCCATTTCTCAGCCTCATCTGCTTTTTTTTGAGTCTCTGTAATAACGTCCACCCAAGAAGTCGTCATTTCTTTATGTTGCTCTTCCCCCTCTTTGATGGCTCGCACTTGCTCTTTGATTGTGTTGAGTTCTTCTATCACAAAGGGCTGCAATTCTCCCTCTTCAAGCATGTTTCATGATCGTGCCTCAGCGAGCTCCTTCTTGAGTGACGCAATTTCTTCGTTTTGGGCCGTCATCCGATCTCCCATTGCCGTGATCTTGCTTTCTTGGGCCGAAACGCGATCTTCGAGCATTTTTATTGTCCCTAATAGGTGGCGGTTGATCTGGTTAATGGTTTCGGCCATTTCTTCTTTGCACTTTTAAACTGCGTCTTCTAAGGGCTTGGCCTTATCATTTTGCTTCCTCATGTTTGATCGGTGCCAAAAACGAGGAAAAATTGACCTATACACACAAGTGCTTCCACATTATGCATACATGTTCCACACTAAGCATACATGGCGTGCATTTCCTGCAATTTCTGCAAAATACGACCAAAACGACAAAAAATCCGCTTTATGTAATTTCTCCAATTTTCTGCCAATTCTGCAATTTTTGAAAATCTGCAATTTCTGCAATTTCTGAGTTCTGTAATTTCCTGTAAATTTCTGCAACTGTCCGAAAAACTGCCAAATTGCAAAATTTCAAAATCTGCTGCTGCTGTACCTGCGGGGGGGGGGGGGGGGGGGGGGGGGGGGGGGGGTATAAGACGAGGGGGACGGGCTGCGCAGGAGGCAGCAGAGCGCAAAGAGGGGCGGGGCTGCAGGGGGGAGGGAGGGGAGGGGCAGGTCTGTGGGGGCAGTGCGAAGGGGGGGGGGGGGGGGGAAGGGGGGTTGCAGCGCAAGGGGGGGGAGGAGGGGTGGGGGGTTGCAGCGCGAGGGGCTGTGGCAGGAGGTTGAGAGAGAGAGAGAGAGAGAGAGAGGTGCTACTCCTGCCTAACAGTTTGTATTATGCTCAGGCAATCATTCTCCGCAGGTGGAGGATGATGAAGATTTGGCAAGAGCACTGCAAGCGAGCTTGGATCTTGAGGAGCCATCTCCTCGACCAGTTCCAGCACGAGTGCATGCCCCTACAGGGAGAAGGTAATACGTTTTGCATTGTCTATCATTTGGTTTCCATACATACATTTACATCAAGGTCCTCATGTGGTGTCGGCATTTTGTAATAGTTTTATACTACTTTCCGGTAGCTGTTATGTTTTATTATTAGACGTCATGATGGTTTGGTGCTATTCCAAATATATAAGCACACTAATGGTTCCGGTGCTATGCCTTCTCAAGTCTGTAGTCCCTTCTCATCTGCAACACCCTAAACAGATGCCGTTTTTGAGAGCCCCTACAACAGGGAAAAGTTGTGATTCAAACTTTTAAAGGTCATACCTTATTGGTCTCTTATGCCTCAGGAAGTAGCATAGTCATGACTATCCTCAAAGTAGTGCACATGGATGTAGGGGAGAGTTTCACTAAATACAAAACTCATTGGATCATGAACTCTGGTTTGGTTGCTGTCAGTAGAGTTCCTAAACCATGGAAAAGATGATGGATAAAGAATTGGCAGGTACAAGCAGCACATTGCACAAGAGAAACACAAATCTCTCCTTTACACTTGCCAATTTACTTCAAAGATTCCTTTGCCAAAGGGTCATGTGCAAGCTACAAATGTTGTGACCCGTAATCATGGTCACCATGAAATGCGGTCCAGCAAAGTCTTGAGGGTGAAATATTTCAGGTACTGAAACGTTCCATTTAATTGGTGAAACATATGCTTGCTTGCTTACTTAAAGTTACCATTTGTTTTTGTCTTTCAAATATTTTGAGGCCTTTCTATCTATGAACGTTTCGGTCCCACATTTCAATATGCTTGTGGTGTTTTTCCACTCAAGTATACAACAATACATTCGTAGAAATCCTTACAATAATTACGTCTACGAAGGTGCTTACATGAAATGCATTATGCATTATTTTAATGCTGATATCTGGACCAAAGATGTGCATGGTGCACACCAACTTTGAATTTGAGTTTCTTCTTGGGATGACACAAAGTCCAAGCCCTCTGAAAAATGTCATTTTCCTTGGGGTTACACAGACTTGGAGGCAGGGGCGTGGGAGACTTGATTGGATGTTAGTTAGCGATTGGGAGTAGGCCTTGAGAGTTGGTGATTGATGGCCCAGAACATCGGGGTGTTGTTTACTATTTACCGTTTCTAGGCCCAAGGAATTTGAGACATGAAATTATTCATTTGGAGAAGAGTCTGCCTTGTGCTTAGTAGGTTTGTGAGATCCTATTGCTGGGCGATCATGCTCTAGCAGAACAAATAAGGGGGACTTTTGGGCAGAGAGCTGTATTAAGACATGGCTCACTCATCATTGTAAGCCCAATAGATGAGAATTTAGAAGCGAGAGCAAGACTTCTTTGGTTATGGATGCACAGAGATAGTTGAGACACTATACGTTCCTCAAAAGAGGTGCCTCCCAAGTGATTTTTTCGCTCCATAGAGGCTGCACTTATTGGATAGAGACCCATCTTGATGCCAACTGATGATTGTAATGCATTAAGCATATAGATATGGTTTAATTTATGCGAAGCACCAAGCAAACCCAATACGGGAATGGGGTGCATCTCTTTTCTCTCGTACAATGTAATTTCCATCACTGTTGCAGCAACAGGATTAGTTTTTTTGTTTAATCTAACCCACACTTTCCTTTACGGTCCGTGTTCACCTCTCAGACCGTGTGTCCAGCATGTTGCACTTTACTTCTAGACTTTTGAAGAGTTTTTGATAAAATGTGTCAGGATTGCTTGTAGAAATATCTTAGTAGATGGGGCTTCTCATTTTATATGCTTTTGCCCTTTATAGATCAGCACATAGTGGAGTTACTCTGCAATGCAATTGTGGAAGATTCTCTGCGTGTCCTCTTGCCTCTTGCTGTTTACCACTGCCGGATGGCTCCGCCATCCAAGACCTTAAAGCATAGGTTTTTGTTATGGAGAGATTTTCAACCTTACGATTGACATGGCATATGTGTTGAGAAGAAAACAGTATCACATTAGGTTCGTAAAGCCCCATCGTTTTCTTTTCTGGGTTGCAGTTTTAAGTCAAACATCCAAGAGTGTATTGTTCCTATTCAGGATCACAAGTCTATTTCTAGTAATCTCCTGAACGCAGAAATTCTTAAACTGCTCATCTACTTTGAAACATGTATTCTCAGGAGAGACAGTTAACACAAGCTAGAAGTAGACCAGAACACATTTTTCGAAGAGCATTACAATGTCTTGTTGTTTTTGAATTCTCCTTCAGGGTCTGCGAAGGTTGCAAGAACGAAATTGGCTATGGGCGATTTTTGAGCTGCATGGGGAGTGTTTGGCATCCAGACTGTTTTTGCTGTTATGCCTGTAATACTCCCATATCAGATCATGAGGTATACATGGAAAGAATTAGATCACTCTTACCTGAAAGGCAGATCTGAAAGCTTTTTTGTCGGTTTCCTCGGCCTCTGATTCAATTGTTTACTGATGCAAACAAACTTTCTGGTTTGTGGTGCTTTTGCAGTTTTCAATGTCTGGAAACAATCCATATCATAAGAGCTGTTACAAAGAGCTATTTCATCCAAGATGTGATGTTTGTAAAGAATTTGTAAGGTTTTCAATCTGCCGCTGTTACCAACTTTGTTTTGTGATTACATATGTAATTACTGATTAATATTATAATTCATAATTTTCCTATCACAGTCCTCTCTTTTAGGGTTAAACTTGTACTTTTAACAAGATATATCTGACAAATTCTATCAACACTTTGTGGATAGATCAATCACTCTCTTGGCTTTGCAGCAAACAGCCCCTAGAGTGCCGAAGTACTTTCTGGCTCGACTTGCGCCTTGGATAGGATTTTTATTTTTTCCATTATAAAATCCTTCTTGTCTATTTGTCAAATGCATTCACCAATTGTTTCATTTGTTATTTTGCAAATACCAGTTTGAGGCGCTGTGAGCTCGGTTATATTCTGCAGCCTATGTAGCCCCTCACCTTGCCTTGACCCTTGCCCAGTTTTTCCAGTCTGCCAGAATATGGAGAGCTGAGCTGGTCGCTTCTCTGTGTGCATGTGTATGTGACTTTTGGTCTGTCTCAAGCGGGTGGCAGTGAGGCGGCGACTTAAGGCAGGTACAGCTCATGTGATTGGCAGAGAGTGACCAATGGCGAGAAATGGCAGGGGTGGAGGTGCACAGGATGTGGGTCGTAGTCCCCAAAAATATTTCAAACTACATCAAGTCAAAAACAAAACTACTTTTTGGTTTTCAGCCTCTCCTGCACTTCCGTCTGCTGCCTCTGCTTGTGATGCACAGTGGGACGAGTGCATCAAGCTGTCATTTGTCCAGCTCTACCACAAGCAAAATAATGTCCTGGAAGTCCAATAAAGTGTCGCCATGAATAATCGGGAGACAAAACAAGGGGGTTCTTTCACGAGAGATGGATGAATGAATACCTGAGAGTGTGGGTTTGGCAATGATTGATGCCTTACCCTCGCCCAAAAGAACTGCAAGACCCTCACTGAGGTTAGGGAGATTCATGCCGTGTCTCCATGTGTAAAGATAGCAAAATCTCTGCTTGGCTTGGTGAGAAGATCTGCAAGATTGTCAATGGTGGGACAATACTCCAAGCTGATACAACCATCCTCAATGTAATCCCAAACAAAGTGGTACTGAACATGAATGTGTTTAGTTTGGCCACAAACTGAGGATCATGTGCTAAAGCATTAGCAACTTTGAGAATCTGAATAAATGGTGGTAGTAGACGAAGGTGCAAGGGCAAGATGATCCAAAATCTGTTGAAGCCATAAAGCCTCAGTGGTAGTGTCTAGATAAGATAGATACTCAGCTTTAGTGGAAGAAGATGCAGTGGTGTTTTGCTTTTGACACTTCCATGATAAGAGAGAATTACCAAAGGGAAAGCAATAACCAATAGTGGAACTTTGTGTGTCAACACAATTAACCCAATCGTGATCATTATAGCCGACACGAGTATCACCACCACTGTAGTGAATACCATGTCATAGCAAATTTCAGGCTGAGTGTTAGCCAAGAACGGTATAGAACCAATAAGCTGCCTGTACTCCGTAGCATCCACCCAAGGTATGGGACAAGGATGTTTAATACGTAGGGTACAATACGGTTCTAGATGTATTTTTGAGAATCAAAGATAAAATAGGTCAACTTTTTTAATATGATACTTTAATAAGGACAAATGACACGGGATCAAGCATCTCCTAAATGACTCTTCAATGTTTTAACCATAAACAAGCACCATGAAGCTCTAAAATACACTTGATCAACTAGCAAAAGACGTTAGAATAGATATGATTTGAGCAAAAAAAAAGCTAGAATAGAAAACGTTATGAGACGTTCTGTACGTTTTGATACGGGACATTCCGTATTCTAAAATATAATACACGTATTTTAGGTGCTATGCCGCTAGCTACATGGAGGATGCTAGCGCTAGTCTTGAATATCTATCTTGAAGCTCCCATAATTTCAACCAGGATAAGCGCCACACCCATCTCTGCTCTAATAACCTCATGTGGAATCGAGCCTTTGCATGATATCATCATGACTACCACCCTCTCCATATGTACCCAGCCGTCATAGTACTTGTCACAAACTGGTGACGTGGCAGAGCCACCCGGAGACACACATACACCTGCTGACGTGGCAGAGCCACGTGCAAAACGCGCTGACTGCTGATGTGGCAGCAGCGTATGGACAGTATGGATGCCCGCATTATAGCATTGACATGCTGACGTGGCAGCGTACGGATCTCCACAAAAAAGTGCTGACTGCCGTAAGGAATTTCCGCTAGTTATGCTGATTGCTTTTGGCAGTTTTTGAAGACCAGTTGCTTTTGGAACTTTTGCTTTCGAGTTTAACTGATGTTGGGGCTCTGCTTTTGGCATCCCTTGTAAGAATAAATAAGCCCGAGGGCCTCACTCTTCAAGGCATCTGGACACAGAGACTGAGAGTGAGCACCCGCGGGCTCAATTGTACTTTGCACACCGATCAATAGAAAAAAAGAAATACTGAAAGGGGCGCCAGTCTCTGGGGCCAATACCTCTTGGCATGGAACTACACCGGACCGTGTCGTCTCTCTTTTGTTCTGTCAGTGAATCTCTATTGTGTCGCGACAAAATCTTGACTTGGGGTGTCCAAGTTTGTTACAGTACTCTCTGTATGGCTAATCCTGATCTACTAACAGTTGTCTCCACGTATGATAAAAGGCTTGGTCCGCAAATGCCCCATAAAGGAATGTGGGTGTAACTAGTGTACCAAAGAACCACAATTTGGTACACAGGTCATGGCATTGTATATGTGCATAGTGCCTCTCTAACACCCGAGTGCTCTATATGGTCGTTCAAGTCGAGCCTCTAATGTCTCTCGGCGAGAAAGTCATGGCCCTCTGAAAGTAACCCCAAGTGATCTTGTTACCCACCGAAACAAGGTCTTAAATACCATAACTTTGGTCTTTTGGATGCTCACCTTGAGATCACTATCCGTGCAAGTCAACCACCCCAGTAGGCTAGCTCCCACTCCTTCTCTTTCTAATGAGACCTCATCTATATAGAGCCCAATTAAAGTAGGGGAAAGTGGACAACCTTTCTTCACTCCAATGGTGCTACTGACTGGATTGGGCATACCACCAGGGGCCCACACCACTTCTGTCACTATCTCGTACAAGGCTTAAATGCTCCACTGTATTTCCACAAGGGACTTCAATATCCTGTAGCCTCCTCATCCATCTCGCACGTGGCACTGTATCAAATGCTTTGCGGAGATCTATATAGCACCAATATATTCTCTTCTTCCATGCTCGACTCTCCTCAATGTAAAGATATGGTCTACCGTGTGTGCCCTCGTCTGAAACCAACTGGTCACACCAGCTCCCTTCTGAGTAATAGATCGTGTGTTCAGGCCTCGTCGGATAGGTGTTTGAGGTCACTTGGTGGTGAAACATATTTCAATTGACCTTTGGATGGCCCTTTATCCTCCACTCCACTGTGCACAATAACTTTTCATTCTAGCATCATAAAGCCTTCAAGCTGTTTAGCCTAATTATCTATGTTTCTAATCACAGATTCCAACCAACACTACAGGCTTGATTGAGTACAGAGCTCATCCATTTTGGGGACAGAAGTATTGTCCTTCTCATGAGATTGATAGCACACCTCGTTGCTGTAGCTGTGAACGAGTGGAGGTAAGGCTAATATCAACAGGTTTCAACTGTTCTGCTAAATGCCTTTGACACACGTTTTCTGTTCAAAACAGTCTAAGGATGCTCAATATATATCTTTGGATGATGGGAGGAAGTTGTGTCTGGAGTGTCTAGATTCTGCAGTAATGGACACAGGAGATTGTCAGCCGCTTTATCATGAGATCCGGGATTTTTACGAAGGAATGAATATGAAAATTGAGCAGCAAATACCAATGTTGCTTGTTCAGAGGCAAGCTCTGAATGAGGCTATGGAGGGAGAAAAGGAGGTAGGTTACATCACACATAGTCAAGACTTCATAGATGATAGCAATTTACAGACCTTAAGTTTGTGTGCACTTGCTCATCTTCGGTTTTCATTTGAAGGGACATCACCACATGCCAGAAACAAGGGGCCTGTGCTTGTCCGAAGAGCAAACTGTGAACATAGTAAGAATAGATCTTTCTTCCGTATTTGCCAGTATCCTGCAAGACATGATCTTGTGCTAGAACTGTTAGAGTCTATTGCAATTGTGGCCATCTTGCGTGATCTCTTCATTTGACAGATTTTCAGAAAACCCAGAATTGGTGCTGGTAACAGCATTATTGATATGAGAACGGAATCTCAAAAGCTTACGCGCCATTGCGAAGTTACAGCCATACTGGTTCTCTATGGCCTACCAAGGTTAGGTTCTGCTGTTAGCATTCAGTAATCCGGGATGTAAGACACACATTCATGCCTTTGTTTGCAGGAATTATCATTGAAATGTGTGTATTTTTTCACAGATTCTCACATCTTTATGCACGGTTTTAACCTACAATTCAAATCATGTAGCTTGTGTGGATTTTTCTTTTCTTTACAACAGGCTACTCACAGGGTCAATCCTGGCTCATGAGCTGATGCATGCATGGCTACGTCTAAACGGTGAGTTTACGGGACCACCTTTTTAGTTTGTTTATCTTCATTCCTCAAAATCTAGCTACACATACATAGCTGCATGCATCCACTTCTGAGAAAATATTGGCTCTTTTGTGTTGTAGGCTTCAGAAATCTGCAACCTGATGTGGAAGAGGGCATCTGCCAAGTTTTGGCACATATGTGGCTGGAATCTGAGGTTATGGCGGGATCAAGTAGCTCGTCGTCGTCGTCATCATCAGCTGCCAAGAAGGGCCCTAAGTCTGAAGTGGAGAAAAAGCTAGGTGGGTTTTTCCTCCATCAGATTGCAATGGACTCATCACCGATCTATGGTGAAGGTTTTCGAGCAGGCCATGCATCCATGGTGCAGTTTGGCCTGAGAAGCACTCTGGAACATATAAAGATGACTGGTTCCTTTCCACTCTGAGAATTTGGCAATTGGATTAGGCTGCCTCAGCACGAGATCTAAAGCTCTAAAATAATGGCAAAGCTCTTCATACCCGTAATGCTGAAGAGGTTCTTTGCTGCATTGGTAATGATGAGGACTTACATCTAAATTTGTGCCATGTATGCTGTTAGAGCAGTATTCTGCTTGAGCAGCTTCAAGGAACATTGCCACAACATTGAAACCCTTGGTTTCATTACAATTTCATTGTTTCTTTACCATTATGAATGAAAATTAATGTGCTTTAATTGAGGTTGGATGTGCCAGATGCAGGGGCTATGTTTTCTAAGGAGAATTTTGCACCAATCGCATCAAAAAATTAATCCAATGTATCTCTCATTTCAATGTAACAATGCTTTTTTTGCACTGGGGAGCCCCACTAACTGAATTGGCTAGCAAGTTTGACAATTTCTTCCTTGAAAGGGAGCTCCCAGTAGGTTCCATGCTAAACACACACATTGTGCCCACAAGAGGAGGTATCCTATCACCTACGTGGCCTATACATCAAACCTTATTAAAGGGTTGAAGTCTTGGGAGCAATTGTGAGCCATTACATGACCAAATTGTGACAGCAAAACTTCTTTTCTTCCTATTTCTTGTGAGAGGGACATTAACTAAGCATTGTTCTTTGTATATGTAGGCCACTGTGACGGATAGTTCACATTTGTTTTCCTATTTCTATAAATAGGAACATTGAGGGGGTGTCACACTCTTCCTCATCCTCTTATGTAGGCCATCGTGACCTTGTTTCAAAAAGCGTTGAAAGCACTGAAGTGTGAGTGCCAACATGAGGAATGATTGTATCAGATATTGTTTGAAAACTTGCAAGAAATGAAAGTCCAAGTCTTTCAAGAATTGAGACCTAGGCTTTGTTTTGCTTGGACTGACCCTTACATAGTGAGCACCACTAGGCTTTTGCAAACCCTTTTTTTGTTAGATATGGTGGGAAGTTGCAGTTTATTCACATCTCCCTAAAAAAAAACTTCTCGTTGTCCCAATCAGAAAGTCTCCTAAAACTCACCTGGTTTAAAGGTATATCTTGTGTTGTGACTTGCTTGTTCCTTTCCTCCCTTCTCCCTCTAACAGGCTTGTATCTTTCCACGTCTCCGTGAGCTTGTGACGGGACCGCTTGCTCTCTTGTAAGTTCTATTGGTCCAATTACTTCTTTGAGTTTTCTTTCATGTGAGCTTTCATTAGGATTGAAAGGAATGCACCTTCCCTCTATCCATTTCTTAAGGATACTTTTCCTGTAGCACACACCTTTCATTGTCTTCACCTATGAGCATATTGGCTCTTCATCTTGGACATAGGAATGAATTAGACTTGGCTGAGGATTCTCCTTGATCTTCCTCGTGGTGTACCATTGATGCCACACCTGGCGTCATCATGACTTAATCTCTTTGCAGGTATTTGTCTCTCCCCCAAATGGATTGTACTGTCAACTTAATGGGTTTTCTACAATTTGCCTGTACATTTTCGGATTTTGCTCTTTAGATTATATGGTGTATTTGTATCCCCGCTCTAGTGGGCCTATGATCTGATCAGAGAAGTGGGCTCTTAAACTTTGAACCCTGATATGATTCTCATGTTGGTTTCTCATCATGGTACTTTCAAAAGATGTTAGAAATACTCCGTCACAGTCGGGGGTCGGAGGGCAGCTAATCACAACCGTGCATTTCTTGAGGATTCTACACCGGAATTTCAGCCTGCATCACACAGATCAGTGCCACATCAGCGTTGGGAATTCTGTACGTCTTTGGCCAATCAATGCTTGCCAACTCAGAGCCTGGAATCTGTGCAGGAGCGCAGGGTCGTGGCACATCAGCAGAGGGAATGGCACCTGCGTTCGACAACTCAGCAGGAAGAATGTAGCAGGTCCAACCAATCCACACTGCGCACATCAGCACTTGGAACTCGAAATAGCTGGAATATTGGCCCTCCTTCCCCCGACAGTGACGGCCGGGAAAGGACCTGCAGTGTCCTTTCCCTTGTAAAACGTGCTCCCACCATGGCTCTCGGCCTCCGCTAGTCGCCATGCGGTCGTTCGTTTTACGGGGAAAGGACACTGCAGGTCCTTTCCCTACACCATAAAAAGCAATTTGTTGTGCACTAGCATGATTCCACTACAGAAGATGCATTCACAAGAAGATTTAGAAATTTTCTCATGTAGGAAAACAGAGTCTTTCTCGGTGTTTTTCATACAATGCATAACATCATGAGCTTCTGCTCAAGAGGCACCGCATACCTAGCTAGGTACGATTGGGGGCAGGGGACCGCCGGCCCGGTGGGCATACCTAGCTAGGTACGATAGAGGGCAGGGGACCCCGGCCCCCCCACCGGGCCGGCGGTCCCCTGCCCCCAATCGTACCTAGCTAGGTATGGGGCACCTCCCTCACAGAAGCTCATGATGTTGAGGTAAGTCACAATGTGGGAAATATTGTGAAAATTTTTCCAAAACTTCTTGTGATTAAGTCTAGTTCATAACTCTTTACTGGTCTTTTTTCTAATAAGAATTTTCTGGATTCTCTAGCTTACTGCCTATGGGCTTGGCTAGCCTTGATAGCTAGCTCTTACCTTGTATTGCTCTTTTCTCTATTTGAGAATGTTCCGAATACTCTTAAGAGTGCTTGCTTTGATCAATTTCTAATGCCACGTTTGACAAGTGAAGAAATGGAAAATAAATCTTGATAGCTTGCTCTTACCTTATATTGGTTTGACTGACTACCCCACTCACTCTGGCTTGCCTCACTAATAGGCTCCCAAGCACTTAGAGATCGTTTTGCCTGGCTAGGGCTTCTTTACTTCTTGATTGGATCTACTTCTTGATTGGATCTACTGGCATGGTCTCTCACCAATAATTTCTTGTGGCAAATGCAACGTGCTGATGTTATTGGTTTCTAAATGATTAGTATCTCTCCTCTACTATATACACAAGAAATTTTGGACAAATTCTCACAATATTTCCCACATTGTTGACTTACCTCAACATCATGAGCTTCTGTGAGGGAGGCACCACATACCTAGCTAGGTACGATTGGGGGCAAGGGACCGCCGGCCCGGTGGGGGGGCCGGGGGTCCCCTGCCCCCAATCGTACCTAACTAAATATGCTGTGCCTCTCGAGCAGAAGCTCATGATGTTATGCATTGTATGAAAAACACTGAGAAAGACTCCGTGGAAAATATTTAAATCTTCTTATGCTAGCTTGGTTATAAATAATGTTTAGGATAGTTACACTTGACACTTATATCATACTTTCTGACCCTTGGGGATTTCCAATGGGTTTGATTTGAGGGTATTATATTGTGTGATACTTAATAGGGGCTCCTTTGCACTACCTTACTAACTAGTTCTGGTCATATATTCTCCTTGATCTAAAAGGATGCATGTCTTGTTGTTTGAGGATTGCCCTAACAAACTTGGTTGTACGCAACTAGCATGGAATGCTATTAATAGGCGATGGTATTTAATAAGCTCTAATACTCATATCTTAGATATGATTTCTAATAGGCCTAGGTTTTTGCTACATCTTTGAACTTATAATTACATCTGACACGGTTTTGATCTACTGGAATCTACTTCAGAGATTTCAAAGTTCCCTAGGAGATTGTATTACTTGGTTCTTTTTTGAGCTAATGTAGCGCGGATAATGTGTCGTGCTCTCTACAGTGTGGGTGCCCCTCAGTGCAATGTGCGTGACAATCTCACTCAAACAAATGGAAACTGTCTCAAACAGAATGAAACATAGAAACAATGGATAACAACAGAGACACAACAGTGGACTTGACTAGCTCAAAGAACCATGTACAGGCTCTGGCGTGGTAGCACACTCAGCTCCAGCCCAGGACTCACAGGTACAAGTGGGGTGTCGAGGCTCAGATGTGCAGGGATGGTGACGCAGTGCTCTGTGTAAGACTCGCTACCTAGACGATGAACCGACCATCTATATAAGATAATGATAATGACCCAACGGCTACTACTCATAGATACAATCATAAAGAGCCACCAACGGCTCATAAATGTCAGCCAGCTAAGTGTGACCTGGCCACATGTCCACTAGGCCACCATCCGTATCCCTGCCACCTGTCATTGCCCAGAGTGTACGTCCAGTGTGAACCAGAACGGACAGTTCACACCAGACTAACTGTACTAACTGAGTGTCTTGTGAAAGTGACACTGTAGCCTGCTACAGGTTGCCCGCCACAAGACCTCTCACCGTCCCGGTGAGAGGAATACTGAAAAAACTGTGAAAAGAAAACCATTAGGTACTGCATTTGTACATCCTTCTTGAAGCAGGTTCTAGGCCCAAAAGTGGAGTTTAAACACACTGCACTGCTAAAAAATGATGTTCTACAGCAAAGAGATAAGCTCAGTTTGATTCTAGTGCATCATTATCTGCCCTAACCATAGTGATAGTAAAATGACTTGGTCCATGTTTGCAATTGCAACGAACTTGCCACATTTTTTGCAACAACATTCTTCTCGAAGGGAGGGATGACCATAAGCCCGAGTAACACCGCAAATAGGGTTAAGCTATGGGTAGTTCCATCATGATGGCAGAACAAAAATGCCTTCACATCAAAACAGGATGGCAACCAAGTGAATGCATCGAGCCATCTTATGTTGGGGGAAAATTTTTTGAGTCTGAGAAGGGTGGGGAAGGCTAGATAGGGGCAAGGGGTAGGTAGGGGTGAGGCAAGGGAGGTAGTGGGTAGGGGTGAGGGGGGGACGGGAGGGGAGGGGAGGGTAGGGGTGAGGGCAAGAAAGGGTAGGGGCGAGAGGGGTGGGTAGGGTCGAGGGGAAGGGAGGGGATGGGTAGGGGCGAGTAGGGTAGGGTAGGGGCGAGGGCAAGAAAGGGTAGGGGCGAGTAGGGGGAGAGTAGGGGGAGGGTAGGGGCGAGAGCAAGAAGGGGTGGGTAGGGGCGAGAAGGGGGTAGGGTAGGGGCAAGTAGGGGGTGGGTAGGGGTGGTTAGGGGCGAGAGAGTGTGAGGGGGAGGGTAGGGGCGAGAGCAAGAAGGGGTGGGTAGGGGGTAGGGTAGGGGCGAGTAGGGGAGGGTAGGGGCGAGAGCAAGAAGGGGTGGGTAGGGGGTAGGGTAGGGGCGAGTAGGGGAGGGTAGGGGCGAGAGCAAGAAGGGGTGGGTAGGGGTGAGTAGGGGGTAGGGACGGGGCGAGATTGTGTGAGGGGGAGGGTAGGGGCGAGTAGTGTCAGACCATTATGAAAGTGCAGGTTGAGGACAAAGCCAACTATTCTCAGCAAGACAACTATCAGGAGCAGGGAATTCATCAAGCAGGACCTGTTCTGTGAAGGGATTTGGCTAGACACAGAGGTTAGCTTCGTTCTGGTTGGAGAAGCAGAAACCAATGGGGCTGATGTTTGATGGGGGTTGAACTCTTTTTTAGGGGATTTCTTCCCATTTCTATGATTCTTCATAGGCTCACCAAATTCAAAGGCTTCCATCAGGAGTAGCTTCTGTGACCTTCGACCTTTGAGCTGGCTCGGGTGGCTCATTGGAAGAGGGTGTACCTTCAGTCAAAGAGTGAATCGAAACTCCAAAACAGGGCATAGATTTGGTAGCATCCAACCACTCCAACAGATCCTCATCTGACCCGTCAGGTGGAGTAGGCTGTTCCAATTCGAGGCTGGTTGCTAAGGACAAAGAACTATGTTGCACGACGGGATCCATGCCTCCTTCTAGGCGAATTGGTTGCATCGGGGAGCCAGGAGTATGTATCCACATGGCATTGTTTCCCCAATCATGAAGTGCTTTAGTGTGTCGCAGCCATGGTCTTCCGATGAGCAAGGGAAATCCGCCCTCCACCTGTGGAAGACGAATCACAACAAAATCCAAACTAAAAGTGAAATCTTGTACCTGCAGAGGCACTTTTTCCACTATGCCCACAGGGTATACTGTCCTGTGGTCGGCCAATGTTACTGTGAAGGGAGTAGGTTGAGTAGGCTGCAGGCCTAAAGCCATCATAGTGAACTCAGGCATCATATTGATACCTGATCCACCATCCACAATTACTCCTAAAAATTTCCGCCCCAAGACGGACACTGTCAGGCGAGGGCTTCTATAATCAATGAGGGGAGCAGCGGGATTGGATATCATATAGGACTCTGATGGTCGCACTGGGAGGTGCCCGCCACTAGGACTTGCTCCAGGATAAAGTGATTGAATAATAGCAAGGGTGTCACTTCTAAACTTTGCATCTAGTCGCAGCATGTCATAGAGGGACACTTGTTGGAAGGTGTTCTTCAAGACTGACTCTGCTGTAAGTTTTTCCTGTTCTACCAGTGGTTTCTCGGGTACTTTGATCTTTTGTAGATCTGAAACTGCTTCCAAGAAAGCTTCATCAATATCAGAGAGTAAAGATTTGGATTCTTTCATGGCACTGGGGGATGGCTTGTTAACAACTGTAGGCAGGGTATCCATTGGTGTGAGACTGTGTGGGGGAGTTGAACTTGCTGGAATGCTAAGACCGAGAGCGGCTCTCTGGGCCCGGGTGAGCACGCCCGATGGCTCCTCTGCCAACTGCGGCGGCTTATTTTGAGGGGTAACCACGTGGGTAGAAGGGGGCGGCTGAGAAACAGTGCTAACTGCTATCAAATTGAGCTTGGGAAAGGCAAACTCAATCTGACTTTGACTTGGGTTCGAAGCCGTAGATGCATGAATTTGAGGGCAATCTTTACTGTAGTGATCCTTCATATCAGGGCAATGATGGGGGCAGGGAGGGGACCCTTCAGGTAGAGGGCATTTGCTTTGGTAATGACCATATTCCCCGCATCTGTAGCACAAAATGGGTCGATTCACTGGACGAGTCGAAGGACTGAGGTGGTCCTTGTTCCATGGAGTTGGAGGTGGAGGCATAGAAGCTGTGAGGTGTTGAGGGAGCATGGGTATGATAAAAGCTCTGAGAGGGAAAAGTGCTCTGCATACCTTGCATAGGAGGGGCTGTCAGCAAAGGTGGCATATGGTGTGGATGGCCACAAGGAGAAACCATGTTGGATGCAGGTGCTGGCCCTTGCCGAAGAGAAGGACCAAGACTTTGTTGTATTTTGTGCAATCCCTTTATATAGTAGCAATCCTTATCTTCATGACCCGTTTTTTCGCAGAAGTGGCAATAAGAGCGAAGAGGACAGTCCTGTG
Organism: Adiantum capillus-veneris; assembly: GCF_014529385.1. Classification (NCBI taxonomy): domain Eukaryota; kingdom Viridiplantae; phylum Streptophyta; class Polypodiopsida; order Polypodiales; family Pteridaceae; genus Adiantum; species Adiantum capillus-veneris. Next base: position 81,040,322 of record NC_140954.1, read on the forward strand.
GAGGGTGTCCTGGAGAGCGGCATGAACTACACCATACCATAGCCCTAGTCTCCTGCTGAGACCTGAGCTCTTCTAACTCTCTTTTAAGTTGATCATAAGCCTCTTGATGTGGAGGCTTCTCCTGTATGAGAGAGAAGGATCTCTCTTCGTGAAGGGCCCGCTGTAACTTTAGGGCTTCCAGTTCCCTTCTTAAAGAAGTCAAGGGGTCTGATGGACTATCCACGAGTACAAGGACAGTATCTAACTGAGCAGAGTCCGTGAACTGCCTTCTTGCTCCCTCTATTCTAGTAGCAGTAGCAACAAAGTCCTCCAGACTGGCTTCAGGACGGAGACTTTCTCTGAGCTTTTGTTGAGAAGTCTTTGGCAGAGCCTTCTCTACCCACTTCTTCACCATGAATTCCCCTGGTTTCCGACTCATCTAGGATCTTCTCTTGATAATCCCCTGGTCGAAAAGCTTCACAGAACTGATGTCTTAACATGGTCCAAGTAGTAAAGTGGTTTTCAGCAAACTGATTGTACCATTTATCTGCAAGACCATCCAAGGTGGACGGGAAGAGCACCAGGTATGCGTCTTCTCTGTTGAGGCCACGACCTCTGCAAAGAGAGACAAACCTCCGAGCATGGTCGTCTGTATCTTCTGCGGAGAGACCTTTAAAGGTAGGGAACTTGATGTTCACCTTTGCCAGAACACTTGTGAGCTCCTCCATGGCCTCTTGCTCCTGAGTCTGTTGCTCACTAGCTTGCTGTAACAAAATGGGGGAGAGCCTTACCGGAGAAGGTGACCTGGAGGATGTAGAACCGGTCGAAGGAATGGAGGTAGCCGTATGAGTAGGTATAGGCGATGGGGTTAATATGCTTCTACTGGGCACCAAGGGTTGACGTCGTCTGTGGTAGTACTTCAGAGGACTCAGTAGTACACTTTGACGCTCCAAAGACCTCCTTGTATGTGTCATGCAGTAACCGCCAACCCCACCAAGCTTTGGGCAAGAAGACCTTCACTTGGGCAAGACAACCTTCACTTGGCTGAACATTGGTCTAGACTCTACTAGACCAGGGCGAGTGACTAGACCACCTGGCCTGGACCAGGACGAGGAGGGACTAGACCAGGGACGAGAAGGACTAGACCAGGATGAGGACTGGGTGGACCAAGGCGAGAGAGGACCAGACCAACAAGGCGAGAGACTAGACCAGCTAGATTAAGCTGTCAAGGGTGAAACTGGACCAGACCAACAGGCTGCACAGGCGAAGCGAAGAAACCAGCTACTCAACAGAGTGAGATTTCAGTTGAGGTCCCACCGTGATCGCCAAAATAAAAGCACCTGTAGCGAGGATAATGTGTGGTGCTCTCTACAGTGTGGGTGCCCCTCAGTGCAATGTGCGTGACAATCTCACTCAAACAAATGGAAACTTTCTCAAACAGAATGAAACACAAAAACAATGGATAACAACAGAGACACAACAGTGGACCAGAACATGTGGACTCGACTAGCTCAAAGAACCATGTACAGACTCTGGCGTGGTAGCACACTCAACTCCAGCCCAGGACTCACAGGTACAAGTGGGGTGTCGAGGCTCAGATGTGCAGGGATGGTGAAGCAGTGCTCTGTGTAAGACTCACTACCTAGACGATGAACCGACCATCTATATAAGATAATGATAATGACCCAACGGCTACTACTCATAGATACAATCATAAAGAGCCACCAACGGCTCATAAATGTCAGCCAGCTAAGTGTGACCTGGCCACATGTCCACTAGGCCACCATCCGTATCCCTGCCACGTGTCACTGCCCAGAGTGTCCGTCCAGTGTGAACCAGACCCGACAGTTCACACCAGACCAATTGTACTAACTGAGTGTCTTGTGAAAGTGACATTGTAGCCTGCTACAACTAACCACCCTTAGAATTGTCAAAGTCGACAATGCGAAAGCGTACACAAGCAGGGAGAATACATGAGAGAGAGTCTCCTGAACCAACCAACCTTGGCAATGAATAACTGACACAACGAAAAATGGGGGCAAGGGATCACGTATACCCACCTCAGTAAAGTGCTTTACCCAGACTTTGACAAATAAATAAAATCAATAATGGTATCGCTTTGGGCAGTTCACTTGAGATGCCAAAACTCTAACAAGAATATGCCCTTGCTCTCTTGTTGTTATGGTGATGACTAATTTGGCTTGATTGCTATCTTGAAACTGAAAAATGGTGAAAATTTATATTGCCTATGTGAAGTGGCCTTTCGTAGTTCTAAACAAAAATTATGATCTCATTAGAAGCCTTCTAATTATTTTTTATTCAAAATGTTTCCTTTGATGATATTGATGCCTTAGTCTAGTCTAAGGTCTCCACTCTTAAACTTTTCTATAAACTTTCTTGGCTGGTTTTGCCTAAGCATTGAGATGGGTTTCTTTTACAGACTTTAATTGACTACTCGCTACATGTAGCCATATTTATGAAATAGGGCTACTGGATGAGGTACATAAGAGGGATTGGCATTGGTAAATTCTAGGTTTTGAAAATGTTTTGCACCTCTTGGATGGGATAGATATATCTGGGTTTTATGATATTCAGAAGTCTAGATGGAAGCTATGATATACTCAAACAATAAAATGCTTGGTTAATTCAAAATGGCAATGGTGGGTAAAGATGACTACGTTCCAAAAGAAAAGACACCATGTGTCAAGAAATCTTTTTTTTTCTCTCTTTTAACAAAAAGAAGCACAAAATAATTCCTAAAGAAAAGAATTCTTATTTAAAAACATACTTTTGTTTGCAACATTGAAATATGAAAACCTTATAAACTCGGTTTAGTAAGAAACGTTCTTTTACTCAATAAGTTGGACATAGATTACAACTGATATGTTCTTTGACACCTGTAAAACATATCCAAGGTGAACGAATCTACTGTCTTGTTTACATATATGCAAGTGAGAATTATATCTTTGCTTAAAGAGGATTTTGTTTGTTGCAGTCCGACCTTGAAGATGACAATGTATTTCATCTATAGATTGGTACTTTGTCTTGATAATTGAAATGATGCTTCATTCTGACCATATTGTACAGAAATTATTCAAAGGTAGAAAAGTTTTTGTGCAAATCACCTTCTTTATGTCTAAAGCTAGATGTTTTTTAAACAAAGTGTTCTTTTGTGTAAAGTATATTTGTTTGAAACAACACACACACGCACATATAATTAGTATGATGCATGAACTTCACATTGGTCTTTCCAAAGGTAGCTATCCAAGTAAATTAATCTTTCAATGTAAAATACTGAACTCATCTTTTGTCTTTGTCATTGCATTTATTTGTAGTTCGTATCTGTTTCATATGTAAATGCAACTTATGTGGACATTTTGGATGAAGTTTAGCAAGCACCCTGGTTGGATTTTGAGCTCTTTTTCTATGGCTGCAATCTCAATTTCTCTTGCATTGTAATGTGCATGCACACAATGCTGTCAAACTATGTGTTTTGTTGATGCCGCTCCCCCCTCAAAATTGGGAAGCTAACGATCGATGTAACCAAACGCTTTGATACCAATTGAAAGAGCATGTGTATAGATGCACATGCAAGAGAGAGGGAGGAGAAGATGGAGACTGTGTGTGGGTGGAACCAACGTCACAGGATGATGAGAGCCCCTTATTCTTCATACTATAAAGAATAAGTAAGTGGTAAGTGGGCGCCCAGACAATATGTCCAGTAAGGGGTAAGACACACCACCTTTACCCCAACATGTGTAAGTGTGATCCATGAGGTGGTGGGCATGTCCAATCCCCCACCTCAATGTGTGGCAACTTAAAGTGCATTATCAAACTAATGAATTATTTCATCATCAACATGTTTGGAGGATGTATGTGTATAAGGTATACAAGTTCTTATTTTTAAATATATTTTGTAGTATTTACACTTTATATTGCCACAATGGCTATTCATTTTTTCCTTCAAAATTTGTAAGTTAACACATATGTCTCACAACCACACTTAGACACCACAAAAAAAGTAGATTCGTATAAAAAGAACCAAAACTTTTTAAGAAGCACCAATGATAAGTGCTTAAATGTGAATTTCATGGAGGCGCCACACAAATTAATACATGGGGATTGCAAATCTTTTTATAACAAATGGAATTTTGAGAAAGAATCACTACCTAATGGCACTCCCCCTCCCTAAAGAGTGGATGTTGTCGGTACACCTGTCCCAAGCACAGGGAACCTTAGTCACATGAGAGGAAAGTGCTAATAGGTACAACATTGGCCCTAGTCTCATGCTACACAATCTAATGTCCTCCCCCCCCCCCCCCCCCCCCCCCACCAACAATTAGACAAATGGAATGCTGAGAAAGAATTATTACCTACTCGCACCCCCTCCCTAAAGAGTGGGCGTTGTTGGTATGCAACATAAATGGCCTATGAACTTTGAGAATAGCGGAATTAAGAGAATTAGACTCAGCATTTTTGTGAGATTACTTTGAGCACATAGAGGGTGAACTTAATTGATGGTAGCAACATGAACATAGTACTTAATTAACTTGGCATGAACAATACTTTTGCAAGAGAGACAGTATTAGAGAACATGACAATAGTTGAGGATCGGATTTACTTGGAGCCAGTCCCCCCTCCAAAAGGCGTTTGTATTATAGATTCTCCCATCAAGAGAGATTTGTTCCAATACAATCTTTGTGTTCCTTGTGATCACCAAGAGGTAGATTCTCCTTTGGTATCTCAGGGGGAGCCTATACTCCCCAAGAGTGTCCACGTCGATATCTTGCCCCCTGCTTTTATGGAAAACCCTGCAAAGCAATCACTCCCCGAAGTTCTACTACCCGATGGTAGGAGTCTTGCGGAGGTTTAAGAAGTTGAACGCTATATGCAAGCGGCTAGGAAGAGGGAAATGGAGAGTTTCCTAGAACAATGCCGAGCCATGAAGGGAAAGACCCCTGGGACAACAGGGATAGCAATTGAGTGCGCCTGAGTTAGTAGGCAATGTGGGTCAAACTATGGGGAACAACAATGCTTCCACCTCAAGGGAAACCTTTAGTACACAGGGCTTAGAAGGGTTATTTGTCAACGAAAATTGAGAATATGACCTACAAACTGAAACTTTGAATGACCTGTACACGGGTTACACATATCATATAGGTTGGTTAGAAGTTGTACAATCTACTTCTAGCACCACAAGTCTAGAGGAGCGGCAAAAGATGGTCTGCAATGCCATCCATAGCATCATCCAATTGGAGAGGAAAAATCGAGGGATTGAAGATCCTTCAACGGGCCTTATAAGATTCTTGGATACGGGCAAGGCCAGACAACCGACACTATCACAAATGGGAACTCCTTCAGAGAGTCCAATGGACCCTTCATATATTGTGTCGCCTGGAGTTTTGGTACAGTCTGAACCCACCAATAGTAGTTTTACTTTTCCGAATCTAGCTCATCTGTCTCTCAGAGACACTAGAGCTATGATACCTACTCCGGTGATGAGTACAAAAAGTACACCTTGGACCTCATTTATTAGCACTACACCGCTACCTAGTAGCACAGTGCCTCCAACAATACCTACAGGTGTGCATCAAGCATATGTACCTGTCGCACCTTATGCCCACGTAGCTTCCACACCCCCAATTATTCCAAGGGCTTACACTCCACAATGACATTATCCAAGCTCTTATTCAAGTGAGGCCATACCATTTAGCAATAACATGTCGTATCCGGCACCGGCTATGCCTAGGGCCACACCTATGAACTTTGGAACACCACGTGGTACACCACCATACAAGGTATGGGACCCGAGGTCCGCGTGTATGCCAAGTCCAAGGCCAACTCCCATCCCACATGTAGTTCCAGGAGCGCCTGCACCCCCACCTGCGGCCACTATACCTGCTTATTTAGGAGATTTGGCAGCAGTTGCTCAAACCATCGGTCGATCTACTGCTAAGAATATGTGTAACACGCCTAATAGAGAGCCTAGAAGTAAGGCAGTTGCTCAAAACATCGGTCGATCTACTGCTAAGAATATACGTAACACGCCTGATAGAGAGCCTCACACAAAAATTTAGTGGAGACGGGGATGTGAGAAAGCATATCAAAGGTGTTTGAACAAATATGTGATTCTCTAGGAGAACACAATGACTTGCATAAGAGTAATGATTTAAGCCTAACCTTAAGTGGAAAGGCTGGGGATTGGTATAGAATCCTAAGGGTGGAAGAAAAAACGATTTACCCTACTCTTAGGAGACTATCCTTAAAAGAATACATACGAGAGGGAGTGCTTTGGGGTGTAGCCTCTCAGCTCCAGAAAGCCCAACGAGAGGAAGGAGAGTCAGTGATAAACTTTATTAGTCTCTTGAAGCATTGAATTCTCATTTTAATCCAAATGAGTGCTTCAATAATAATCAATTTCTTGATAGATTCATTAGGAGATTACGATATGAGGATATCTACAATGGCCTCGTCATTAGAGGTATCACCACTTGCAAAGCAGTCACCACCAATGCGATCCAATTTTTGGAGGATAATCTAAAGATTCAAGGAAAAAGAGTGTCTGTTGAGCCTAAGTCTACTAGCTCGCAAGCATCAGGGTATCAGCCAATGACCCTAAAGCCTATTGCTAAGGAGCCAAAGATATCTGAGATGACTTTAGCAGATCTCACCAAGGCCATTTAAGAGAGTCTTAGAGAAAATCATGTCCCACAAAACAATCATATGTATCCGAGAAGAGAGCAACAATGATGCTCACTATGCTATGGTATGCATAATACTAGTGAATTCCCTACTTTTAGAGTAAAATTCAATGGGAATTGCAATGCCTGTGGAAGGTATGATCATCAAGCTAAGGATTGTATAGTATTTAAGCACGTGGTGGCCAATAGACCAAACTTAGCATGGACAGACACACCTCGAGCGCGTATTGATGCCGGCCCCACCTCTTGATAAACATCACCAGTGTATTTTTTTTGGCTAAAAATCGTAAATTTGGTGAATCTTGAAAATTTTGAGCTTTTTTTGGCTCTCATTGGTGTAGACCTTAAGATGTTTTTTGCCAGACCTTGCTATAAGGTTTTGTATTTTGGGGTAGTCGCCAAAGATATGTCCACTAAAAAACTTGATGGTAGGGGAGATTGAGGGCCAAGTAGGTTTGATTTAGTTTTCATCTAGATTTCAAAGACCTTACCCTACTTAGCAAGATGTTGTCTCTTAGCAAAACCCTAGTACATATAAGGTGTGTTGTGACATTGATACTTATTTGAAACGTCTAGGTGGCACTACTTAAATCACTTCTTTCTATTAACAAAGGAAGGTGTCCACTCACGTCAAGAAGGTGAAAACCAAATCATGTTGGATTCCCAAACAACTTAGAAGCCCAAGGCTACTATGATGGAAATGATCGAATTTGGGTACCTAAATGTAAATCGTGTCCTTCCCTATCACTACAAAACCATGTGAGTCAAACCTTGTGATTTCAAAGCCGATGGAAGACCGTGGGAAGGGAAAGATCATAGAATGCTACACACCTATTTTAGAGCTAGTTTGGGTTCCAAGACAAAACCAATCTATTCGGCTTAGCTCAGGAAAGGGGGAGTTCCATGAAGCTTGTAGCTCCTCATGTAATGCATCCATAGAGGTAAAAGCTTCTACACAACTTCCACCTACCATAGGCATCCTCCATGGAGCTACAAAAGATTCGACACCTCCCATTGTTCAATTGTTACCTGATGCACTACTTCAAGTTCGTTCATGGGAGAGTACCTTACCTACCACCCTTGCAATTCGATGAGGCACCCAAGGTAATAGAGAACTATTGGCTAAAATCCTCACCTATTACCAATTGGAATAACTTGGTTCCAAAAGGTGATGACATCCTTTTAAAGTGTTGGGGTATAAAGCCCAATGTGGTCGCCCAGGTAAGTGGGCGGGCCGCCAGGTATGTACACATATTCAACCTAATAAGAACTCACTATGCTCTACACATTACAGTAGAGCGAGTTCACCATATCGTCGTGCTCTTCTTCTGGCACTCTCTCTCGCGTCGCACTTCCGCTCGTACTCCTTCAACTGGTATCAGAGCTCAGATCGAGGCTCGGGGTAGCATTTGCAAGTAGCCGGAGTCACCTGCTCATATTGGAGTGAGATTCGACAGGCGAAGACACGGCCCCAAATCCTGAGGGTATACCCAAAGGGCTCAGTGTTCTCAGAATTTCATTCTGAGGTCATCTTGGCCACTGTTCGGCTTCGACAAAGTTCTGCGCAGGCTGTTTTCGACTACGTGGTCTCGGCGCGTGCAGATCCGACTCTGCAAATTTGAGGTTTCGGCCTACGACTGCAGGTGCTGAGGATATTGGCACTCCCAGAGTGCTGATTTGTGGTTGTCTACACATCGAAGGACGGATTACAGTTCTTGGAGGCGTTTCACATACGACACGGGTGCATCTACACAGATTGTAGGCAACATCCACTAGTTCATCAGGTGGCTTGTGTTTGCTGCTTGATATTCCAGATTTCCTCCTAACATTGCAGGTACTTCCACATGGGATGTATTGTCAAAGATGATGTATGTCTGTTGAGGGTTTGCTGGCTGTGAGTCACGCAGCAAACAACCGCCACAGCGGTTACAGCATATAGTGGGAAATTTGTGGATGTATGACTTTGTGGGAAGTCTATGTACTGTCAGATTTACTGCAGCCTTTATTGAGGGTCCAGTGAGGTTTTATTGAGCTGGGGGATTCTCGAATGTTGAGATCCTTTCTGTGATACAGGTCTTGGAGCGATCCCTCGAGCACCCTTAGACAGGCAGCTAGGATGTATTGACTGTGAGTTAGACAGTTGGGATTGCATCTTTGCTTTACTACCGTTGAGGCATTGTCGCAGTCTATGCTTACAGGACAGGGACAGGACAGTGAGAGACAGTACAGATGCAGGACAGGTTTACCCACAGCTGACAGTGTTAGAGAGACAGTGGTTTTTTGAGCTGTTTTTTGCTCTGTTTTTTAGTACACCAGAGCCATTTTACAAAGGAGACTCTGCCGAAATTTTTGTAGAATCTGAAGCTTTCTTGGTTCATTTGACAGGTTGATATTGGTTCAGAGGTCAGTTTACAGGGGAAACTCTACCGAATTTTTCCCAGGAAAGTAAACTACTGTGAAGCGTAGCTATGGCTGGATCACAAGACACTGCTCTTTACAATATCAAGAAGTTGGATGGAACCAATTTCCCATTGTGGAAGAAGAAAATTTGGCACGTGTTGGTACAAAAGAAGCAGATAAAACCTATAAAGCTCAAGGGGATAAAACCACAAGATATAGAGGAAGATGAATGGAGCGAAATGGATGAATTGGCACTTTCTACCATTATGCTGACTTTGGCAGAAAGCGTTTACTTCAATGTAGCAGACAAGATGTCGGCTTATCAAGCATGGACAAAGCTGAGTGATCTTTATGAGAAGCAGAGTGCAGCTTCACAGGTATACTGGCTTAAGAATCTTGTTGACTTGAAGATGAAAGAAGGGACACCTATGTCCAATCATCTGAATGAATTCAACACCATCTACAGTCAGTTGTCAGCTCAAGGTGTCAAGTTTGATGAACCTGTTAGAGCTATGTTCCTGTTGATCACATTGCCGAAAAGTTGGGACACTTTTCACACAGCTTTGAGTAATTCTGCACCTCCAGATGGTTTGACCATAGCAGGTGTAGAAGGCAGTCTGCTTACTGAAGAAACCAACAGAAAGACAATGGACAAAGGCAAAGGAACAGCCTTAGTTGTCAGGGGAAGGACCAAAGAAAAGCACAAAGGTGGAAAGATGAATCAGTCTCGTAGCAAGTCCCGCAGTGCTAAAGGCAAGAGTGACATAGAAAGCTACCATTGTGGCAAGAAGGGTCACATGAAAAGAGACTGCAGAGAATGGAAAGCAGAAAAAGGCAAAGAGAAAGCTGAAGACCATGGTGAGAAGAACAAGTCCTCAGTGAAAATTCAAGAAATAAATGTGACAAACACTGTTGCAGAGGATGACAGTCTAGTGTCAGGAGACATCTACTTCTTGAAGAATACAATGGACTCAGCTCTTCTCACAGCATCTGATGGATATGCACTAAGTGACTGGATTATAGACTCAAGGGCATCACTTCATGTGTCTCCAAACAAGGAGTGGTTTACCTCTTATGTGACCACTAAAGATCATGTTCGGCTAGGCAATGGGCAGACATGTAAGATCTTAGGTGTTGGAGATTTTCAATTGAAGTTTCAGAATGGCTCTTCTTTCACGCTGAAGAATGTGAGACATGTTCCCGCAATTACAAAGAGCTTGATCAGCACAGGTTTACTTGATGATGCTGGCTATGTCACCATTTTTGGACAGAACATGTGGAAGATATCCAAGGGTTCTATGACAGTAGCACATGGAGTAAAGTCTGGAGGACTTTACATGATTTATGTATCAAATGTCTCTAAAAATGTAATCAATGTAACTGAGCAGCCGAACATTTCTTTGTGACATAGCCGGCTAGGACATATGTCCAAGAAGGGAATGAAAATCTTGTCTCGTTCTAGTTATTTGCCTGGCTTGTCATTTAATGATTTTGAATTCTGTGAACATTGTCTGTATGGTAAGCAAACACAGTAGCCACATAAGCATAGAAGCAATAGAAGAGATACACAGTTGGCACTTGTTCATAGCGATTTGTGTGGACCTATGCCTAACCTATCTCTAGGGGGAGCTTCTTACTTTATGACATTTATAGATGATTACTCTAGGAAAGTATGGGTTTACTTTCTCAAGCACAAGGATGAAGCGTTTAGTGTTTTCAAAACGTTTGTGACACTTGTGGAGAATCAGAGTGGCAAGAAGCTTAAATGCTTACGCACTGACAATGGTGGAGAGTATGTTTCAAAGGCCTTTCAGGACTTTTGTGAGTCAAAAGGTATAAAACGTGAACTTACTGCTCCTTACAATCCTCCTCAAAATGGTGTTGCTGAGAGGATGAATAGGACTATACAAGAGAAGGTCAGAAGTATGTTGTCTAATGCACAGCTGCCAAATGGGTTTTGGGCTGAAGCTGTATCAACAGCTATTCATCTTATAAATAGATCTCCTAGCAAGGTTTTGCAGAAGGATTTAGTGGCAGAGATGGTATGGTCAGGCAAGGTGCCCTCATACAAGCATCTCAGAGTCTTTGGCTGTGAGGCATATACTCATGTTGCAAAGGAATTTAGGAACAAACTTGAGCCAAAGAGTAGAAAGTGCATCTTTCTAGGCTATGGTAATTCTGGTGAGATGGGGTACAGACTTTGGGTTGAGGAGATTAGAAGAGTTGTCTTCCAAGAAGATGGACCTGGACGTGGACGTGCAAGACAAAATGTCAGGGCTCAAGAGGAGCAAGGACAAGATAGAGTGGAACCACAGGTTGTGGCTGAGCTTGAGCCACCTATTGTGCGTAGATCTGGACGTATCACGTGACCTCCTGATAGGTTTGTTCCATCTATGAACTATGTCATGTTGACTGATTGTAATGAGCCTTCATGTTACAAGGAAGCAGTGCAAATGAAGGACTCCGGGAATTGGCAATTGGCCATGCAGTCAGAGATGACAGCTCTGCATAAAAACCAGACATGAAAGCTAGTTAAATTACCACAGGGCAAAAAGGCTCTACCTTGTAAATGGGTTTATAGGTATAAGATCACCGCTCATGATAGTCAGCCAAAGTACAAAGCAAGGCTTGTTTCCAAGGGCTTTAAGCAAGAACAAGGCATTGACTTTGATGAAGTCTTCTCTCCGGTGGTCAAGAATACTACACTGAGATGCTTTCTTGCATTGGTTGCCATATTAGATTTGGTGTTGCACCAAATGGATGTCAAGACAGCGTTCTTGCATGGTGATTTAGATGTGGAAATTTACATGCAGTAGCCAGAAGGGTTTGTTGAGAAAGGCAAGGAAGATTTGGTATGCCAGTTGTTAAAGAGTCTTTATGGCTTAAAACAATCACCAAGGGCATGGTACCATAAGTTCCACAAGTTTATGCTTTCTCAAGGCTACAAACGTAGTGAGTTCGATCACTGTCTATATACAAAGAAGGCTAAGGATGGCAGTTGGATGATCCTTATTTTGTATGTGGATGACATGTTGATTGCTGGCAAGCACTTGGAAGAAATTTCAGCTTTGAAGTCAAAGATGGCAAAATCGTTTGACATGAAAGACATGGGTGAGGCAAGTCATATACTTGGTATGCGCATTAAGAGAGACAGATCAAAGAAGTTGATTTGGTTATCTCAAACACAGTATATTGACAAGGTTTTGCAACGTTTCAATATGGAGAAGGGAAAGGCATTGAGTGTTCCATTGCCACCATATGTGAAACTTAGCAAACAAGATTGTCCTGTGTCTGAGGAAGAACAGGCTGAAATGGATAAGATTCCATATGCATCTGCAGTGGGTAGTTTGATGTATGCAATGATTGCTACTCGCCCAGACATTGCATTTGCAGTGGGAGTAGTAAGTCGATACATGTCAAACCCAGGCAAGAAACATTGGGAGGCAGTGAAAGGAATATTGAGATACCTGAAAGCTACAAAGAGTATGCGCATATGCTATGGGAGTCAGGAGCTAAGTGTAAAGGGTTTTACAGACTCAGATTATGCAGGTGACTTAGACAATCTAAAGTCTACGTCAGGGTATGTCTTTACATTGGCTGGTGGAGCAGTATCATGGCGTTCTAGATTACAAGATTGTGTTACTCAGTCTACTACAGAGGCTGAATATGTTGCAGCATCAGAGGCATGCAAAGAATCAATTTGGCTTAATCGACTAGTAACAGATTTGGGAATCAAAGAAGAGATGCCTGTGTTATATTGTGATAGTCAAAGTGCTATACGATTGGCTCGCAATCCAGTTTATCACTCAAAGACAAAGCATGTGGATGTGAAGTATCATTTCATCAGGGAAATGCTCGAGGATAAGCAACTTCAGCTTGTCAAAGTTCACACCACAGAAAATCCTGTCGATCTACTTACAAAAGGACTTCCCTCAGAGAGCTTTGCGCATTTTCGCAAGCAGTTAGGTGTAGGGTAGTACATCACTTCTCTACATCTCTTGTATATTAGCTTGTATAGTAGCTTCTCTCACACTTAAAGTACCACATTGGACTTTAAGTGGGAGGTTGTTGGGGTATAAAGACCAATGTGGTCGCCCAGGTAAGTGGGCGGGCCGCCAGGTATGTACACATATTCTTTTGTAAAAACCTAATAAGAACTCACTATGCTCTACACATTACAGTAGAGCGAGTTCACAATATCGTCGTGCTCTTCTTCTCGCACTCTCTCTCGCGTCGCACTTCCGCTCGTACTCCTTCATAAAGTATGATCTACCTAAGGAAGGGGGAAGTCTTCATTCACGTCAGCCTATTGAATTATTTTCCTCTTACCCTTCTTTCCTTGACCCTTGAGCTTTCCAATTTTAGGGATTGTATATATATAGATATATAGTAACTAACCGCCCTAGTTTATAAATTTAAAAAAAAAGAGCAAGAGCGATTAGCAAACGAGTGTGCACAATACTAGTCAAAATCATTGACCCAAACCTACACATGTCAAATCAGGTACACTGAAACAAAAACCTATGTCATCAAACACCTAACCATCCTCTATTTGTGTCCACGAATATGGCTGATTCTTACGAATATTCTTTTTACATGTCTCAAGTAATGAATTTATGTTATCCTCATATTTCCTCTCAATGGGATTCGGTTGAAACACTCGCTTGTGAGAGAAAGGTTGAGGACTTAGAGTGGTTGGTCCACCTTTTGACTACGATGGATCCCTATTCTATCCAGGAAGTTTGCCCAATTGCCCAAGTTTACCCTTTTGCCCAGGCTGAGTATGCACGTCTCGTGATATTCCTAATACTATTCTGCACGGAAGAGGACGAGGACAATAATGGTGATTGGACAGACGAGACACACGGCCTTACTGAAGAGGATTACACCTACCTTGATGATGAGGATGGCGGTTTAGCCTTAGAGCTACCAACCAAGCTGTCCAACCTCCACTTACTTTGATCCTCATCACTTGAGTGATGGAGGGTAGGTAGGATTAGTATAATAGGAGTGTTTTTGTTTTAGAGTTTAATGATTAGCAAAGTTCTTTTTTCCCATTGATGTGCTTCTGGAAGGTGGATGTTGGGTGGTGACTATTGTGCAGTTTGTGACTACATAAGGATTCCTTCAAAGGACAACGACAATGGATGTTTACATGTTACAACGGATGTTCTCCATTATATCAAGTGTACTACTTCGTTTTATCTATGCTTTCCACAGTTACATGTTTGCATCTTGTCATTTGAGTTTCTAACAATGCATAAAATTTATGAAGTTGTGACATTGCCAATTCAGATGCTATAATTTTTTCAAACTTCTAGTACCTTCTTCTTCTCTTTGAGTTTGGTCTATTAGTTGGCTTTAAGTAAGTATCAGGACATTAGGCTAAACTAAGCCACTTGATTGCTGACTTTAATTCCTAAATAGTCTATTAATTGTAGCAACTTTATTAATGTTTTAAGATATGAGGATATAGTTCTCTCTAGCTTATTCCACCTAAGTGTGACTAGTGTTGTGGAAGTCCATGTGTTAAGCTGGTATTTGAGACCTCGAGTCTCCTGGCTAATTTATGCTCAAGCTAGTATTTGAGACCTCGAATCCCCGGCTACTTATAGCAACTATGACAACAACAAACAAAAGAACCAAAAAAAAAAAGAGAAAGCAAACAGCACAAACTTCCTTGTATTTTATGTTGATCACACTTAAGTGGTATAAGTGACAAGATCACTAGTCTTTAGACCCCGACGAGCATTCCTAGGGTTAACTACTCTTTAGTTAACATTTTTTAATTAACGTTGGTCAATTCTAGTACTTACTTTAGACCTAGCTCTTGTGTACTTCTCTTAGAGTCAACCTAATAGACCTTAACTTAATTGCATTTCATTCAGATACTACGCTTGTTCTAGTTGGCAATGTTACAATTTATGAAATTTTTTGCATTTCCTAGAATATCATGTATCCATCTCATTTATTGCACACCTGCACATGCTACCTTTGAGCTTTTATAATGTTGTTTTTCTTCTGCTATAGGTACTCCTATAGTGGATCCCGATGCTGCATTGTTATATTTCGAGGGAGGAATCTACATCAGGAAGGGGGGCATGCGGCGTCCACTTCTAGTAGTCATGGGCTGGGATTGTCGGTCCAATAGGAAAAGGGTAAGAGTGATCACCGATGAGAGGCGCACTCTAACTGAAACATTCAAGGGTTAGTTGGCTAAGCATGGGTGCCCAAATGTGAATGGGCAAGCTCATATACCTAAACCTAAAAATCACTCATTCTCTCATTTGTGCAATCGAAGAGTGCTCTTGCTCCATCTCCATCGTCTTGTTCATCTCCTTGTGTGTGTGTGTGTGTGTGTGTGTGTGTGTGTGTGTGTGTGCGAGAGAGAGAGAGAGAGAGAGAGAGAGAGAGAGAGAGACCATGTGTGTGATCGAGCATTACAACGGCACGACAGCGGCGAGGCGGTTGAGCACGGCATGACGGTAGCTCCCTCTTCTTCGCGGCGAGGAATCCTCCACAAAGGTGAGCGTAGGGCAGTGAGTGACACACCCTTGCTCTCTTGAGCTTGCTAGATTAATCTGGTTGTGTGCTTGCAGCCATTTGTGGCTCGCACACACTGTACGGCAAGTCCCTTGCTTTGACACATGCGACATATGCACACAAATTTCATAAAGATCGCCAAGAAAGTTGGAATCAAAATCTAAAAGCAAACATCAAATCTTCAAAGCAAGCACGTGAAGCATGTCCAATATGAGGAAAATTAGAAGATGCCAAATTTTGGGCCTTGACAAACTTGATTATATGGTCAAAATTGTTAGGTAAAGGTCGTGTGCCTCACCGTGCTTTGCCCGTGTCCACCGGCCAGTGTCCGATCGCCCATATCGCCCATATTGATTATATGGTTGAAATTGTTAGGTAAAGGCGGTGTGCCTCACCGTGCTTTGCCCGTGTCCTCCGGCCAGTGTCCGATCGCCCATATTTATCTCCTTATTCTTTATACATACAAAGAATAAGGAGCTCTCACTCATTCTCACAATGTGCTCATATGGTGAGATCCGGGAGATCCACCCCACATCCCTGTGTAGTGCTCTCTCTCTCTCTCTCTCTCTCTCTCTCTCTCTCTCTCTCTCTCTCTCTCTCTCTCTCTCCATCTTCGTTGCACACACGTACGCCTACAATACATTCCTTAACAATTGGTATCAGAGCTTGGTCAGGGAGGCGGCACAGACGCGGATCCGCAGTGTTGTGGTCGTAGCAGTTGTTGGTGAGAAACCACCAAATATGTGCTCATGAAAGCTTTAGGGACATTCCCAAGCTTGAGAGGAGGGTGTATTGCAAGTGTGCATGCTTTTTTGCAGTCATACTTGCAAGAAGAATGCAGATTTTCATTTTCGCAAGTCATATTTCGGGCTCCAAAACAGTATTTTTTGCGTAACTTTTGCATAAGAAATGCTACTATGCAAGGTTAGGGTGTAACCTAAGTTTTGGCTCGCTTCGGACGCAATGATGATGTCCATTTGGATTGATTTTGACCTCTAAAATTTTTGCAGTAGCAGTTGTTTATTGTGTGTCGAGGATTCCACACATGGTTTGCTCTCGGATGTGAGAGTGATATTGGCTGCAAGTTTGCTCAGAGGTGGGAGGATGTGATGTATGACTTATGTGGTTTGATGCTCAAGGAGACTCATGTGATTGCAGTTTGAGCTCGGCAATGTATGCCTCGAGCATGTTTTTTTTGGCAGTCACAAGTAGAGCAGGTATTTGTGTACTAAGTTTGCAATGATGTATGCAAAGTGTGGAGATTTTTGCATGCATTTGGAGTGTGGTTTGATGCGCTTTGGTTGCTCATGGTTTTGAGCGTGCAATCACTTTGGTTACTGGTTTTGTAGGCGTTTTGTTGACAAAACTCTGGCGATATTTTCCTACTAGTTTTATGCGCATCATTGGTGCGATCGAGATTGCGATTGCTTGTAGCACTTAGGGTTTGCGTGTAGTGTTTTCCCTTTTGGGTAGTGCATCGCGAGCGTGTTTTTCTCTCTTTTTATGATCTTGAGCTGTGAGTGCTCTACCAATTGGAGCTTCCAGTTTTGGCTCCCAGCTATAAGTTTAGTCTAGTACTCCCACAGGTGTTGCCATTTGCAGTTGAGGACATCTTCTGTAGTGTTTTGGCTTGCATACCGGTCTCGACACAGCAAGTGTCTTGAGCTTTTGCTTTGTGTATGCTTTTGTGTGATAGTGGCTGGAGCTTACTCTTCATAGTTTGTGATCGAGCTTAGCTCTCACATTGACAAATTTACAGGCAGGATTGAGGATCATTTGTCAACTGAATTTTTCAGCCATCATTCCCTCTTTGCAGGTGCCTATGTATGGCTCAATTGTAAGGTAATTTGTGGCACAATTGATGACCTGTTTCTTCAGCTATTTGAGAGCTGAATTTGGGGATGATTTGCAGCCATATTTTTCAGCCATACACGAGCTTGTGTTACCCTACAAGTACAGTTCTTGTTCCTCTTGATAGTGGTTGAGTTTTGACTCCCACTTTTACATAGGTTGTGTATGCTACGGGTTTCTTGCACATTGTTCGTTCATTGACACATTTTGGTAGGATTTTTTCACTCACATATGTATGTCATTTGTGGCACCGTTGAGTGATACTCTGGCTAGAGCTGTTTGGCTCAGTGTATAACTTTGTGAGGTGACTTTGGATGAATAAATTCTTGGATTGGCCATTCGGGCATTTGTTGTTGTCTCCATTGCAATTTACTATTGAGTTTTTTGCTCCAGTACAAAGGAGACTCTGGCAAAATTTAGCAGATATGTATGCCTATTGCTGAGGCTAGTGAGCTTGACCATTTGCTCACCTTCTTTGCTTGAGACAGTGGTTTGCTCTCGGGTGGGAGAATCTTGTGATCTCGAGCATTGTTTGCCATAGTTTTGGCATGGATATGGAGACGCTTTCGGTTAGAGGTGGTTCTTGCTAACGATCACGAGACTGACAAGGTGATGCATAAATATGTATGCCTATTGCAGAGCCTAGTGAAATTGATCGTTTTCTCACCTTCTTTGCTTGAGAAAGTGGTTTGCTCTTGCCTCGGAGAGTCTTGTGATATCGAGCATTGTTTTCCATAGTTTTGGCATGGATATGGAGATGCTTCAGGTTAGAGGTGATTCTTGCTCACGATTGCGAACTGATATGTTGGCATTGTGGCCACGATGGGCATATTAGGCATCATTGCTTCAAGCATATGAGGCAGCAATAGAGGAAAATGCATGGTGCTACTCTGAGGACAGATGCTAGAGAGTATGCATGTGATGGGCATGTCACTTTTGAGTCTAGCTTGCCTTCAAACTACTTTGTGTCTGGGGATAGCACATTGTCTACGTGTTTTCTACTAGATGAGCATGTAGGTTTTCATGTGAGGCCACATCATGATTTTCTTTGCTCTTTCTCTAGTGGAAAACTTGGTTGTGTGAAGTTTGCTGATGGTTCAGCATATGACATAGAGGGTGTTGGAGATGTATGCATGTCTTTACCTAGTGGTGCATTGCTTACACTAGGAGATGTACGTTATGTACCAAGACTAAGCCAGAGTTTCATTTCAGTGCATCAGTTGCAGAGTAGTGGACATGTATATTGCGTGGAGAGCGATCATTTCACAATCATGGGGGATCACTAGTGATAGCCAGAGGTGCTAGGAGTGGTCTGGTATACCCTTTGCCTATTTCTCACACATGAGGTGGTGTAGTCTCTGTGTATTTTCAGCCATGTTTGGAGCGAGAGACGAGACGTGTCTCTTTTGCTGATGTGCTGCATGGAGAGAAGATTGTGCATTTGTCTTGTGGTGACGTTCACGCAGACAGTGGTACCTTTTGGGATGCACATCTTGGTCAATCATCAGTTGAGGTGACATCAGTTGAGCCAAAGACCAATGCATTGTTTTATTATGTGCCTGATATGTTTGAGGGTGAAAATGTCCCTCAGACAGCTGTGTGTGATTGCAGTGGTGCTGATTTTTTGGTTTTGCAATCATTCTCAGGAGATATGCCTTTGCCAGATGATGCTAACATGGTCATGCATAGTCTGGTGGTTCCTGATGAGGACGCATATGGCATTGAGATTGCCGACAGGGATAGGTTAGCACACATAGTACATGTTTTTTTGGCTTTTTGGTATCTCATGTCTGACCTTTTGGTCTCAAGACCTGATCTTGCTTATGTCGTTGGTGCATTTTCAGTGGGAGTTGTCAGTTGTGCAATGACTAGCACTGGCATTGTGCATTGTAGAGCCATGCAGGTCGTCACTCGATACCTGCATCAAGAGTGTCATCGTGGATCTAGCCCTAGTGGTGTGCATGTTCATTTCCACTAGAGCGGTTACAGATGCACTCAGGTGTTTGGAGTGATCCAGTGGGCATAGGTTGAGAGCCATCTTCTCTCAAATCTTGCATATACTAGTTGTAGTCTAGTCTTCTCGCCACTTATCGGCACACGGCTTTTAGTGGGAGAATGTTAGGTAAAGGCAGTGAGCCTCACCGTGCTTTGCCCATGTCCACCAAGCAGTGTCCAGCCGCCCACATTTATCTCCTTATTCTTTATACATATAAAGAATAAGGAGCTCTCACTCATTCTCATAGTGTGCTCATACAGTGAGACTCTGGAGCTCCACCCCACATCTCTGTGTCATGTTTTTTCTCTCCCTCTCTTCTCTCTCCATCTTCATTGCACACACGCATGCCTACGATCCATTCCTTAACAAAAACTACGTACGTAGTCATTGATTGTCAGAATCACAAGCCATTTCATCCACAAGTACCATAAACAATGCAATGAAGCCAACAAAATTGAAAACACGGGTCAACCGTTGGGCAAGCAAGCTTGATATAGGGGAAATAGGCCAAGCGAGAGCTCATTTGTACTATTTGTGTGTGTGTGTGTGTGTGTGTGTGTGTGTGTGTGTGTGTGTGTAGTAGTAGTAGTAGTAGTTCTAAATAGATACATACGCGCAAACGAACACTACCTGTTCACAGACCAATAATTCTAGGCAAACACAATGGATTTGTGTAATAATTTATTTGTTGTTGAGAATAAATTTTGTACAAGGTAGTGAAGAAAACAAAGTATAACAAGGGAGAAAGTAATCCCTAAGTCTTCAAGGTAAAAGATAAGCCTCATGTTCTCAACCACATAGAACAGTATGTTTTTATCAAAGAAGGTAGCCCTCACCTGCATCCATAGCCACAAGAAACAACAGTTATCAACGTGTATTTTGTTTGTTTTGAAAACAGAATAAGAGTCCTGTAAGACCGCGGGGGACTGGACCATGCAACTCTCCACCCAACCGTGCCATATATAGACCCCTAGCCCCTAAATATAGCGCCCCTTGACCGCATGTCCATCCTGGCCCTTGGCCCTGCCCTTGGCCTGACATTACTCCCCCCTTGGAGAAGCGTTTTCGTCCTTGAAAACACAAGTGGTAGTATCTTCGTAAGAACACTGATGTTTTCCTTATTGGCATCCTCTACACGGGCCAATTGTCCATATGACCGATACCTGGTGCAGTGAGGAGGTTCAATGAAACCAAGAGCAACATCTTGATTTTCAACATTGTTGTCCTTTTGCAACCACCCGTATCTAAATGGTAACTCATGATAACTCATGTGAGTATCTTGAAAAGCTCATAGCTACTGAAAGATAGAATAGGGAGTGTCCTCATGTCAGACTTCTGAACATTTTGAAACACACAGAACCACATGTTCACCCCTAACAAAGGTTACATGCCAACATACTCTGTCAGCACACCTACTAAGTCCTTGACTTATGAAACTATCGGTATCCAACCCCACCACAACAGGTGTTCAAAGTTGAAAACCTAACCTAAGAAAATTCTAGAATAAGGAGAGAATCACCTATTCAGAATGCATTGTGCTAACGTATGCTCTTAGCAGATCCTTTAGCACGGTTTACTAACGTATGCACTTAGCATATCCTTTAGTAATAAATAGAATACTTGTAAGCTGCCCATCTAACGTGGGATGAATAACAGCAGTAAGAGTGACGTACTTTCCCCAACCACTTACAGACAGTCTTCCACGACTGACGACAAACTATGACTCAACCATTGAGTATCCAGCCATATACTCGATATGGAATGGAGACAACCAACTAGGTTGAAGGTAGATTGGAGGTTCCAGCAACCAATCACTAGCATCCATACTCAGCCATCACCTTGTATGGCAGGGTGTAAACTCATACGAAATCTGCAAGAGAGATTGCACTAGCAATGCAAAAGGGTGCAGAAAGAATAAAGTCCATGGATTTGCATGCCGCTCCAAATAAATTTGTGTTAAACACTAGGGCCCATAACACCTAGTGTGCATGCATTTAACACAAACATATCCAAACCGCAATTCCATGATGAGACTTTCCACGATACTTACGTGAAAATCTTGCAACAAAGTTGGACCATAATAGAATGTGACAACCCGGTCACACCTAGGAACCAACCATGAGACCTTCTCATGAATGTAGCATACTTTGCAGCAAAAGTTGGACCATAATAGAATGTGACAACCCGGTCACACCTAGGAACCAACCATGAGATATTCTCATGAACGTAGCATACTTTTCTATATGTAGAAACGACCCTCCGTTAAGGTGGTTTCACAGCACTTGTAATCACAACAAGTCTGTACTTAGTACCCGACAATTTTTGGCCACTGAAATTGTTCCTGATACTGTGTGCGTCAATTGGTCTAATGAACGGATGCGACCAGCACCTAGGGACTTCGTCGCGACACATCATTTTGAATTGGGCGCCAGTGTCAGTCCCAGAGACTCATATTCTCCACATGTGGAATATGTCTCAAGTAAGGATGCCAGGAAAAGTGACATCCATCAAGTACGAGTTGTACTTGTGTGTGGAGGTAACTATGAACACTCTACGACGCGAATGAGTATCATGCTCCACACTGGCTAAACCAAACTCCTTGAGTTCCTAGACCATGTTGTATCCCATGTGACAACATGTGCCAAATCGAACCCTACAAGTAGGTTCGTAACAGCATAAGGCAGAAAGGTAGATTGGACGCTTGGCCCAAAATACTTTGTGCCGACATGCCCTTGGCATGGCTCTGTAACATTCAAGCGTACTTATACATCTTGAAAAAAAACAAGCAAAGCATACAAAAAATGGAATAACACCAAATTAATAGACGTGTACCTGGAGGTTTGAACGTAATGTTCACTTACCAGTATTCAAATGGAGAGGAGCAAATCTCCTACCTGAAAAACAAACAGCATTGCAGTGGGAACCGTGGGTGTTGCCTTCGCAATCCAACCCCTTTGGTTAAAATCTACGTAGTCAAACCCCTTGGTAAGACCCTTTGTAGAAACTGCTCAACTAGCAGGTAACGGCAACCAACATAGTTAACTGTGTACATAATGATTGGAATCAACTTGAAAAGTTGAGTTTGTCCGCTACCGCGTGGTAGATTGCGGAATTCTTTCCTTGAAAGTCTAACTGAGAGAGATCAAACTGTGATCCTCAATGCAGATCAACTGTGATCCTCAATGCAGATCAATTGTGATCCTCAATGCAGATCAACTATGATCCTCAATGCCTATGGGGTGATGTAGCAGTCACCCATCAGGTCGTACCCCAAAACAATATGTCCATAGACACTTCGTAGGGCTATAGAGAGAGCAGGAAATCCACACAAGTGAACTGCCTAGCTCGTGTGGATAGCCATGCTGTCACCACTGATTGCTGCATCTATACTTCCTTGTATAGATCAGCTGCTATGAGTTGAAGATTTATCAAAAACTCAACTTGAGTGTCGCATTGAAATCATGTAGTGCAAAAATGACACTGTAAACATCCTGAATGACAAGACCCTTGCTTGTCCATTAATGTCAAAGAATGTGAGCATTGGGATCTTACCCTAGGTCTGACAATGGCTCTTAGCCTGTGTGGCTCATAGCCCTTATGTCAGTTAGTGTTCAATCGACAAACCGATGAAAACTAAGTTGGATGGCTTCTTAGTCGATTTATAGCTAAGAGTTGAAGCACCTTGGCTTAGGCTGACTCACGAGCAAAACACATATCAAAAGCTTCTCGGAAGATTTTCATGTTTCCCTTAAAGAGAGAGAGAACTAGAGACATGCTGGGCTGAGGAACTTTCCTTAAGTTTTTAGAGTGTGCCCAAGTTGTGTGCTCTTATGCATCTTATGCCTGACTTGTAGCTTATCGTATAGGCATTCCACAGTTTTCCGGTATGACTCGTTCATTGAGAGAGATAACAGAAAAACACAACCACATCTTGATCTACCTGCCTTGCAGGGTTGTGATTGTATGAGGATGACTTGGCATTGGCACCTTGCTTGGGTTGTGTTGACCGCAACCAAATAACATATTAAACACTCCATTACTTAGTCTGTCCTTGACACAGTTGTGAGTGTGATAGCGGAAGCGTAATCCATGAATCGGTGGAATTCATGCCACCCGGTTAGCATGCCGTGCATGCAGAATTGTAAGCCCTTCAGTTTCCTAAACCCTTGATGCCAAAGCAATGGGCAGTAGCATGGCACGCAGGAGAAGCCTTGCTTCATGTCGAATTATCAAAGCACTGTGTTTTCCGCGACAAACAACATGTTCCAAAGTAAACATGAAAACATGCAAAATAAACAATTTAAAAATTTGGCTAACCTGGTTATCCTGCTGTAACCGGTTTTCCTGGACGCGTGATGGAGAAACTCATTCCCATCAGGCTCGTAGCCTATGCTGCTGTGCGAGAGAGAGTTGGCGTGTGTATCATATACACATTTTGTGCATGTAATTAAATAACAATGCAAGGAAATTGGTAAATCCTTCCCTAGTTTGTATGCTCTTAGCATATGCCAAATGTGGGGAGTCTCAATGCAAGATGCATAAATAGAAGCCTTGCTTTACTTAAATTCATCAAATGGATGAGACAAGAATGTAACCTGAAAGCTCATAGCTAACAGATGCTCTTGGTGACACACATATATCCGAGCAGAAAAAGATTGACCTTGTCAAAATTGCATAGAGAATTGGCCTTGCCAAATTTTGCTACTGATTGAGAATCATAAGATTTCTCGACAGTGAGAGAGATATCAGCTACAGCGGAACTATCCAATGTCAGCGATTGTCCAATACTGCTTGATCAAAGCAACCTTTGCTTGACAAGTTCGCAGTGTGAAAATTCATATGGTGTCAACGTTGCATCTTGATCCTAGCTGTGAATGCCAATGTTTGTTCCACGATGCTTCATGTACCCATATTGTCTGCTCCTAGCAAGTTGCAATGGCTTGGAAATGAGTATGAATCCAATGGGGCCGTGCTCCCAGAAATCTTGCATGATCGACCTTGTCGAATTGTAAATGTAATGCAAAAAAAGGAGACCATGTGCAAATTATGCATCGCATACCTGATTAGCGCTATGAATAATAACCGTGATCCTTCATTCCATTGCATGCGAGAATTATCAAGCACTTTGCTCAATAATTACCCTACTTCATGCTGTCAAGGGCCTTCTCCGATTTGCAACCAATTTGGAATCTTGTGAGCAACTTCAATGCTCTAGTGGTGGGACACAAAGTGTGCACCGGCCATGCCGAGCTCTGTGAGCGTTTTTGTAGAATCATTCAAGCCTTGCTTGATAAATGCTACCTATCTCTTGGGCAGCAACCATTGCACCAATAGGAATTCACAAAACCAAACAAAGTGCAGATGATTGTAAAAAGAATGCAAAAAGTAATGCCGAAACATAAACAAAGATACCTGGAGCGTTAGCGGATGCACCATGAATCCTCTCCAAGATGCCAACTCACGACCTTGTTGTGCATGATGCTGGATCTCTCCCATGGGATCCATAAATTCTCGAGTCCGGTGTCACCAAATCTGTACCAAACTTGGTACTTCTTGAATCTAGGAGTTTGCCGGAGTCCTTTCAAAAACAATCGGCATGCGCTAGGTAGAAACCTTGTTTCCCTAGAGTCATGGCGAACTGGAAGCCTTGCTTCCCGAGCACCGCTCTGCATGCATGCCGTGGACTCCGCTGTCAATCTCGTCATGGAGAGGTTTCGGGAGGTCAAAAAAATCACCATCGAGAGTTTTCTCCAACTGGCAAATTTTTGTGCATGCTATGCAGAAAATTCTGGTCGAGCCTCCCCTTGTTCTACAAAACGCATGGCTTCCCTTGGAGGGCCACGGTCAAAGCCAACATAAGTGGCCAATAGGTAGGTGGTGGGAACGTCCCTTGGCCAATTAGATGGACAAAAAAATTTGCTGCCTAATATGAAACCAAGCTTCTAAATGAAGCTATGGCGTGTTGCAGATCTGCGCGATGTCGATGGAGAAGGTAGCACGCAGAGCTGCATTCGGTAGCCTATGCTACTGTGACGAGAAACCACCCACAGGCCGGCGCGCGTCCACTGATCCTGCTCTCGACATATTTGGTGAAGGTCGCCGACACACCCTCTTCCATGCTAGGGTTGTTGCCCACGGTTCTCTGTGTTGAGAAATCTCGCCATGCCCGATTGAAGATGAGAGAGAGATAAAAGCCAAAGAGCCATGCCTTCCTTTGCTTTCCCTCTCTGCCATGGCCTTCTTGCAGCACGACCTTGCCATGCATCCATGAAAGGACTCTGCCATGCTGCTCCTTCTTCGCCGAAAGGAGGGCGAGCTTCCATGAACCGCAAAGAGAGAGAGAGAGAGAGAGAGAGAGAGAGAGAGAGAGAGAGAGAGAGAGAGAGAGAACAAAGATCCATGGCCTCCATGCCTCTTTCTTCCTCCCCCTTCTCCCCTGAGCTCTGATACCAGTGTAAGACCACGGGGGACTGGACCATGCAACTCTCCACCCAACCATGCCATATATAGACTCCTAGCCCCTAAATATAGCGCCCCTTGACCGCATGTCCGTCCTGGCCCTTGGCCCTGCCCTTGGCCTGACAAGTCCTTGGTTTTTAGCAAATCTTTCCCAGAGAGTGAGATTATAATAAATGCTACTATATATCAAGACAGTTCCAGATTTTGTTTTTTTTTTAACATTTCGCTGCCTATCCTTAGTTAAAGAGTTTTAGAGATATTATCGCAAAAAACTATGTTTAAATATTTCTAAATCATTCTTTAACCAGATCATGGATATTTTTACCCCATAGGAGCAAGCATAAGTTAGCTCAAGACATACACACCCTACACTAGGCATCAGTTTTTTAACAGCTATTCCATTACAAAACACCTCCTGAAGAGATAGAGGAAAGCATGGTTATGCATGAACAAAGTCAGAGCCAAATTTATTTCAAGTACAGAGCCTAAATGCCTTTGCAGTATATTAGAGAAAGCAAAACCAAAACCTATCCGAACGACACAGTAAGATACAGGACTACAGTAACCAGCAAAACGACCAGAGGAGTCCCAACCATATGTTTGGATTTTTTTTAAATATACCACTACTTGAGTTAAGAATAAATTTTATCATTTCATATGCCATCATTATTTACAGCACACTCTCTTCCTATGTTATGGCCGACATACTTTTTCACAAAGCTAGTAACAAATTCCTGTTTTAATCTCCTGCTAAAAGAGTAATTATCAATACCAATTCCATCAGTTGTTACCTAATATTAAACAAAAGCAACATATTTGTTTTTCTCAGTATGGAAACCAAAAACGCAGAAGAATTATAAAGTATGTTTTTACAGTGCAGGCCAAAGTTCTATTCTTTGAATCACAATCAGACCAGCTAGGCAAGTCAAAGCCCCAAGCAAGCAATAGGCCAAAACCATAACAATAATAGCCAGCGATTAGAAAATACAGTAAAAAAAACTAGAGACCAACAAAAGCATTTTCCAAAGTCAACCTCTCAAGCTAGAGTGTAACCATTATACCATAAACCCATGTTAAATGTCTAATCCCTAGCTAGAAAATTCAAGTTTCACAGTCTTTGAAACCAGCATCATGCAGGTAAATTTGTAATGCAAAAAATCCAACTTCTAATTGATATGATATGAAATAAGAGTATGTATGGCCAAGTTCAATAGAGCAAACATAAGATCATGTTACTGCAGGCGAACTAAACCAAAACCAGGCAAGATATACCAAGCTACAACATGTCAACAATATTGTCAAGATGCAAATGGTGAGCAACTAATCTGGCAAGTGTAGTAAAAAGAAAAAGATATCATTCGGGTACGTGATGGCAGTCGGCAACCATATTCAAGCTCAAATTGAGAACTAGACATCATTTAGGGTATGTGATGTTATTTATTCTTTTCAAGATCTGGCAGTACCTCAGTACCAAGTAATCATAGGACAGTGAGATTCCTAATTTTTTTAGAGTTTTCAGCATAAAACCAGCCCAGAATTAGAACATACCAATCCATCACTAAACAGTCCACTAGCCGGAGTTATAAATACACAGAATACCCTCGAAACCAGTTTATCACTATATCCCAACAAACTTGCCCAGCCCAATCTTAAATGCTAGATAAGAAAAGAACACCACTAGATCAGATATAAAGAACCAAAAAAGCCTGTAGACTCGGAGAAGATGACGATTCCTCCACAAATTTCTCCTTTCCCTTAGGCATGATGTAGACATAATCACTTAGAAGTTTGAACGCATAGGTTGAAAACACAGAACATTGATGCTAAGTGAGTGTAGTACTCACTTGTTCCATATCTGTGAGGGTTTTATAGAGGTCAATGCACAGCCACAGCCGATGGGACCCAACATTTGCCAAAAATTCCCACAATCGAGGTCGCTCATAAAGCCCATGTCTCTAGGGAATTCATTAGCACAAGATTCGGTAGTACATAGCGAGTGTCAAATCGTGAGCGTTGTAGCCATATATCTGTGAACACTCCATTCACATGCAGAGGGTAGCGTGTGACAGAGCGGATGTACGAGCAGATTAAGATATTGCAGAAGGTTAATAAGTAAAAACGCAATACAGATGTTCATAAGGTAAGGCCAGTTTTTTAGGGTTTAAAGGCAGCAAATAAAACCAAGTTTAAGTAATTTCTAAAAACAGGCTACCAAGAATCCTCTTTATTTTATTTTCTGTAGTGAAATTATGAGGACCAGTAATTTTGTAGCAGTAGCTAGTTTGAACATATCATACTAATTTTGCTAAGTCGATGCGTGGCATAAAAAATTCTAAATGAGGTATACTCTCCAACTCTAGATGGTCACAGACGAAAAAATACTCAATGTACCGATATTTCAAAAAGAGACTATTATAGGTAGGATGGCCAATTGGGTAAGTTTCTAGGAGAAACATATGTTGAGAAAACAAAGGTGAGTTAATGTGTTATGGGACCCAATAAGGGTTGGCAAGTAGAGTGGGTTTTTTGTACGGATAGTCACTAGGTAGAGGTTGCTATCTGGGTCTATATAAGATAGGTGTATTATACTTCACAGTGCACTATAACAGACTTGAGCAATTTTTAAGAGTTTAAAGCCGATAGTTTACAAGTTTCTTCAATAACTTGTCTTAAGCTATGTCTTATACTTCATCAGCTATGACTTATAGTCAAGATCACGTATTAGCGATAACGCTTGTCCATCTGCAGCAGTCAAGTGAGACCATCAGGAGAAACACCATACTGTGTTATGAGTGGCTTCTATTCCCTCTATTAGGAACATCAGTTGCGCTGACGAAATGGTAGACATATCAAAATAGAGTGACACGGGTGACCCTTTGGGGTCAAGAACACTTCAAAAACAATATCTGTCTGGTGATGGTAAAGAAAGCCCTGGGCTTAGAGCCACAGTACTATTATGTGGAACATTTAATGAAGCGTGGATTTTTTGAGCGGTTATATTTGCTAGCGCAGTTTCTATCACATCGTAAGATATTTTTGTATCGCCATTTTGGCCTACCCCCAAGAGGATATTTTAACTACTCACCCCAAACCAAGGAGTTTAGTGTAATTTTAGCCAACCGTATCTTACCTTTGGCTAAGCGTCCAAACATGTGTTTTTATTCTGACAGCTGCTTTTGTGATCATGTAATGGATAGGTTAATTGAGATGTAAAGGTGAAGAAAAAAAGAGGGGGGGGTTTATTGAATCTAAGCTAGGCTCTTTTTGTCCAACTTATGTAGTGAAGCATGAGAGAGGACTCATGTAATTTTGTGTGTGTGTGTGTGTGTGTGTGTGTGTGCCCACTCATTCCCAAGCACCATATTTTAACAGGTAGTAGACCCATAGAATATGGGCCTACTACCTCAAAAAGAGTATAAATTTCTATTTTTTTGAAGGAAAAAAAGGGGGTTTCCTTCACGATGTGAGAAATTAATTTCCCAAGTGTATCTCATTCTGGTTTAATGAGACTAATCAAGTTCTGCAAGTCAAACTTAAGGCCAAACTTAAGGCCGGACCAAATATGCATTTTTAAGGAATTGCACATACATGCAACTAGGTCTTAATCCATTATTGATAAACTTGGTAATAAGAGTATTGATTTCTTCATACTCTGAAAAATTATCTTGACGAGGCATACATTATTAGAAATAGCATTCCTAGACAGGTGTGTAAAGAATTTTTAAAGGGTCTATTGCTTTTTCTTTTTGTAAATTTAGAAGATACAAGCTTGAGATTATCTCTTTTCCAGAAGAAACGAGTATAAAAACTACCCAAGAATGGGGGAATTAGAGTAATCTCGATATTCAAGAAGTGAGTCCTGGAGACGTCCCATTTATCAAGCCTCATTATTCTATTAGAGAAAGTAGGTTCAATATTAAGACAAGGAAGATATATCTCTCTAAGCGTTTCTTTGAACATGGGATTGCTAAGGCTACACAGGTCATCCATAAACGTATGAACAAAGTGTCTGAGTAACGAAGCCCTGGCAGGGTCACTTAACATTTTCAAGAGCCATTGGTATTTGAAGTGACAAAGATAAAGATTACACATAAGAGGAGAGCAAGAAAATCCCATTGGGATTCCTAAAATTTCCTTTGTAGCAAGTAATCCCTAATTAGAGACAACAATTATTAAGGACCCAAAAGATATATCTATATAGATCATCTTTTGCGAAGACAACATGTGTAGACATTTTAGATTTTTTACCCAACCTGTATTCGTTTTTGTTGAGATACATGTATATCCAAGTGTCGCTCTGTGGGAAAAAGCTATCTTTATAAGATTAGATAAGGTATTGAAAAGACCAAGAGATCCTGTTAGAGGAATATTCTCATAACATTGTGTTATGTCTATCGTAAATATAGAGAACATGTTTTTTGGGAGGTTAATACAAGCCTCGCTGCATTCTTTACAATCCAAAAAGGGCAGCAGTCTAAATTCCCAAATCGTCTTAGATCATTATGCTTGATGGTGCAAATAGCTTCTATTTCTAGTAGAATAAAGTTTAAGCAAAAGGTGATGTCATTAGTAATACAAGAAAACAGGCTATTAGATGCATCAGGGATCCATCTAAATTTATGTTATGATTTTTATAAGTTGGGAAGAGTACAGGTATGACAATACCCAAGTTCCGATAATTCATCATTTTGAAGTATAGAAGTTCTAAGAGGAGAGGTATCAAGTTTAAAAAAATCAACACCATTGAGTTTGGATAAAGCAGAATCAAAAGCTAGTCTTTTACAGATAAAGAAAACAGTGTTAGACGCTTTATCTAGGCCTTTAATGAACCACCTCTCCTTAATATCAGAGATGGAAGTCTTAATACTGGGAGTCAACCAGGTAGTCTCAATACTTAGCCACTCATGCGGCATAAGACTAATCTTTTTCCAAAAAATATCTTTAAGTGTAGAGGTAAGTTGAAAGTGAACATCAACCTCCAGTTGGAGTTTTAAGGCCAAGTTGGCCAAGCATTCAAGTAGAGCCACGTAGGCAAGATGAGGATTTAGTGGAAAAGGAGGAATATGATTCAAGCCTTTACTTAAGAGGCTCCTCACAAGTATACCAGATATGATTCCTAAGTTAGAAGTACAAACATGTAAGCCTAAGTTAGTAAAAGCCTTACAGAACTTAAGATACAGGTGACAAGGAACCTCTTCATTGTGGAGAAAATCATTAGAAAAAATAAGATTTTTGATAGACGGCAAGTATTTCCATCCAAACATCACATCTTTTAGCAAAAGATTTGGCCCAAAAATGTGTCTAAAGCATTCAGTAAAAATAGATCGGGGAATTAAAAAATCCAAAATCTTGCTAGTAAACAAGCAGTGTGTAATATTTTGTTACATGCTTCATCCTTCGGAGGTAGGTAAAGTCTGTCTCACAGGCGTTCCTTACATATCCAAAATATTTTGAATTGGTAGGATTCTGCCACAACCTCTAGTATAACTTCTAGCCCTCCCTCTTCCAAAGACAGAATCACTAGAGGAGGGAGTCAAGAAGGAGGTGTAAGAAGACGACGGGGAGACAAGTGTGTTGGGGGGTTTGGATACTTGAGTATCATCATCATCAATATTAGGCTTGATTTGCCCAATCATCCCTTTGATTCCTTTATAACCTCCATAAGTGGTTAACAGTGTGCCACAACCTTGAGAACCCAGCTCTTGAAGGGTGTCATACATAATCGATTTGTAATGTATGAAGGCGATTTGAGCTAAGACAAGATCCCTAGCTTGTCCACCAAGCCACGAACAGAATGTTACCATATACATGTGGTAGTGATGTGTGTGAACACACTAGGACCGCCGTGGCATTTTTTCCCTCTTTAGGAGGTTTTTTCCCCCATGCATTGTATATACGCCCATCACTCTAGGGCTATCTATCTTTCCATTGCACACTAAGTAACACACTCTCTATTGTGTGCCTTGAGCTTCCTTCGTCTTCTCCAAGATGCGTGTGTTTCTCTGCAACCCTAATTCCAACAATTAGTATCAGAGCAGGTCACGTCCTCCCGGGCTTAGTCGCCAGCTGCTCCAGCACACGCCTGCTCACTTTCTCCGATTTTAGTGAGCTTTGGCGAGCGTTCACAGGTCGACAAAAATTTTGGGTGAGCTCGAAGAGTTCGGTCTGCTCAGAATTTTGATTTGGGCTCATTTTGGCCTCCGTTTCCACTACAAGCAATACTGCATAGGCTATTTCGTCATTTTGTGCAACATTTCTGTCAGTGCCGTTTTCTGCATAACAGGTGCATTATAGTCTTCTACGGTTTGTGCTATATAGCACAGGTTGTTCCCGCTCCGTTTCTCCTATTTTCGGACAGTTTTCACATCAGGTGCAGCATTTACCATGGCTGACAACAACAACACGGATGTGTTCAAGATGTTTGCTGCTGAGGACAGGTTGGATGGGGACAACTACCCTATGTGGGCTTATATGATGCAACATGTTCTTGTGTCAAAGGGTGTCTAGAACATTGTGCAGGGCATTGATGTACGTCCTGGTTCTAAGGATGTAGGCGATGTTGAGGATGTTGCAGGTCTTGCTGCAAGGATTGCAGCTGTTAGAGTTGTTTTGCCTACGGCAGAACAAGCTCGTTGGGATGTTAAGGATGTGCAGGCTCATGCAATGATTGCGTTGTCTGTGAAGCGCACCATTGTTCCTCACATCCATTCAGCAAAATCTGCAAAACAGGCTTGGGATATTTTAGCGGGTCTTTATGCAAGCCGCAATGAGGCTAAAATTGCTTTGCTGCGTAAAGAGCTGGAGTCGAAGATTATGCATGAGGAAGATGATATGGACACTTTCCTTGCTAGTGTCAAGGATATCAATGAGCAGCTTATTTCTGCACGTGAAGTCATCTCAGACAATTCCCTTGTGCAAATTGTTCTTGATGCCTTACCAGATTCCTACCAGACTTTTGCTAGTACTTGGAGACTAATGACTCAAGGAAATCCTGAAGTTGTCAAGTTTGATGCATTATGCACATTGCTGTTGCAAGAGTCACTTTCTAGAAAAAACAGGACTAGGCAGCGTGCAGTTGAACAGGCTTTTATTGCTTCTCAAAGAAAGGGTGGTAACAGTAATGCAGCCAATTCTTATGGTTCTGCTATGAGGCGAGTGGCAAAAATTCTGTTCCTAATGCTTCTGCTGGCAGTACTTCGTCTGGCAATTCTGGTGATAAGGGCAAAAAGAAGATGCGTTGCCATTATTGTAAAGCCAATGATCACTTGATCAAGTCGTGTCCTAAGTTGAAGGCCAAAGAGGCTAAGAAGAACGAGGGTGGTTCCACTTCAACTTATTTCTGCAGGTCAAGGATATCAATGAGCAACTTATTTCTGCAGGTCAAGGAGACTTATTTCTGAGGAAGATGATATGGACACTTTCCTTACTAGTGTCAAAGATATCAATGAGCAACTTATTTCTGTAGGTGAAGTCATTTCAGACAGTTTCCTTTTCCAGACTGTTCTTTGCTTTACCAGATTCTTACCAGACTTTTGCGAGTACTTGAAGACTTATGACCCAAGGAAATCCTGAAGTTGTCAAGTTTGATGCATTATGCACATTGCTGTTGCAAGAGTCACTTTCCAGAAAAAACAGGACTAGGCAGCGTGCAGTTGAACAGGCTTTTATTGCTTCTCAAAGAAAGGGTGGTAATAGCAATGCAGCCACTTCTTATGGTTCTGCTGCGAGTGGCAAAACTTCTATTCCTAATGCTTCTGTTAGCAGCACTTCGTCTGGCAATTCTGGTGATAAGGGCAAAAAGAAGATGTGTTGCCATTATTGTAAAGCCAATGATCACTTGATCAAGTCGTGTCCTAAGTTGAAGGCCAAAGAGGCTAAGAAGAAAGAGGGTGGTTCCACTGCAAATGCTGGTTCCACTACAAATGCAGCCATTGTTGAGTCTTCTGTGAAAGGAGACTATAATGCTGATGTTAATGCAGAATGGGCTTTTAGTGCAGAGTGCACTTACAATCCTGATGTCCATGATGCATGCTTGTCAATTGCTGCAGATTCACATGTGTGGTATTTCGACAGTGGTGCTACAAAGCACATTACCTCACATCATGAATTTTTTACCTCTCTTGAGTCTGTCCCTCATGGGAATTCAGTCACTTGTGCCAACAACGCCTCTTATCCAGTTCAGGGAGTTGGAAAGATTGTGCTCACTGCTGCTAATGGCAGTTCCTTCACACTTGTTGGTGCACTTTATGTACCTGGGATCAAGAAGAATCTCTTGTCTGTATCCGCACTTGCTAGACTTGGACTTGTAGTCAAATTTGTGGATGACAGATGTACAGTTCATGATCTCAGTTTTGGTGATGAAATTGTTGCATCTAGCCTTTTGTGCCGTGGGCTGTATAAGCTCACTTTGTATGACAAGTGTGGACAAAACTTTGCAAATGTTGTTGCAGATTCAAGGGCTATTTCAAATGCAAAACTTTGGCATGCACGTTTTGGTCATCTGAATTTTGCCAGTTTGCTGTGTTTGCAGAAATCTAATATGGTTGCTTCTTTTCCACCTCTTGAAGCACGTATCAAACATGTTTGTGAAGGCATTATTTTGGGTAAGATGCAGCGTTCTAAATTTCCAAAGGATGGTTCAGTTCGGGCCACATGCAGGTTGCAGCTTGTGCATAGTGATGTTTGTGGGCCCATGCAAACTCCGTCCTTGGGAAATTACCTGTACTTCGTGACTTTCATTGATGATTACTCCAGGAATGCACGGGTATTTCCGCTTAAAGCGAAGTCCGAAGTTTTTATGTGCTTCAAACAATTTCTGGCTATGGCTGAAAATGTCTCGAAATGTACTATGGGCACCCTCCATTCTGATTGAGGGGGGGAGTATATGTCTCATGAATTTAATGCATTTCTGGCTAGTCGTGGGATAAAACACCAATGTACAGTGCCTTATACACCTCAGCAGAATGGTGTTGCTGAGAGGAAAAACAGGTCACTGACGGAAATGGCACGATGTATGAACAAAAGTCAAGCTTTGCCGCATTCTTTTTGGCTTGAGGCCATTATATGTGCCACTTATGTACTTAACAGGTGTCCTACGAAAGATTTTCAATCTATTACTCCATATGAAGCATGGCATGATAGAAAGCCTTCTATTGAGCACATGCGTGTTTTTGGCTATTTCGCATATGCTTTGGTGCCACAAGTGCAGCGCAGAAAATTGGATGATAAGGCTGTCAAATGTATTTTTGTTGGTTATAGTGCTGAAAGAAAAGGTTACAGGTTGTATCATCCGCAAACAAAACGTATTCTGGTTTCACGGGATGTAGTGTTTGTGGAAGATTCTGTTCAGCCCTTGCTATCATGTACTAGAGACAATAATGTAAGCTCACAGGACATTTATGACACTTTGTTGCCTCTTTTCAGTGGTGGAAATACGAATGTAAGTTCCAATGAAGCAAATGTACAGCCTATGGGGGTTTCTGAAAATGTTCTAGATCAGCCTATTACTGATGCAGATGTACATGATGTACTTGATGAGAAAAGGGCTGAAAATGAGTAAGCTAGAGGTATGCCAAAATGGCTGGTGCACACTTTGCGTGACAGTAAATTGGATGCACCTTTGTCTAGTCGTACTCATTCAGGCTCTTGCCATGCATCTTATGCATCAGATTGTTATGCTTTGGCTGTGTCTAGCTTACATGATGTTAAGGAGCCTCTGAATTTTGATGAAGCACAAAATTCAGAAAATTGGATGGCTGCCATGCAATCAGAATATGATGCACTTATAGAAAATGACACATGGACTTTATGTGATTTGCCTCCTGGCAAAAAGGCCATTGGTACGAAGTGGGTTTACAAGTTGAAACGCAAGCCGGATGGTGAGATCGATCTCCATAAGGCTCGACTTGTTGCAAAGGGTTATGCACAGCAAAAAGGCATAGATTATGAAGAGACTTTTGCTCCCACTTGTCGTATGACTACTGTACGTTTTCTATGTGCATTGGCAGCTCATTTTGGTTGGGATGTACATCAATCAGACATTGTTACTGCTTTCTTGAATGGTGACATATTTGAGGAAGTTTATGTAACGCAGCCTCGCGGTTTGGTCATAAAACGACAAGAGGACAAAGTGTGCAGATGTAAGAAAGCTTTGTATGGGTTGAAGCAATCTCCTCGTGCTTGGTATGAGAAAGCTGACACTCATTTGGTTAAACGAGGCTTTCGTAACAGTCCAACAGAAAGCACATTGTATGTAAAGCATGAGGATGATGTATTTCTCATTGTGGTTCTTTATGTCGATGATTTGCTGATCACTGGACCAAATGAGAGACATATTGCTGAATTTAAGGCTGATTTGAATGCTACTTTCAAGATGAAAGATTTGGGATTGTTGCATCATTACTTGGGTATACAGTTTAAGCAGTGTGATGGTGGTATTGCCTTGTGTCAGAAAAGTTACATAGAGACATTGCTATGTAAGTTTGGACTTGAGGATTTCAAACCTATTGCCACTCCCATGGAAACAGGTTTGAAATTGAGTCTACATGATGCTGGCGATCCTGCTGATGTCACTCTTTACCAAACTGTTGTTGGATGCCTCATTTATGTATGCAACACGAGGCCAAATATTTAGTTTGGAGTCTCACAGGTCATCGGATTTATGCATAGCCCAGGGTCTAAGAATTGGCAGGCTGTCGAGAGGATTTTCTGCTACCTTAGTGGCACTTTACATCTTGGCTTGTTTTATCCCAAGGGGGGATCATTGCCGCCAGACTTACATGCTTTTTCAGACTCAGATTGGGCTGGTTGTTTTGACACGAGAGTGTCCACAAGTGGTTTTTGTTTCATGCTTGGCAGTTCATGTATATCATGGCTGAGCAAGAAGCAACCTATTGTGGCCACTTCGAGCTGTGAGGCTGAGTACAGGGCAATCTTCACAGCTACGGTTGAGTGTGTATGTCTCAGACACCTTATGGCTGATTTGGGTGTTGGAGAGGACACTGTTAACACTATCTACACTGACAGTCAGAGTGCATTGGCAGTTGCGAGGAACCCAGTTTTTCATGCTCGCACAAAGCACATTGAGGTGCATTACCACTATGTCAGGGAGAGGCTCTCAGCAGGAGAGATCAGCTTGGCTTATGTGCCAACACAGGACAACCTTGCAGATCTTTTCACAAAGGCATTGTCTCGTGAGAAGCTTGAAGCTTTCCGCAAAGCTTTGGGCTTACTCCCCTTTGTGGACTGATCCTGTCATCAGGGCATGGCACTTCCCTTTACTCATGTGCCAGCTCTCGTTCACCGCGTCACTCCAGGGGGGATTTGTTACCATATACATGTGGTAGTGATGTGTGTGAACACACTAGGACCGCCGGGCATTTTTTCCCTCTTTAGGAGGTTTTTTCCCCCGTGCATTGTATATACGCCCATCACTCTAGGGCTATCTATCTTTCCATTGCACACTAAGTAACACACTCTCTATTGTGTGCCTTGAGCTTCCTTCATCTTCTCCAAGCTTTGTGTGTTTCTCTGCAACCCTAATTCCAACACAGAAGAGGGAAAGATGAAACTCTTCTACTTTGTCAAGAAAGATATTTGGAAGATTGTTGAGGACATACCGAATAGTATGGTCAAACCAAATGATGCTCAACTCACAAGCAGATTTAGGATCTAAAAATCTGCAAGCACTCTTAAGGTAAGGTCTGAACACATTCCACACCATTTCGGTGTAGTAATCAGCAGTATTTTTACTAAAGGTCATCACACCTTTGGTTCTTGCATATAAACCTATCTTAGATCCGCATTTTTGGTAATCAAGGAAATTCATAATGAAAGGAGATTTAATCAGTTCTCCGTTATCCAGGAGCTGTATCCCTTTAAGAACCTTAAGCTTGCAATCTTCAATAGTGGTAGGTGCCAAGTTGGCAAGGAAGACCCAAGTTTCCATAGAAATTGGAGGAAGAAACCTTTTATTCGGGAACAACCAAGGTTTGTGCTCTACACCCAACGATTCTACTTCAATCTGTCGTGATGGTAAAAAAGGAAAGGCCCTAGAGACTTTCATCACCATATCCAAAAGGGAAGCCTCACTGAGTGAACAAAGGTCCTTTTAAAATTATTTTAAAACTTCTAATGCCGCAGCATCTCTACAAAAGAGGTTGTTAGGAGGAGGGACTATTGGAGTAGAGGGAGCAGTAACAAAGATGCACTTAGCCCACAAATTTTTTTGAGAAGATTGGATAATTCAGAGCCTTTATAAGAGAAAGAAGCTAAGTCCTGAGTATGGGCCTTGGAAAGACTAGCCAAATTAGAAGTAAATTCCAATAGAAGGTTGATGATGCCCTTAGTTTTATTCTTAACAAGGAGAGCGAGAACTTTCACCCATTGATCAAAGGAAATAAGTTGGACAAGTGACAGACTATAATCTTTTAAGGAATCAAAAATTAAAGCTGAAGCATCGCTATCTTGGATACATTTCAGCACAAGTAGAGAAGCAAAGGAAAGGGGCTCCAAAGCAAGAGTAAGAGCTTGGGAAAGGGAGATAATCTGCAAATATTTCAGAAACAAAAGTTAGATTAACACATCTTGGATGAGTAGAGTAGTCCCGTAGAGCTTATATAGAGTGTAACTTCTGTTTGAGTTTTACAGTCCTATGAAGATAGGGCCTAATCCTAAATGAGATATTAGGAAAGACATTTTCTAATTCTCTAACAAGTCGTAATTTCTCCAAAATCGGATCTCTTTTTACTAGGTCAGAGCGGACCTTCATTCTTGCTATGAATTTTTTAGTATCCTGGTGGGCAGAAATTTATAAAATAGTAAAATGACAAGGAAAAGAGGACGTTAGAAAGAGAGAACAAGAATAGTTAGAATAAAATGGTAGTGCTAGAGTCAGGTCAAAAGGGGACCACTGAGACTGTGTGTTAGCACCCTTGCCTATTAAAATATAATAAATTATAATGTATAACAGATGCTAAGAACTAGAACTATGGTCTGAGAGAGAAAGACAAGTCTATCTCTCTTTTGTGTTTATTGTGTGTGTAGCAGTTCTAAATAGATACATACGCGCAAATGAACACTACATGTTCACAGACCAATAATAATCATTCTACGCAAACACAATGGATTTGTACAATAATTTATTTGCCGTTGAGAATAAATTTTGTACAAGGTAGTGAAGCAAACAAAGTATAACAAGGGAAAAAGTAATTCCTAAGTCTGGAGTGATACTGCTTCAAGATAAAAGATAAGCCTCATGTCCTCAACCACATAGAACAATATGTTTTTATCAAAGAAGGTAGCCCTCACCTACACCCAGCCACAAGAAAACACTTCGTTTGCAAGTGACTGTACGCAGGTGATGCTAGGCATCCCAGTTGTTATCCATGTCACAATGAAAAAAACAACAGTTCTCAACATGTATTTTGTTTTTTTTTTTTAAACAGAATAAGAGTCCTTGATTTTTAGCAAATCTTTCCCAGAGAGTGAGCTTATAATAAATGCTACTATATATCAAGACAGTTCCAAATTTATTTCTTTTAATATTCCGCTACCTATCCTTAGTTTAAATATTTTTAAAGAGATTATCTCAAAAAAACTATATTTAAATATTTCTAAATCATTCTTTACCTAGAT
Source organism: Adiantum capillus-veneris (assembly GCF_014529385.1). Classification (NCBI taxonomy): domain Eukaryota; kingdom Viridiplantae; phylum Streptophyta; class Polypodiopsida; order Polypodiales; family Pteridaceae; genus Adiantum; species Adiantum capillus-veneris. The sequence continues at coordinate 81,079,886 of NC_140954.1, forward strand.
CATGGAGATTTTTACCCCCTAGGAGCAAGCATAAGTTAGCTCGAGACATACACCCTACACTAGGCATCAGTTTTTAAACAGCTATTCCATTATAAAACACCTCCTGAAGAGATAGAGGAAAGCCTGGTCACACATGAACAAAGTCGGAGCCAGATTTTATTTCAAGTACAGAGCCTAAAGGCCCTTGTAGTATATTAAAGAAAGCAAAACCAAAACCTATCCAAACGACACAGTAAGGTACAAGACTATGGTAACCAGCAGAACGACCAGAGGAGTCCCAACCATATGTTTGGATTTTTTTTTTGAAATATTCCACTACTTGAGTTAAGAACAAATTTATTCATTTCCTATGCCATCATTATTTACAGCTGATTCTCTTCCTATGTCATGGCCGACATAATTTTTCACAAAGACAGGAACAAATTCTTGTTTTAATCCCTGCTAAAAGAGTAATTATCAATACCAATTCCATCAGCTGTTACCTGATATTAAACAGAAGCCACAAATTTGTTTTTCTCATTATGGAAACCAAAAAAGCAAAAGAATTATAAAGTATGTTTTTATAGTGCAGGCTAAAGTTCTATTCTCTGAATCACAACCAGACCAGCTAGGCAAGTCAAAGCCCCAAGCCAAGCAATAGGTAAAAACCATAACAGTATTAGCTAGAGATTAGAAAAGTACATTAAAAAACGCTAGAGACCAACAGAAGCATTTTTCAAAGTCAACCTCTCAAGCTAGAGTGTAACCATTATACCATAAACCCATGTTAAATGTCTAATCCCTAGCTAGAGAATTCAAATTTCACAGTCTTTGTAACCAGCATCATGGGGGTAAATTTGTAATGCAAAAAATCCAACTTCTAAGTGAGATGATATGAAATGAGAGTTGTATGGCCAAGTTCAATAGAGCAAAGATAAGATCATTTTACCACAGGGGAACTAAACCAAAACCACGCTAGATATACCAAGCTACAACATGTCAGCAATATGTTCGAGATGCAAGTGGTGAGCAACTGATCTTGCTAGTGTAGTAAAAAAAACCAAACATCATTCGGGTACGTGATGGCAGTCGGCAACCGTAATCAAGCTCAAAATGAGAACTAGACATCATTTAGGGTATGTGATGTTATTTATCTTCAAAGGTTCTTTTCAAGATCTGGCAGTACCCCAGTACCAAGTAATCATAGGATAGTGAGATTCCTAAATTTTTTAAAGTTTTCAGCATAAAACTAGCCCAGAATTAGAGCATACCATTCCATCACTAAACAGTCCACTAGCCGGAGTTATAAATACACAAAATACCCTCGAGACCAGTTTATCACTATATCTCAACCAAACCAGTCTAGCCCAATCTTAAATGCGATAGGAGAACTAGATCAAATATATAGAATTAAAATAACCTATAGACTCGGAGAAGATGACAATTCCTCCACAAATTTCTCGTTTCCCTTATGCATGATGTAGTCTTAATCACTTAGAAGTTTGAAAGCATAGGTTGAAAACATAGAACAGTGATGCTAATTGAGTGTTAGTACTCACCTGTTCCATATCTGTGAGGGTTTTATAGAGGTCGATGCACAGCTGTAGCGGATGATACCCGACATTTGCGAGAAATTCTCACATTTGAGGTCGCTCATAAATCCCATGTCTCAAGGGCTTTCATTAGCACAAGTTTCGGTAGCGCATAGTGAGTGTCAAATCGTGAGCGTTGTAGCCGCATATCTGTGAACACTCCATTCACGTGCAAAGGGTAGCGTGTGACAGAGCGGATGTACGAGAAAACTAAAAGATTGCACAAGGTTATAAGTAAAAATGCAATACAAGTGTTCATAAGATAAGGCCATTTTTTAGGGTTTAAAGGCAGCAAATAAAACCAAGCTTAAGTAATTTCTAAAAAGAGGCTACCAAGAATCCTCTTTATTTTACTGCCCATAGTGAAATTATGAGAACGAGTAATTTTGTAGCAGTAGCCAGTTTGAACATATCAGACTAATTTTGCTAAGCCGATGCGTGGCATAAAAAATCCTAAATGAGGTGTACTCTCCAACTCTGGATGGTCGGAGACGAAAAAAATACTCATAGTACCAATATTTCAAAAAGAGACTATTATAGGTAGGATGGCGAGTTGGGTAAGTTTCTAGGAGAAACATATGTCGAGAAAACGAAGGTGAGTTAATGTGTTACAAAACCCAATAAGAGTTGGCAAGTAGAGTGGGTTTTTTGTACCGATAGTCAATGGGTAGAGGTTGTTATCTGGGTCTATTAAAGACAGACGTATTATACTTCACTGTGCATTGTAACAGGCTTGAACAATTTTTAAGAGTTTAAAGCCAATAGTTTACAAGTTTCTTCAATAACTTGTCTTAAGTTGTGTCTTATACTTCATCGGCTATGACTTATAGTCAAGATCACGTATTAGCGATAATGCTTACCCATCTACAGGAGTTAAGTGAGACCATCTGGAGAAACACCATAGTTTGTTATGAGTGTCTTATATTCCCTATATTAGGAACATCAGTTGCACAAACAAAACGGTGGACATATCAAAATAGAGTGACACGGGTGACCCTTTGGGGTCGAGAACACTTCAGGAACAGTATCCGTCCAGTGATGGTAAAGGAAGCCCTGGGCTTAGGACCACAATATTATTATGTGGAACATTTAATGAAGCGTGGATTTTTTGAGCGGTTATATTTGCTAGCGCAGTTTCTACCACATCGTAAGATATTTTTGTATCGCCATTTTGCCTACCCCCAAGAGGATATTTTAACTACTCACCTCAAACCAGGGAGTTTAGTGTAATTTTAGCCAACCGTATCTTACCTTTGGTTGAGCGTCCAAACATGTGTTTTTATTGTGACAGTTGCTTGTATCATCATGTAATGGATGGGTTAATTGAGATGTAAAGGTGAAGAAAAAAAGAGGGGGGTTTTATTGAATGTAAGCCAAGCTCTTTTTGTCCAATTTATGTAGTGAAGCATGAGAGAGGACTCATGTAATTTTGTGTGTGTATGTGTGTGTATGTGTAGCTGTTAAATCTTAGATAATAAGACATAATTGAACTTTTACATTCAGAAGACAGCTGGCAATGTAACAAAGAATAGATAAGTAGAAAAACAATTTAGTATTAGAATCATTTAAGTACAATGTTTGTAGGAAAGAGATCCTCTTTCAGTATGCAGATAGTAAAAGAACTTCCCAAATCATAGGTGAGTGTTCCATCCATTGTGGGACGGCTTGCCAAAGTTTTAAAAAACTTCCAAGATAAGATAGCGTCCTTACCTGCATCCATCCAAACAAGACAACAATTCAGTCAACCTTGGATGTGTTTTACAGGTATCAATGGACCATACCAATTGTTATCCATGTCCATCTTACAAACTTTTTTTAAACTTTACAAGCTAAGTCCATAGTATTGTTTGAAAAATATATATTTCTTTTTTCCAAAGTTGCCAAAAAAAGTATCATTTTGATTAGAAGGCAATCACCCCTTCCAATCCAAGTGTCTGAAACACCCCCTTTAGTAATTCTATCTTTTATGAAAGTACCATTATATGAAGTTTAAAAAGGAATTTCAATTATGATTTTTAAACTATCAAGCTTTAAACCTTGTTTTAAGGTTAGATATCTATCTTTGTGAATGGACTGCAATTCATCCCTCAATTTGTTATATCATTTACCATGTATTTCTCTAGGTAATCCAAGTAACAAGGAGCAATGCTAAAAGCCAGGCTTTTCTTCTAACCAAGAAGTCTTTTAAGGAAAAAGATATATCATGTTTTAAGTGCTAATATCCAAAGCTATAATAGGATCAATATCTACCCGAGTTAATGCAAAAAGCTGTAATGTAAAACCTCATCTTACCAATGTATAGACCAAGAATTCCCATAGTGTGCAATCGGGCACAACAACTTAATGGCCCATGTGTATTTTTTAAAAACCAAAACAGTGCGCAATAAGAAACGAGAAATATCACCATCCATATTTGTAACAACTCAATCACAATTAGTGTGCAGTAAAATGCTTCCAACCCATGTAAGTATCTGTGGCAACCCAATACTCAAGGCGAGTCAAGGCAACTTATTGATGGTACTCTAAAAACATAGAAAAAAACCATATCACGCAAAAACCTGCAGCATTTTTTATGCTCACTGAGCCCCCCAAGGCAGGCTCAGTTTACTGCCAGTTGAGTAATTGCCAAGCTCGGTAAAGCGGCAGAAAAAACCCTTTCAAAAGCCAATGTAAATGTAAAGCAGCCCCTCTTTTCAGCTCACTTCTCCACTCTTACCATTAATGAACAACCATGGTTTAACCAGTCATAGAGCCATAACCGATGTAATGAAACACCACTTAGCTAGCAGTATCGACATCGTGATAGTAATCAATTCGGTAGAACCAGCAAAAAGATATTGTGCGGAGGGTAGAGCACCACACACCCCCTCTTTTTCTCAATCATCAAAAAATTCAAACCCGGCACAGAGTCATAGTTAATCAATCAGGGCACCAAACCCCGCCATCCTACAATAGAGATTAGTAAGCAAGACAAGAAAATAACCCAAATTGTATTGGTTACCAGGGCAAAATAAGGCACCCTTAATCATCCATATGCAATGACCACCGCCCATTGGGTGGAAAAAACCATAAACAGTAATTTTAGTGCAACATTTGGTAATCAAACAACACTGAAAAAACCCCATGCCTGGTTTTATAAAAATAGAAGGAGGAGACCACCAATAATATCAATAAAACATCCTCCTTTCACAGTGTTAACCCATGCGGAAAGAGACCTAAGTATGCAATAAGTAAAGCAAGAAATAGCAGTGACCGACCTGAGTAACTTGAGTAGAGAGCTCCATGCTTTGTAACAGAAACACAGTAGCAAGTTTCAAGCGATCCAGCACAACCAAAACTAAGTGAGGGGCAGAGATGCGCCCTCACCTTTAAATAGAGCAGGGAGGGAGGTTTCCATAACTCCAAATCGCGCAGAAACCCAGGCGTTTAGGGGGATCTCCATCAAAGAAAATGAAGCCACCTGTGCGGTGCCATGAGGAGGTAGCCAGAGTAACCACGGCAGGGTTTTACCCAAGGTAAAAAATATTCAAGTGTTGCGACAGGCTAAACCCGGTAGTATTACTTATAGGAGGTGGTTAGCAAAACCTAGGAGGTAAGTGAGCTCAGGCACTCCCTCAAGTGCGGTGGAGTGTGTGTAGTCCTTTCTAGCCACTGCCTTATCAAGCTTTTTTAACCAAAGGGTTTTTTTTATAAATTTTCATAGAGGAGACTTCAAAATATTCTGAAGCTCTCTTTTCATAAGAATAAAATATCAAGAACTAGTAAAGTTGCCATGTGTGTGTGTGTGTGTGTGTGTGTGTGTGTGTGTGTGTGTGTGTGTGTGTGTGTGTGTGTGTGTGTGTGTGTGTGTGTGTGTGTGTGTGTGTGTGTGTGTGTGTCAAAAAAAGACCAATCCCTACAGGTCCCGATCCAAGCGCTAGGTTTATGTGTGGTCCCCGCCTTTTTATTAGAAAAAGCTAAGAGTACTAAAGTAGCATTGTGTGTGTGTGTGTGTGTGTGTGTGTGTGTGTGTGTGTGTGTGTGTGTGTGTGTGTGTGTGTGTGTGTGTGTAGCAGTTCTAAATATATAAAATTATACGCAAGCGAACACTAACTGTTCACAGACAACAATTCTAGAAAAGTACAGTGGCTTTGCACAGTAATTTATTTGCAATTGAAAATAAATTATGTACAAGGTAATGAAGATAACAAAATACAGCTCAACTATCCTTAAACCCAATGTCTGGGAAATCTTGTATCACACTACGAGATCCACCATTTGTTAAGAACTGGACGTTTTAATCAAGGAAGGTAGCCCTCACCTGCACCCATAGCCACAAGAAAACAGTTCGTTAGCACGTGACTGTACGCAGGTGATGCTGGGCATCCCAGTTGTTATCCATGTCACCATAAAAAAAAACATAGTTCTTAACTTGAATAATTGTTTTTTTTTTTAAAAACTTGGTAAGAGTGAAGATCCTTGGCTTCTCAGCCAATCTGATAGAGACGATACCCAATCCCATAGAGCAGCCATAAATTTTGTTTTATTTTTTCTCAAACATAACCCTTATTCCCAAAGTTCCTTATTTTTATGTTATGTCATTCCTACTGCTGCCATATTCCAGCTAACAAATGTATACAACAATATGTTGGACCACTTATTCATAGTGAGCCAACTTAGACTCGGTCCGGAAAAAAAAAAATTACCAATCTCAAGTTATGCCCAGCAAGAGGGAACTGTATGCCATGCTCAACACCATATCATGCATTCCTTCCTATCAACTATCAGAAGTTAGGGTAGTAACACTAAAGTAATCTGTGAATTCAGAGTATCCTTTTAGTTAAATCCGAAAAAAACTTTTGCAATAAAACACATCAGATTTAACCAGCCAGGATCACTTAAGGTCACTATATGTTTTACCTTGTGGTATTGAGATCAAACTTACTAGTAAGATGTTAGGTAAGGCTAAGTGCCTTTATACTTTAAATGAGAAAAAGAAGCCAGCAGAAGAAGTTAAAAAAGGAATTGAGAAGCCAAGATTCGACCAAACTTCTGCCATCAGAAATCTGTCACTTCTTTGAACTAAGTGATAGGTTAATCAGAACCTACCTCTATGACAATGCTGAAAAAAACCAGTTAGAAAACTTGCTTTTTATTTAACATTAGTCCGGTATGTGAAGTCAGCATCAAGAGCACCATACCCGAAGCCAGCACACAGAATAACCTTTTTAGCCGCTTCAGTACACTAGGCTACCAGTAAAGAAAGTTGACTTAAAAAACCTTATTTAATCATTATAGTCGAGTATGCGAAACCTATCATACCCTACTATAAAGTAATATGCCTGGCCATTATTTCAAGAAAAAACAGTTTTTGAATGTCCTTTGAATCCTCTCAAGTAGGTTTTTTAAAAAAAAACACCAGATTTTAGTAACAGATTCAATTCTGGGTAAGTCCTTATTTTCGAAATTAGCTCAGCAAAGTCACCAAACTAATCCAACCACTTACATAAATCTCATTCATTTAGTGTAATACATGTTATTTTCAGATCTGCAGTACACCATTCATGAGTACCTTACCCATTCAAGTAACAATATTACCCGAGTCAACACTATATACCTTTCATGTCCTTTATCCTCATTTTTATGCAGTCAAATGATAAGACATACACCTGGTAATCTGCTTTTTTCCAAAAAAAAATTATATAGGACATACAGAAAAAAACCAGTTAGACAGTCTCCCTTCATTTTTATAATTTTATTTCCATCAAAACATTACCCAGTAGATACTGGTTTATTTTACCGCATTCTTCATGCCAAGAAGAGCCATGTTTCGGAGCCAGTCTCCCAGCACTTTTACAAAGCAAAAAACATCTTTAGTCGAAGGCAAAAAAACCCCATTCCATATACTTTTCTCCCTCTGAATTTTAAGAACAGTCATAGGAGCAAAAAAAGCCGTCTACCTACCTAGTTTTTTTTTACCCAAAGTATCATAATCATAAAAAAATCTTGTTAACCTGAAGATTTAGGAGGTAATTCTAAGTTTAACTTGAGCCATCCACGCTTCTTCCTTTACCAGTAAGAGTCAGATTCCAGAGCTAGCTTATATCTATGTATTTTTTTTATGAAAACAAACACCATCAGTCAAACGAATAACACATGCCAGACTCTAGAGATAATTTCACTTTGACACAAGAAAGCAAATCAGAAAACATCCTTTAATTTATTCCAAAATTCAATACCTGTAATCTGAGTCTATTCGGTCTGAGGTCAGCTCATGTAAATAACAGTACTCCGACTCCTTAGTATTTATAGCAGACATAAGTTTTTGACATTATAAGCCCACCATTTTTAGCCTATTTATTTTTTTAGATCTTTGTGAATATCTGGCTCTATGTAAAGACCAGCAAGACATACATCAACAAGTTGATCAAACCCAGCTTAGCTTTACATTTTCAAATGCAGTCCGCTCTATAAACATGCCTTTAGACACGCTCAAGTCATTTTATTCCATTTCCGACAAAGTCAGACTCAACCACTCAAGAAATGATGAAAAACCAGATTTTTCTTTCCCCATCCACTGATTTCACGGACATACACATTAGTCAAAGCAAAACCATAACTTGCATTGATGACAAAGCAAGCCAATCGTATATATCTCCTCATACACCATTCACATGAAAGCTCAGTATCCGGAGATAAATTAACAAGTTTATTTTAAGAAATTTCCAAAAAACAGTCTCAGCAAAGCAACTTAGTGTATAAAGAAATTCCTTAGAGCAAGACAGAAATTTTCTGTTAACCTGAAGATTAGGAGACGATGACGCCTCCACACTGGATTTCTCCGATTTTTTCGGCATGCTTGAGCCACAGACACCAGTAGATGGAATACGCAAAGTTTTTGAAATAACACACGCAGGAAAATGATAACAGAGACGCAGTTATGTGAGTATGATAACTCACCTTAGAAGTCAAGTTTAAATAGTTGATGCTCCTCTGCAGCAGACGCGACAGTTGAGTTGGACCGGTTAAGCCCCCAATCGAGGATGTCAGTCCAAGCACATACACCAGTATCCTCATAGCCTAAGGTCCGGAGGCAGAATCCAGAGGTTTAGAGGGTAAGTTTCCACAATATCAGCCCTACTGCTCAAGAAAACATGGCGGGGAAGTCTGTCATCGCCGGTCTTTTCAAAAAACCCTACGCGGTGGCGTGCAGAGAATGCAAGAAGGACCATAAGCCACGCTTACAGAAATTTAAGGATTAGTACTGAGACCAAATATTCTGAAGCCAATTCGGACAGTCACCTCCACAATGGTATAGCCTATATTCCCATAAAAGGCCCGGTTTTATTCACTAGACATGATTAAATACGGTGTCGCGTATAAACACCCTATTAGGTATTTTTTACCTACTATCCTAGCATGACTTTTAGAAGTAAGTGGTTTCCACCAATTTATTTGTAAAGCCCGGTCAGGCAGACTACATCACCCCAAGGTAAAATTTAAATAGCAATGATTCCCGTATTCATACCCAGGTCACTAGACCCATATTTAGTAAGCAGTATCAGGTCTCGGGTATATAGTAGGTATTTATACATGCTATCCATGCCCTCTGTAAGGCTTCCACCTGCACAATAATGTGAAAAAAACCTTTTAAAATGTGAGAAACACCACCATATTAGGCACACTTTCCTAAAAAAGTTTTTTATTAGAGATGGTTGGTCAAATATAAAGCCCCAAGTATAGAGTATCATTCCAGAGTTTGGCATTCTTCATCTATTTTGCATCCTTGGTGTATTATGGCCAACTGTCATGACCAGGTTCTTTTCATAGCAACAGCTCATCTCTTTATGTCAAATGAATCAATACGTTGAGCAACATTACTCCGTTATGAACAGCATCTATTCCCGCAGCTAGGAACTTCTGTTTCTAAAACAAAGTGGTGGACATATCAGGATGGAGTGACCAGAGTGACACTTTGGGATCGTGAACATTTCAAAAATAATATCCGATTGGCAATGTTTACTGAAGCAGTGGGTCTAGGGCCTAAATATTATTATATCGAGCATTCCATAAAGCCTGGTTTTTCAAATCGGCTATATCTGCTAGCCCAGTTTCTACCTCCTCAAAAGATTTTCCTATACCGTAGTTATGGTCATCAGCTACGAGGATATTTTAACTGTACTCACCACACTCGGGAGTATGGGGTAGCCTTGGCGACTCGTATCATGTCTTTGGCAGAGCGGCCAAATACTTGCTTCTACTGTGATAGCTGTTTGTGTGATCATGTGATGGGCGGCATAATAGAGATGTAGCAGTAAAGCTCATTAGCTAAGCTTTCTTTTGTCCCGTGACATCTTTTGTGTGTGTGTGTGTGTGTGTGTGTGTGTGTGTGTGTGTGTGTGTGTGTGTGTGTGTGTGTGTGTGTGTGTGTGTGTGTGTACCAGTCCTAACCCAGGCGCCATCCACAATGGGTTGGTAGTAGGCCCATTGTGTATGGGCCTACTACCTAATTAGAGAAATGAGAATCTCTTTATTAAAGTGTAGCCCAGGCCAAGTATGCCAGGTGAGAGCCTGTGTAATAGTGTTACAGATCTGGTTTCTATTAAGCTCGTTAAGGAAATACTTATTGATAATTAGTTGATAAACCTCCTCCCAAGCAAGAGAAGAGTTAGAGGAAGACTAGCAAATTAAGTGTAGCAGGCTGATGCAAGAGCTAATAGCAGCCTTGTGAGGCCTATTGCTATTCTTTTTTATGAATTCTACAAGTGATAGTTTCAAGAGTTCCTTTTTCCAAACAAACCTTAGGTCATACCCACCGACAGATGGGATATGAAGGGAAACAGAAAGGTTAAGGAATTGGACAGATGTGCAAACAACCCCAATGGGTGTGACGATCTCATGGAGAGAAGTAGGTTCAATTTTAAGGCAGTGAGGATAAATTAGATAAATTTCTTTGAGGAAATCTCTATTGTTGACACTAAGTAAGTCATCCATATATCTATAGGTATGTCTGAACTGTGAAAGCTTATTTTTGTAAGACTCCATGGTTTTGAGACACCACTTGTATTAAAAAAAAATCAAGGTAAATATTACACATAAGTGGAGAGCATGAGAATCCCATGGGGATGCCTAGGCGTTGGTTAAAGCAAAGACCACCTGAAACAATAGTGCAGTTACTCAGCAGCCAGGAGATGTAACAGCAAAGTTTAGCTTCATTAAAGTGTAAGGAGTGTAAGAAGTAAGATAATATAATCCTCCTAGGTTTATTTGGATATTTTAGGCACCATCTCCAAGAGGTTAGAGTCATTGAGAGAGTAAGCTTTCTATACACCATCACCTTGGTGCATAGAAAACCTTGAGCTAGTTTGAGTGAGTGCGAGTAGAAGATATTCTTCCTACCATTGTTGTATCTATCCCAACATCAATGAATTGGTAGTTTTGGGTGCAATTCATGTCCAAAGGCTCACGCTTCTCCTCCAATTTGGCTTGGCAAACTCATTCAGCTTCATAAGGTGACTTGTTGTTGCTTGTGATTCATTGGCTATTGTTTGGCTACCATTGTAAGAGGGTGGATGGTGAGGGGGCTCCCATAACCCTAAGACAATGTGCTAGTGATGCTATAACCAAATCTTGTCACTTGATTCCGCAAGCTCTAAGTTCCTTTTTGTGCAAAATATAAAGTTGAAGCTAAGTTGTACACCATCTCTCTCTCTCTCTCTCTCTCTCTCTCTCTCTCTCTCTCTCTCTCTCTTGTGTTTTAGTGTGTGAGAGTGTTCCATTGGTGTTAGGGTTAGTATAAATTCCTTGCTTGTTTGTGGGTTGCTCTAACGATTCTCCTCTTTTGCGTCCTAGTTCGCTCTTAAACTAGGTGGTGCCCCTTGTGTAGTTGGGATTTGGCTGTGGGTTTGTCTCTAAAATTCCTTAACTGCTTCAAGGGCGGCACTATCCCGACAAAAGATTCCACCAGTTTGTAGAATAGTTGGAGTAGCCGGTGTACAGACAAAAGAGGGATTGACACCACATAACTTCCTTAGAAAGTTAGACAGATCAGCACTAGAGAAGGAGAAAATAGTATGTTTTTGTTGGTATTGTGAGGAGAGTAGAGGAAGTTGGGCTATGTAATGGGCGATTAAATTCACCCCTTCCATGGACTCAGGGTTTTGATTAGTGCTCATGCAGGCTGTCTTTCTATAGGGTAAACATTCCTAAAAAAAGGAACAGTATAAACATAAATAAAAGTAAAAACAGTAACTATCATTTTTGGACTTGCAAACCTTAAACCGGCAAAGTCAAGGACTATAATAGCCGTGAGCAAAGGGGACTAGAAATAGAGTCTACGAAGGACCACCTAACACCAGTCAACCGGACAGGAGATTACAGACTGTGGGTCCAACTTAGAACGCAATTTTAAAGAAAATTTCCAAAGCCAACATCCCGGTTTCTCTAGAAAGAAAAACCTTATGTATAGGATGTGTATGTAGCTCTTAAACCTTAAATAATAAGACATAATTGAAATTTTACATTCAAAAGCCAACTGGCAAGGGAATCAAAGAATAGATAAGTACAAAAACAATTCAGTATTAGAATCATTTAAGTGCAATGTTTGTAGAAAAGAGATCCTCTTTCAGTATACAGATAGTAAAAGAACTTCCCAAATCATAGGTGAGTCTTCCATCTAGTGTAGGATAGCTTGCCAAAGTAAAAAAAAAAACTTCCAAGATAAGATAGAGTCCTTACTTGCATCCATCCAAACAAGACAACAATTCAGTTAGCCTTGGATGTGTTTTACAGTTATCAATGGACCATACCAATTGATATCCATGTCCATCTTACAAGCTTTTTTTAAACTTTACAAGCTAAGTCCATAGTATTTTTTTGAAAAAATATATTTCTTTTTTCCAAAGTTTCAAAAAAGGTATCATTTTAATTAGAAATCCATCACCCCTTCCAATCCAAGTGTCTGAAAAACCCCCTTCCGTAATTTTATCTTTTACGAAAGTACCATTATATGAAGTTTAAAAAGGAACTTCATTTATGATTTTTAAAGTATCAAGCTTTAAACCTTGTTTTAAGGTTAGATATCTATCTTTGTGAATGGATTGCAATTCATCCCTCAATTTGTTATATCATTTACCATGTATATATCTAGGTAATCCAAGTATCAAGGAGCACTGCTAAAAGCCAGGCTTTTCTTCTAACCAAGAAGTCTTTTAAGGCAAAAGATATATCATGTTTAAAGTGCTAATATCCAAAGTTATAATAGGAGCAATATCTGCCCAAGTTAATGTAAAAAGCTTTAATGTAAAACCTCATCTTACCAATGTAGAGACCAAGAATTTCCATAGTGTGCAATTGGGCACAACACCTTAATGGCCCGTGTGTATTTTTTAAAAACCAAAACAGTGTGCAGTAAGAAAGGAGAAATATCACCATCCATATGTGTAACAAACCAATCACAATTAGTGCACAGTAAAACACTTACAACCCATGTAAGTATCCGTGGCAACCCAATACTCAAGGCCAGTCAAGGAAACTTATTGATGGTACTCTAAAAACGTAAGAAAAAAACCGTATCATGCAAAAACCCGCAGCATTTTTGATGCTCACTGAGCCCCCCAAGGCAGGCTCAGTTACTGCCAGTTGAGTAGTTGCCAAGCTCAGTAAAGCGGCAGAGAAAACCCTTTCAAAAGCCAATGTAAACGTAAAGCAGCCCCTCTTTTCAGCTCACTTCTCCACTCTTTTGGTGAACAACCATGGTTTAACTAGTCATAGAGCCATAACTGATGTAATGAAGCACCACTTAGCCAGCAATATCAACATTGTGACAGTAATCAATTCGGCAGAACCAGCAAAACGCTATTGTGCGGAGGGTAGAGCACCACACACCCCCTCTTTTTCTCAATCATCAAAAAATACAGACCCGGCATAAAGTCATAGTTAATCAATCAGGGCACCAAACCCCGCCTCCTGCAACAGAGATTAGTAAGCAAAACAAGAAAATAACCCTATTTGTACTGGTTATTAGGGTAGAAAAAGGCACCCTTAATCATTCATATGCAATGACCATCGGCCATAGGGTGGAAAAAATTACATTCAAAAGACAATTGGCAATGGAACAAAGAATAGATAAATACAAAAACAATTCAATATTAGAATCATTTAAGTACAATGTTTGTAGGAAAGAGATCCTCTTTCAGTATGCAGATAGTAAAAGAACTTCCCAAATCATAAGTGAGTGTTCCATGCAGTGTAGGACAGCTTGCCAAAGTAAAAAAAAAACTTCCAAGATAAGATAGAGTCCTTACCTACATCCATCCAAACAAGACAACAATTCAATTAGCCTTGGATGTGTTTTACAGGTATCAATGGACTATACCAGTTGTTATCCATGTCCATCTTACAAACTTTTCTAAAACTTTACAAGCTAAGCGCAAAGTTAGGAAATATATATTTTCTCTAATTTCCTAAAAGAATCCCAAAGTTTTTAGTCAAAGAATATCATTTTGATTAGAAGGCCATCACCCCTTCTAATCCAAGTGGCAGAATCCCCCTATCCATATATTTTCATCAGTTTTATCAGTTATGAAAGCTCCACCAAATGAAGTTTATAAAGAGGTTTTATTTACAGTTTATGTATAAAATATCAAGCTAGTTGAGACCTTCTATTCAGGTTAGAAACTCATCATAGTGAATGGACTTTAAATCATCCTTTACCTTGTACATCATTTACCATATACTTCTTTTAAGCATTCCAAGTAACAAGGAGTCTTGCTAAAAAAATCATGCCTTACTCCGAACCATGAACAAAAGATATACCATGTTTAAAGCACCATAACAGTATATCAGTCAAAGTTTAGGGAACGTTACCAAAGACGTAACGGAATGCATTTCTGGTAGCATTCCTTACCAAAGTGATTTCAAAGTAGTATATCCCCTTTCTTGTTCAAAAACAACCAATCTCAAAATGCCGACAGCAATTACCCATAATATCAAGTTTTTTTATTAAAAAAAACACCAACTACTAGTGGGCAGGCTAAAACGTAAAGTATAGCAAGGTTCACTCAGAAAAAACGGTATCGTACAGCCTAGCATAATGCAAATAAACACACCATCGGTGTACAAAGGGTGGACTACCAAAACCCCTTTTTTAAAACCATCGAACTCCAATTGCGGTTCAACCTGTCAAAAAAGGCAACAGCCCATGTAGTCAAGCCAACAATAGTTAGCCGGCCAGCCTGCAAATAGATTAGTTTGTATACCAAAACAACCTGTCTGTACCAGTTACTAGAAAAAGGCCCTAGCCAAACAGGCGGTGCAGCCATCGATAAGGTAGAGAACCAAAAGTTTTCAAGAGCAATCAGTAGCCAGTAAGTTGATTGAAAAAGAGGACCACTAATAAGAACAGAAATCTCATTTATGCAACTAAGAAACATTTAACAGTAATAGTACCCATGACATTACCATAGCCACCATGTCATGGCATGATGAGCCATATGTGCTTTTCATCAAAGAGTAACATACCCAGTATTAGATCAAGAGCATGCTTTTGCTCAAATGCGCCTTTACGGCCATTTAGTATAAGCCAGGTACCGACATCATGACAATAATCAATTCGATAGAACCAGCAATAAGATGTTATGCGGAGGGTAGAGCACCAAACACCCCCTCTATTTCCAATAAAAAATACAATCCTGGCACAGAGTAATAGTTAATTAATAACGGCACCAAACCCCACCATCCTGCTTACAACAGAGATTAGTAAGCATGACAAGGAAATAACCCAAATTGTACTAGTTATCTGGGCCAAAAACGGCATCTTTAACCAACCATATGCAATGACCACCGGCCATAGGGTGGGGAAGAAAACCATAAGCAGTAATTCTAATGCAATATTTGGTACTCAAACAACGCTGGAAAAGTCCCATGCCTGGTTTTATAAAATTTGCAGGAGGAGATCACCAATAATATCAACAAAACATCCTCCTCTCAAAGTGTTAATCCAAGCGGAAAGAGACCTAAGTATTGTTGAAGATGATGAAACAGGAAACAGAAGGAAGACAGCAACTCAGAGTAGGAAGAATATGGAGAAGGAGAAGACACAGAGCTTGTGTACGAGATCTCTGTAGTCTCTCTCTCTCTGTATTGGAATAATAATGTTTGTACAAACTCAGAGCTACAAAGCTTATATGAAACCCTAAGAGATAAGGTGTCCTTTCACACCGGATGTCCAGGGGGAAAAACCCAGTGGGAGAAAAGTGCCCCTGGTGAAGCGTGTATACACACTAACACTACTACATGTCTACAAATCCCCCCTGTAGTGATAGTGTGAATCCGTACAAGGTAGCAGATCATCATGTGTATGAGAGTAAGCCCAAAGCTTTTCGGAAAGCTTCAAACTTTTCTCGTGATAACGCCTTCGTAAATAGATCTGCAATGTTATCCTGTGTAGGACAGTAAGTTAGTGTGATCTCCCCTGCATGTAGCCTTTCCCTGACATAGTGGTAGTGAACCTCTATGTGCTTTGTTCTTGCATGAAATACTGGATTCCTTGCAACTGCCATAGCACTCTGACTGTCAGTGAAAATGGTAGTGGGTGCCTGTTGACACTCACAAAGATCTGCCAATAACCTGCGTATCCATACACAATCAACTGTTGCCGTGAAAGCTGCCCTGTACTCAGCTTCACAAGTTGATGTAGCCACTGTGGGTTGCTTCTTGCTTAGCCAAGATATACATGCATTTCCCAAGAAAAAACAATTGCCACTTGTGGAATGTCGTGTGTCAAAATCACCAGCCCAATCTGAATCGCTGTAACCAAGAAGCTGCATAGAACTGTGCTTTCCATACATATCCCCCCTTGGAAAGAACATGGCAAGATTAGGGGTACCTGAAAGGTAACGAAGTATGCGCTTCACAGCCTGCCAATGATGCATACCTGGGCTGTGCATAAATCTGCTTGCTTGTGAAACCCCAAATTGAATGTCTGGACGAGTGTTGCCTGCCAAATATATCAAGCAACCAACCGCTGCTGCATAAGTATGTACATCAAAAGGTTCTCCAGCATCGTGCATGCTCAACTTTGATCCAGTTTCTACGGGTGTAGAGATTGGCTTACAATTTTGCATACCAAACTTGTCCAAAATTTTATGCAAATATTTTGCCTGCAACATGTATATGCCATCTTCTGATTGCACAAACTGAATACCCAAGTAATAATGTAGCAAACCAAGATCAGACATCTCAAAGGTTTTTCTCAAAGCATCTTTAAACGCTTCAATTTCATCTGCACTATTGCCTGTAAGAAGCATATCATCCACATAAAGTGTTAGCATAATGAGAACTCCATCTCTCTTTTTGACATACAAAGTACTTTCTGTTGGACTATTCTGAAATCCCTGGCCAATCAAATAAGTATGTATCTTCTCATACCATGCTCTTGGAGCCTGTTTGAGACCATACAAAGCTTTACGCAATCTACATACCTTTTGCTCTTGACCTTTTACAACAAAACCACTTGGTTGACTTACATAAACTTCTTCCTGCAAATCACCATTCAAAAAAGCAGTTTTGATATCCAACTGATGCACTTTCCAACCATGATGAGCAGCAATTGCAACTAGTGATCTAACTGTGGACGCACGAGAAGTAGGAGCAAAGGTTTCATCATAATCTATGCCTTTCTGTTGCGCATAGCCTTTTGCCACAAGCCTTGCTTTGTACCTGTCAACAGTACCATCTTGTTTCCTTTTTACCTTAAAAACCCACTTTGTACCAATAGGCTTTTTACCTGTAGGCAAGTCCACTAGATCCCATGTATGATTCTTATGAATAGAATCAATTTCTTGCTGCATAGCATCTTTCCACTGAACACACTCTAAAGCTTGTTCAAATGAATCAGGCTCATCTGCATCACAAAGAGTACTAAAGCAAGCCAAATCTACTTGCTCTCTGCCAAAAGTAGTACCAGCACGTGTTTTTCGTGGCAACGGTGCATCCAACTTGCTATCTTGCAAAGTTTTCTGAACCCATTTAGGCAAGGTTCTTTCTTCCCTGAGAACTTCTTGCTCTTCACGCACAATTTCCTCTACATCATGAGGTGTCACATGCTGATCAAAAGATTGATCAAGATTATCAACCTGTTGTGATTCTTGATTCTCCACAAAAGAAGGAAGCAAACCTTCAAATACATCATGTGTCTGCATATGAGGTACATCAAAAGCAACCATAGGTTGAGCAGTAGTTTCTGCAAAAATTACATCACGACTTTCAAAAATCTTGTTTGTAGCAGGATTGTAAAGTCTATAACCTTTACTTCCACTACTGTACCCCACAAATATACATTTGATTGCCTTATCATCAAGCTTCCCACGTAACTGCTGAGGGATGTGAGCATAAGCAAGACAACCAAAAACACGAAGATAACTGACTGAAGGTTTTTTGTCATACCAAGCTTCATATGCAGTAATGGTCTTCAAGGCACGAGTAGGACACCTGTTCAAAACATGTGCTGCACAAGCAATTGCCTCCATCCATAGTTTATGAGGCAAACTCTTAGCCTTGAGCATACATCTAGCTGTCTCCATTAAAGACCTGTTCTTCCTTTCTGCAACACCATTCTGTTGTGGTGTGTATGGCATAGTGCATTGGTGTTTAATGCCTTTCTTTCCCAAAAAATCCTTAAATGCACCTGACATGTATTCACCTCCTCGATCGGTACGAAGAGTCTGTACTTTGCAACCTGTTTCATTTTCAACCATGGCGACATAATGTTGAAAAACTGCAAACACATCTGACTTTGCTTTGAGTGGATACACCCAACAAAACCTGGAAAAGTCATCAATGAAGGTCACAAAATAAAGGCTGTTTCCTATAGATGGCGTCCTCATAGGACCACATACATCACTGTGTACAAGCTGCAACTTTCGTGTCGCTCTAACTGAACCATCCTGCGAAAATGCAAATCTGTGCATCTTTCCAAGAACGCAACCTTCACATACATGTCTTGGTGGCATCTCCAATAAGGACAAATCATGCACCATATTATGACGTTGTAAAGTCATCAAACTGCCATAACTAACATGCCCAAATCTAGCATGCCACAACTCAGCATCCTGCATGGCCTGAGTCTTTGTTTCTGCAATACATACCTGAATCTGCTTTTCATAACGATCTAGCACAAATAGTCCATTGTCCAGCGTACCTGTAGTGATAAGAGAATAACCATTCTCTCGATCTCGTACAACACATCTGTCATCCTCAAAAATGACCCGAAGACCATTTTTTGCAAGAGAGGATACAGACAATAAATTCTTCTTGATCCCTGGAACATATAAGACATCTGGCAAGCATAAATCTGAACCATCTGAAATGGTAATCAAAATCTTACCAACGCCTTTGATTGGATAAGAAGCATTATTTGCACATGTCACCTTCTTTCCTGTTGGAGCTGCATCCAATGAACAAAACAAATCCTTCCTTGAAGTAATATGCCTGGATGCACCACTATCAAAGTACCAAATCATTTGTGTCTTGTCAACACTGTAAGCAGAAAAATCTGAACATACTACAAAAGCATAAGAATCCTGCACAAAGTTTGCAGACTCTTCTTTAGCTATAGAAGAATCACCAGAAGCTGAAACAACCAAACTTGACTCTTTCTTCTTTTCTTTAGCAATTCGCTTTTTACACTCACTAATGTAGTGACCAGGTTTCTTGCAGTAGTGACATTTACCTTTCTTCTTGGACTTGTCTGAATCACCTTTAGACTTCTCTAAAGACTGTCCTGCACCAGACTTGGAGTGATGAGCACTCTCTTTACCCCTGTTTTTGTTCTGTACAACAAGAGCATGATCCATACCATCCACCTGTAAAGATTTGTTCTTACGTGATTGATCCTCCTGCAATAGCAATGCCACTAACTCTTCAAAATGAAGAGGGTCAGGATTAGCTCGCAAAGACAGAGTCAAAGAAGTCTGAAAAGTCAAATAAGATGGTGGTAGTGAATTGAGTGTTTTGGAAACCAAGTCCTTCTCTGGAATCACTTCATCAATGCTAAGCAATTGCTCTTTAAGATCCCTGATTTTTGTAAGATGCTCGACAATATCGTCACCTTCGTCCATCTGTATTTTGTCAAGTTGTTTCTTCAAAAACTCTATTCTGGCAGCGTTTCTTCCTCCAAACATAGCTTGCAGAGTGTTCCAAGCATCCTCAGAAGTTTTGCAAGATCTGATATGTGGTGTGATTGTCCTCTTTATGGTTAAGGCAATCACAGCCATAGCCTGTGCATCTTTAGTATCCCATCTCTTTTGCTCTGGAGTGACTTGTGAGGGTCCTGCACCAACAGCTGCACCACGACCAGGCGTGGCAGGTGCAATGCTACCTGGACGAACTTCATCTCCAGATACATAATCCCACAATCCTTTACCAACCAAAACATTTTTGGCCATAAAAGACCAAAGAGAATAGTTGGTACCATCCAATTTGTCTTCGGATGTAAACGCACCAAAAATCTCTTTCTCCGTAGATTGAGCCATACTGTAGATGCAAACAAGAGAGCAAAAGAACCTCCAAGAGATTCACAAATCTCCTCTCCAATCCAAGCAAAACTCTACACAAAATCTCAGCACAAAGCTAAGACAAGTTGCTTCCCAAAAGAACTGTTTACCTGAAGAAAATCTGTCAGAAAGCACACCCTCTTGATCTAAACGCCTCGGAAAAGTAACTTCTGCTACGCTGCTCAGAACGAAATTCTGAGGGCTCGAACGGCTTCGAAAGGGGGGTAAAGCCCCAGGTCGCCTGCTCAGAATACTCCCGGAACGTCGAGGATGCTCCCGCGAACAAATTTTCCGAAAACTGCCTGAAAACTGCGATTGCGCGCGCGGACGCGAAAACGCAAGTAGAGGCTCTGGAAATCACCTCGCTCTGATACCAATTGTTGAAGATGATGAAACAGGAAACAGAAGGAAGACAGCAACTCAGAGTAGGAAGAATATGGAGAAGGAGAAGACACAGAGCTTGTGTACGAGATCTCTGTAGTCTCTCTCTCTCTGTATTGGAATAATAATGTTTGTACAAACTCAGAGCTACAAAGCTTATATGAAACCCTAAGAGATAAGGTGTCCTTTCACACCGGATGTCCAGGGGGAAAAACCCAGTGGGAGAAAAGTGCCCCTGGTGAAGCGTGTATACACACTAACACTACTACATGTCTACAAGTATGCAATAAGTGAAGCAAGAAATATCAGTGACCAACCTGAGCAATTTGAGTAGAGAGCTCCATACTTTGTAACAGAAACGTAGTAGCAAGTTTTAAGCAATTATGTAGAGCACAACCAAAACTAAGTGAGGGGCAGAGATGCACCCTCACCTTTAAATAGATCAAGGAGGGAGGTTGACATAACTGCAAATCACGCAGATATCCAGGCGTTTAGGGGAATCTCCAGCAGAGAAAATGAAGCCGCCTGTGCGGTGCCATGAGGAGGTAGCAGAGTATTCACGGCAGGGTTTCACTCAAGGAGAAAACTACTCAAGTGTTGCGACAGGCTAAGCCCGGTAGTATTACCCGTAGGAGGTGGTAAAAAAAAACATAGGAGGTAAGTGAGCTCGGGCACTCCCTCAAGTGAGGTGGAGTGTGTAGTCCTTTCTAGCCACAGCCTTATCAGGCTCTTTTTTTATAAAAAAACAAAGGGTTATTTTTTAAATCTCATAGAGGAGGCATAAAAATATTCTGAAGCTCTCTTTTCATGAGAGAGAGAGAGAGAGAGAAAAAAAAATATATCAAGAACCAGTAAAGCATCCCACTGTGTGTGTGTGTGTGTAAAAAAAGACCAATCCTAACACGTCCCGATCCAAGGGTTAGGTTTAAGTGAGGTCCCCCCCTTTTTAAAAAAAACAAAGAGTACTACAGTAGCACTGTGTGTGTGTGTGTGTGTGTGTGTGTGTGTGTGTGTGTGTGTGTGTGTGTGTGTGTGTGTGTGTGTGTGTGTGTGTACCCGCCCTATCCCAGGCGCCATAAACAATGGGTTCGTAGTAGGCCCATTGTGTATGGGCCTACTACCTAATTAGAGAAATGAGATTATCCAGATAAAAGTGTAACCCACGCCAACAATGCTGGGTGAGAGCTTGTGTAATAGTGTTACAGATCTGGTTTCTATTAAACCCGTTAAGGCAATACTTATTGATTAGTTGATAAACCTCCTCCCAGCAAGAAAAGAGTTAGAGGAAGAATAGCAGATTAAGTGTAGTAGGCTAATGCATGAGCTAATAGTAGCCTTGTGAGGCCTATTGCTATTCTTTTTTATGAATTCTACAAGTGGTAGTTTCAAGAGATCCCTTTTCCAGACAAAGCTTAGGTCATATCCACCAAGAGATGGGACATGAAGGGAAATAGAAAGGTTAAGGAATTGGACAGATGTGCAAACAGTCCCATTAGGTGTGATGATCTCATGGAGAGAAGTGGGTTCAATTTTAAGGCAGTGAGGATAAATTAGATAAATTTCTTTGAGGAAATCTCTATTGTTGACACTAAGTAATTCATCCATATATCTATAGGTATGTTTGAACTGTGAAAGCTTATTTTTGTAAGACTTTATGGTTTTGAGACACCACTTGTATTCAAAAAAAGCAAGATAAATATTACACATGAGTGGAGAGCATGATAATCCCATGGGGATGCCTAGGCATTGGTTCAAGCAAAGACCGCCCGAAAGAATAGTGCAGTCACTCAGAAGCCAGGAGATGTAACAGCAAAGCTTAGCTTCATTAAAGTGTAAGGAGTGTAAGGAGTGAGATAATTTAATCCACCTGGATTTATTGGAAAGAGAGATGTAGAAAAATTTCTTATTTCTAGCATTGGAGAAGACCATTTTAATCACTTTGGGAAGAATAGTCTTAAGGCCAAGATCCCCTTCCAAGGAAATGTTTTAGTAACATTGTGTAATGTCAGCAGTAAAAATGTGGAAGATCTGCTGAGGAAGATTAAGTGAGACTTTTGTAGAGTTTTTTGTAAGCCAAAAGGGATTGTATTGAATTTGTAAGAACTCCTAGCAGATTTTCTGTTTATTGGCACAAATAAGCTCAAATTTGGATAATATAAGGTCAAGGCATAAAGTAATATCCTTGGTGATAGGCCATCCAAGCAAGGTATTTGCAAATAATAGTGGGACAGTTAGAGATTTTGTCAAGCCCAACAACAAACCATTTATCATAGATTTTTTGAAAATCAAAAGTTAGCTGAGTTGTAAGCCAGGAGTCATCAGAAGATAGCCATTTTTTAGGGACTTGTGATACTTTTTTGAAGGAAGCATTCCTTCACCACTTTCTTTAAGTCTGGTAGGACTGTCATCTCCAGTTGGAGAGTACTGACAAGGTCAATGAGGCAGCTTCGTATAGCTGATAGAGCAAGGTAGGGGTTTTTGGGAAAGTTAGGTATATGATTGATCTCTTTGGCTAAAATTCTACGTACTTTGGTATTTTTTGGTATTTTCAATAATGCTAAGATCACAGGTGCACACATGGTTACCATAAGCCTCAAAATTCCTGCAAAAGGTGGTAAACCTAAAGCATGTACAATGGGGAATAGATTCTTGCCAAAGAAAGTCGTTACTGTAAATTAACTTCTTAATGGGATGCTGATATTTCCATCCTATGAGAATTTTGTCAAGTAATTTGTGATTGCCAAAAAAAAGAGACAAAGCACTCACAGAAAAGATTTTAATTGAGGAGTACATCGTGAAAGAGACAGTGTATGTAGATGAATCCCTTGTCCGGCTCCTCTTTGTTGAGAGTTCTTCTTCTGCAAGGGCTTGTAGTACCCTGCAGTATTACCAAGGTTTAAAACTCAACGAAATTTTTGATGGGAGGAGACCTGTCTCTTCCTCTTGTATAGCTACGACCTCTTCCCCAGTTAGAGGATGAACTAGGTGTTAGAAAGGAAGTGAGGGAGTTGGGGGTAATCAAAGAGTTGGATCTTTTGAGAGTAGGGGAGTCGTCCTCATCAATACAAGGTTTAAAGTAAGCTAGTGATGATCTTAACACCGTTAAAGTTAGCATAAGTAGTTAAGTAAATTCCGGCTTTATCAGATTTTAACTCCTTCAAGATGTCCAACATTAACCAACGGAAGATATTAAAGGCAATTTGTGCAATAACAATTTGTTCAGCTTGGCCGCCTAACCAAGAGCAAATGAGGGAGAGGTGAAAATCCACAGGTTTTTCTGGGAAGAGTAAGTCCAGATGGTTGAGAACAAACCAAATGGTGTGATCAAACCACATGATGCAGGATTCACAAGAGGCTTTGGGATCAAGAAATCTATAGGTACATTTTACATAAGGTCGAAAGACATGATGTAAGATTCACGAGAGGCTTTGGGATCAAGAAATCTACAGGTATATTTTACATAAGGTCAAAAGACATTCCATATGGATTCAGTGTAAAAATCAGGATTACTCTTGGCAAATTCCATGTTTCCTTTGGTACGGATGTAGAGGCAAGTATTGGAAGGGCACTTGGAGTGGTCAATGAGATTGAGATTGAAGTGTGCTTTGATAAGCTCCCCTTTGTCAAAAAATTGTCCTCCTTTTTTAGAATCTTGAGTCTGCAGTCTTCTATAGTAGAGGCAGGGAGGCTGGCAAGGTAGACCCAAGTTTCACTCAAAATGGGTGCTAAGAAAGCTTTGTTGGGCAGGACCCAAAGTTGATGGTCAACCCCAAGGGATTCCATTTCAATTTGTCTAACAAGTAAGGCAGGGAAAACTTTGGATCTTTTAGGCCTTACCTCCAGGAGGTTAGAGTCATTGAGGGAGCAGAGATTACTCTGAAATTCCTTAACTGCTTCAAGGGCAGCACTATCCCGACAAAAGTTTCCACCAGTTTGTGGAATATTTGGAGTAGCCGGTGTACAGACAAAAGAGGGATTGAGACCACATAACTTCCTTAGAAAGTTAGACCGATCAGCACCAGAGGAGGAGAAAAGAGGAAGCTCTTGTTGGTATTGCGAGGAGAGTAGGGGAAGTTGGGCTATGTAATGGGCGATTAAATTCACTCCTTCCATGGAATCTTTATATAATGTAGCTAAAATTTTGACCCAATCATTAAAAGACAGCATATATAAGACAGATAATTTCTTGTCACAGGTAAGAGCCGAATCATAAATTAGTTGAGAAGCATCCAAGCTGCTGATACATCTGAGTACAAGAGATGTGGCCACTAAGAGAGGCTTCGAGGACAATGTGAGAGAGCAAGAGTCTGTAATTTTTCAAACAAATGAGGTGAGGTTCACTTATACTCACTATAGTAAATAATACAATCTTTAACCTTCCTAGAGAGGAAGGGTCTAGTTCTAACTACCAACGCATTCCTTGGTTTATGGTCCTTAAGGTATAGCTTAATCTGTTCAAGAATCTTTGCATGATTCTCAGGGTTGTGATTAGTGCTCATGCGGGCTATCTTTCTATAGGGTAAACAATCCTGAAAAAAGGAACAATATAAACATCAATGAAAGTGAAAACAGTAACTGTAATTTTTTGGGCCTACAAACCTTAAACCGGCAAAGTCAAGGACTATAATAGCCGTGAGCACGGGAACAAAAATAGAGTCTATGAAGTACCACCTAACACCAGTTAACCGGTCAAGGGATTATAGACTGTAGGTCCAACTTAGAACTCAATTTCGAAGACAATTTCCAAAGCCAGCATCCCGGTTTCTCTAGAAAGAAAAACCTTATGTATAGGATGTGTGTGTAGCTGTTAAATCTTAGATAATAAGACATAATTGAACTTTTACATTCAAAAGGCAGCTAGCAATGGAACAAAGAATAGATAAGTACAAAAACAATTCAATATTAGAATCATTTAAGTACAATGTTTGTAGGAAAGAGATCCTCTTTCAATATGCAGATAGTAAAAGAACTTCCCAAATCATAAGTAAGTGTTCCATCCAGTGTAGGACAACTTGCCAAAGTCAAAAAAAACCTTCCAAGATAAGATAGAGTCCTTACCTACATCCATCCAAACAAGACAACAATTCAGTTAGCCTTGGATGTGTTTACAGGTATCAATGGACTATACAAATTGTTATCCATGTCCATCTTACAAACTTTTTTAAAACTTTACAAGCTAAGCCCAAAGTTAGGAAATATATATTTTTTCTCTAATTTCCTAAAAGAATCCCAAAGTTTTTAGTCAAAGAATATCATTTTGATTAGAAGGCCATCACCCCTTTTAATCCAAGTGGCAGAATCCCCCTATCCATATATTTTCATCAGTTTTATCAGTTATGAAAGCTCCACCAAATGAAGTTTATAAAGAGGTTTTATTTACAGTTTATGTATAAAATATCAAGCTAGTTGAGACCTTCTATTCAGGTTAGAAACTCATCATAGTGAATGGACTTTAAATCATCCTTTACCTTGTACATCATTTACCATATACTTCTTTTAAGCATTCCAAGTAACAAGGAGTCTTGCTAAAAAAATCATGCCTTACTCCGAACCATGAACAAAAGATATACCATGTTTAAAGCACCATAACAGTATATCAATCAAAGTTTAGGGAACGTTACCAAAGACGTAACGGAATGCATTTCTGGTAGCATTCCTTACCAAAGTGATTTCAAAGTAGTATATCCCCTTTCTTGTTCAAAAACAACCAATCTCAAAATGCCGACAACAATTACCCATAATATCAAGTTTTTTAAAAAAAGAGCACCAACTACTAGTGGGCAGGCTAAAACATAAAGTATAGCAAGGTTCGCTCAGAGACAGCCGTATCGTACAGCCTGGCATAATGCAAATAAACACACAATTGATGTACAGAGGGTGGACTACCAAAACCCCTTTTTTTTAACCATCCAACTCCAACTACGGTTCAACCAGTCAAAAAAGGCAATAGCCCATGTAGTCAAGGCAGCACTAGTTAGCCAGCCAGCCTGCAAATAGATTAGTTTGTATACCAAAACAACCTATCTGTACCAGTTACTAGAAAAAGGCCCTAGCCAAACAAGCGGTGCAGCCATCGATAAGGTAGAGAACCAAAAGTTTTCAAGAGCAATCAGTAGCCAGTAAGTTGTTTCAAAAAGAGGACCACTAATAAGAACAAAAATCTCATTTATGCAACCAAAAAACATTTAACAGTAATAGTACCCGCGACATTACCATAGCCACCATGTCATGGCATGATGAGCCATATGTGCTTTTCATCAAAGAGTAACATACCCAGTATTAGAGCAAGAGCGTTATGCTTTTTTCTCAAATGCGTCTTTAAGGCCATTTAGTATAAGCCAGGTACCGACATCGTAACAGTAATCAATTCGGCAAAACCAGCAATAAGTTGTTGTGCAGAGGGTAGAGCACCACACACCCCCTCTATTTTTAATAAAAAATACAGTCCTGGCACCACAGAGTAATAGTTAATTAATCAGGGCACCAAACCCCACCATCCTGCAATAGAGATTAGTAAGCAAGACAAGGAAATAACCCAAATTGTACTGGTTATCAGGGTAGAAAACGGCATCTTTAACCAACCATATGCAATGACCACCGGCCATAGGGTGGGAAAGAAAACCATAAGCATTAATTTTAATGCGATATTTGGTACTCAAACAACCGCTGAAAAAGCCCCATGCCTGGTTTTATAAAAATTGCAGGAGGAGATCACCAATATTATCAACAAAACATCCTTCTCTCAAAGTGTTAATCCATGCGAAAAGAGACCTAAGTATGCAATAAGTGAAGCAAGAAATATTAGTGACCGACCTGAGCAATTTGAGTAGAGAGCTCCATACTTGTAACAAAAACGCAGTAGCAAGTTTCAAGCAATTACGTAGAGCACAACCAAAACTAAGTGAGGGGCAGAGATGCACCCTCACCTTTAAATAGAGCAAGGAGGGAGGTTGACATAACTCCAAATCGTGCAGATATCCAAGCGTTTAGGGGAATCTCCAGCAGAGCAAATGAAGTTGTTTGTGCGGTGCCATGAGGAGGTAGTAGAGTATTCACAGCAGGGTTTCTCCCAAGGAGAAAACTACTCAAGTGTTGCGACGGGCTAAGCCCGGTAGTATTACCCGTAGGAGGTGGTAAACAAAACCTAGGAGGTAAGTGAGCTCGGGCACTCCCTCAAGTGAGGTGGAGTGTGTAGTCCTTTCTAGCCACAGCCTTATCAGGCTCTTTTTTTATAAAAAAAACAAAGGGTTTTTTTTTTAAATCTCATAGAGGAGGCATAAAAATATTCTGAAGCTCTCTTTTCATATATGAGAGAGAGAAAAAAGTATCAAGAACCAGTAAAGCAGCCAATAGTGTGTGTGTGTGTGTGTGTGTGTAAAAAAAGACCAATCCCAACAGGTCCCGATCCAAGGGTTAGGTTTAAGTGAGGTCACCCCCTTTTTTTTTTTTTTAAAGAGTACTAAAGTAGCACGTGTGTGTGTGTGTGTGTGTGTGTGTGTGTGTGTGTGTGTGTGTGTGTGTGTGTGTGTGTGTGTGTGTGTGTGTGAGAGAGAGAGAGAGAGAGAGAGAGAGAGAGCTTCGATGATATTTTACTACTTGCACATATGTAAACACCATACAAAGCTACTAGGGCCACTAGTACCCATAGGATGTGATAGGTATGAATCTCTTATGTTATTTAAGGTCTGTATATGTTCAAGCACCACATGCACTAGTAGTAGGGGGCACACCAATCATGGGAGGGGTCACAAAAAACCACAAGTAACAAGTTATGCATAGAGGGTGCATAGAGTACCTAGGATGCCCAAATGCAAAATGATTGCAACCACAGATTGCTCTCAAAAGCATCTAATGGGAATGCGCTCAAAATATGCATAGCTACAAATATGTGGGTTGTGATCCATCCTACACGCAATTGAGTATACTGCAGTTACCAACAATTGGAACAAAGGAATTACAAAGCCATGTTGAAAGGATTTTGCAAGAAAATATTCCATTAAGGCCAAAAACACCAAACTTAGGGAGTAACCATTGGAAAATGGGCCCAAAATTGGAAAAAGACTGCCTAAAGATTATCTACAACACCAAAGACTGCATGGAAGAAGTCCTAGGGCACTTGTTCAAGGAAGATGGGTCACGACCCATGGGTCGCGACCCATGTACCCTCATATATGCAAACAAGGAATTTCACCGTGACCAAATAGGTTAAACCGAGCTTGTGAACTTACAAAAACCCTAATATGATCAAATTAACAGTAACCAATTCCAAATTTTCTTGAAAGATAGTCAATATTTCGAAGCTCTGGAATTGTACCACCTCTATCCGAGTCACCTGCACAAGGGGGCCAAGAGCCCAGAGGAACATGATGTCAAATGGGATCCAATAAATGGAGATCGTGTCAAAAATGCAAAGTTATGGCCAAAAACACCAACATGCATTTTTCTAGTCCAAATTTGCATTGAACTTTACCAATAGGCTTAGATAGTGTTTAAATGCAAGTGTACAAGTCTCATCCCTAGATCCTAAAAATAACAGATAGCAATTTACGTTCCTCTTCAAAATTCGACTTTGACCACCCTAGGCCTGCTAAAGAGTATATGCACATGCAAATCCCATGCTTTTTGCAAATTTGGAACTCAAAAACCCCATCAAAAAACAATTATATGCCTAATGCCTTGAAAAATACAATATTTGGCTTAGAATTCAAACTAGTGATCTAAATAGCAAAAAATTGTACCACTAGGACCTATTCAGCATGTTGTCCAATCCTTATTTTCAAAAGTGATTTTTGTCAAAAATGATAAGTCAACATCCATGTACCCTAGTCCAAGAATGTTCTGCAAGGCTCTGCACTTGTTTGTAGGGCTACTTTAGTTCTAAATGATGAATTTTGGTCAATTTTGGATAATAATTGCACTAGTTATGTCCATTTTCGTGTTATGGTCAAGTTATGGTCATCGAAACCAAAAAGGAATTTCAATCGTCTATTTCGCGAGACAAGTTTTGATAGCTTTCTAATCACCAAACTTCTTGAAATGTTTAGGATGTCTGGACAAAAGAATCCAACTCAAAGGAAGTGACAAGCAACTCCTTACAAGGTCATAAATTTGATATCCCATGAGCAATCCCACATATAAGATGAAGAGCTCCAAAAGATACTTGCAAACATCTTTAAGGAAAACTTTCAAGACAAAGATGGAAATATGGTTAGAGCAAACATTTCTCCTCAAGAATTGTGGCTGCTACACACACAGAAATAAGTGCTCAAATACGTAAAGAAGGTTTAGGTTGACCTAAGTTGCATTGTACGTTATATGGTGTTCATATAATAAGCTTTAAACGGGCTATTATATGACACCTTTCTTTATTCGACCGTATTATACGGTGCCACATCAGCAAAAACACCATCTCATATAATTTCTTAGAAATTTGATCGAATTTTATTTCAATTGAAATATACATTTAGATCAAAATATAGTCCTTTATATACGTGAAATTGACTGTTTTCCTCATTCTCTTTGAGCTCTCTCCCCCCTTGTCTCATCCTTAGGTGATCTTTAAAACATCAAAAAAAATATTTATAAATTTTGTAATCAATTATCAATTTAAGTAAAAAGTTAGAGCTTAGGGTAAAAAGTTAAATTAGTTAACTGTAGATTAAAGTGTTTTTTTTGGGTTATGGAGTTTTGAGTTTAAAATTCACTTGCTTTGTGTGGAGTATATCTCACACTCAGAGGTAAATTAAGTAGAGTAGTTAGTGATTTCTTGCCTTGTGTAGAGGAAATAGTTAAAGTTAGCAATTACTTGCTTTGTGTTGAACTATGTTCACACCTAGAAGTAACTTAAGTTAGATAGTTAAAGTTAGTAGTTACTTGCTTTGTGTTGAACTATGTTTACACCTGAAAGTAACTTAAGTTAGATTTATCTTATAGTTGTCTGTCATGTGTAGAGTAATAATCACATTGAAGGAAATTTAGGTAGATTAAATAATAATTTCTTACTTTGTGTAAAGGTATTCTCACACCTAAAAGAGATTTAGATAAGTAGTGAATTATGATTGCCTGCGTGGTACGTGATTATAACAAGATCCATACAGAATATTTAGATAAAGTGAAAGCTACATCAGAGAATATTTTAAAGTGAACAACTCTTGATTATGTATTACAGTATGGATGCACAATCACTCTAGATGGTTGGACAAATTATCAGAAGAAACCATTGATTAATGTGATGTTGATTTGTCCAAGAGGATCCATCTTTTTTGAAGCGATCGACATGTCCCTGAAAGAGGAAACTAGTGGATATCTTGCTGGTGTATATGAGCGTTTGATCAAAAGAGTAGGGGGGTCTAGAAATGTGACAACCATTGTCACAGATAATGCATCTAACTACAAAGCAACTGAAAAATCAATTTAAGCAAAGTATCCAGAGATTGCATGGGTTCATGTGATGCCCACACTTTGAATCTGCTCTTGAAGGATTTTAGTAAAGTGAATACTCTTCTAGATGCAAACCACTTGGTGAAGGTTATAAGAGATCATTCATTTTCTTACACTCTGTTTAGAACAAAGTCCCCAACCAAAAATTTACACCTTTTTTGTGTGACCCATTTTGCGATAGCGTATTACGTTCTCTCTACACTACAGCAGGTTAAAGCAGCCCTTGTTAAAATAGTGGCATATAGAAGATGGGACATATGGCTTGATAGATATAAGTATGAACCTGCTTCTTCCAAATGCTACTACTTGTAAACTTTCCTATTTTTTGGAGAAATATAGATAAAATTGTTACTGTCACAGATCCCTTCACTCACCTGATATGATTAGTGGACAAAGAAGCCTCTATATATGGATAGGTGTATTGGTACATGCATGAAGCCTCTTGCAAGTTAAAAGACTTTATATCTTATGCAAGAAAGGATAAAACCATGATGATGTCATCTGTCAAAAGACGATGGGAGTAGCTACATACTCCTTTACATGGAGAAGGGTTCATCTTAGATCCCAAGTTTCAAATGCACAATCAATTTCAAAAACAATGAAGTGATCAATGATTTCAAGAAAGTGTGTGCCAACTATTAGACAATGTGGATAGACAAGTGGCATACACACAAAAGACGGCCTATACTAGCAGAGAAGGAATGTTTAGGGATCCTTGGCATATAGATGCTATCAAGACGATGTGTGCACTAGTTTGGTGGAAGGAGTGTGGTGGAGAAAATTTGGAACTTCAACATGTGGTTGTGAGAATATTGTTTGTTGCAGCCTCAAGTGGTAGGTGTAAAAGAAATTGGTCTTCATTTTCTTTCGTGCATACTAAAAAACGAAATTGATTAAGTCCAAAACGAGTTGCAAACTTAGTGTATGTATTTTGTAACATGTGACTTAAGCCAGCAAAGTTAGCCACATGTGCTAGTAAAGAAAGCTTTGGACGCTTTCAAACACATGCAGCGATTACAAATGAGCTCAACTCTGATGATGAAATGGAATAGAATCCGGAAGACATTGATCCAAAATGTTTAGATGTCAAGGAAATTGATGACATGGTACATGTGATTGAGAGGACGGATGAGCTATAAAATTTTTACTATATTCACATTAAATTTTGTAATGTGAAAGCTGTGTGGAGTTTAGCTTCACAATCTCTCTCTCTCTCTCTCTCTCTCTCTCTCTCTCTCTCTCTCTCTCTCTCTCTCTCATACACACACACACATTGTCTCTCTTTCTCTCCATCTTCTTTCTATCATTGTTGGAGAGAGAGAGAGAGAGAGAGAGAGAGAGAGAGAAGAAGAAGAAGAGAGAATAAGACTTACACAATTTCAACAACATCCAACATGTTCATTTGTTCCAACAAATAGATATTTACATATCAAAAAGAGGTTTTAGTTACAAATCTTGATATTTAAGATACAAAAAGAGCTTATTATTGGTTGGGAGATTTAATTTAGATCATGGGCTTGCTCCCCCAAAAGATCAAATACGCAAAATTTTGAATGGCCGAATGAATCGCTTGGACCAACATTGCCTATTTCTTCTTTGATTGCATGCCCATATCTTGCCTCGTACCATGCCAATTTTCTTTCCAGATCTGCTATATAAGCATGCAGCATGGCTGGGGTCTCTCCTTGACTTGCTAGATCCACGCCTTGGGTTCAATGACTGTTGTTTCCTCGGGCAAATATGTGTAACCCCTTTTGCAAGGAGGGTCTTCTTGATTGGCCTCCCGAGCATGAATCTTATCGGCCGGGCGTCCTTTACCGACGCCTCCTATAGTAATCTACTTTGAGCCACAATACACTTTAACAATAGCAACACAAAGTAAATTGCCACTTGCCACTTGCCACTTGCCACTTGAAAGCATATTTCTCCCGAATATAG
Organism: Adiantum capillus-veneris; assembly: GCF_014529385.1. NCBI lineage: Eukaryota > Viridiplantae > Streptophyta > Polypodiopsida > Polypodiales > Pteridaceae > Adiantum > Adiantum capillus-veneris. The sequence goes on from NC_140954.1 coordinate 81,112,749, forward strand.
TGTGTTTCAACTATGAAACTTTTAAGGGAGAAGATGCCTTAGCATTTTCACTAACTCAAAACAATAGATTGCGTACAAAATGTTTTGGACACAGTTTCCTGCATTGCTTGTAATTCAGTGGCTCCCTTTGAAGTTCTGATTTGTCCTCTTGGAACGTAGCCAAAGCCCTAAGATACCCTTGAGCCACCCGGATTTCTTCCTCTTTGTAAATTTGTTGTGACAATGCGTGATTAAGAAAAGGATCATCAGGTTCTTGGGCATTCTGCTCAGGAGCAATATCTTTCATATCTAATTTGCAGGAGCAATATTTTTCATATCTAAGTTGAAAATCAATAAATTTTAATGAGCAAAGTTTATACGTATTAAAAAAAGAGAGATAGCTTAAACTTAAAGGATTTTATAGATCCAACTTGAAATACTTTAAAACCCTAAGTTGAAGAACTTTAAAGACTTAACTGAAAATTAGTTCAAACAAATAACACTACACATTGCACACCATCAACAGTGAAAAATATTGTGTTACTTGTTTACTCATCAACAAGCCTCAAGCCAGAATCCGTTACAACATGGTAGCCAACATTATGAGTTCCATTCAAACAAAGGTTTAAATCCCTTATTTCAGGCCTATCTAAGGGTTTGGTGAATTTTTTCCTGTCATAATAACTAATATCCAATTCTCTTGAATGATTTTCTCATGTTAAACTGATCATTTAATATGGGGGAGGAAAAGCTAGAATATTGGTTAGGCTGGTAGACCGGTCACAGTAGGGATTCAAAGGGGGGCCATCTGCAAAAGAGAAATTTGCATCAATGGGCTTCAAAGACCCTAAGGTTCAGCCCATTAAGACTTCCAAAATGCTAAGGTTTCCAAATTAAATAAAATCTTCAATGGTCAAGCCTTAGGGTAAATTGGATGCTTGTGGGAAGACTCAAAAGTCTTCCCACATCCCTATCTAGGAGGGGGCAAGCTATTTTTGTAGGGGATGAGAGAGAAACACACACACACACACACACTCTTCCAAGCTCCCTTTACACAAAGGGTATAGTGGACACATGTCGGCTTCCTAGCCCAGTTGCCCCCAAGGTGCATTCAAATCCTATTGGATGGACGTAGAGGTGGACCAATGAGAATTAGGCTAGAGTAAATTTAGTTTAATTCATTTAAAAACACTTGATAAAAGAACCAATAGAAATTAAGCTCTCTAGAAAACTATTGGACAGTCTTCCAAGGGGTCCAATGAGCGTTCAACAGCCCAATGGCTTGCCTAATTCCTATTGGCTAGAAGTCTAAGAGGTCCAATGAGAGTTTAATTGCATTATTTAAATACCTAAAGCTCTCACAAAAGGGGAAAGGGGGACACATGTCACAAGGCTACCACTTATGCTTCTTAATTGTCATTGGCTAAGCTTTGTAGGGACCAATAGGATGCCAGCATGAGCAAATAGCAAGAGGGGTCGACTAAGAGAGAGAGGGGGCTGATTTTTGCAAGGCATTATCACACACACACTCACACAATCTCATGTGTGAACTAAAGAAGAGTATCTCCTTCTCAAGCTTTAATGGAAATCTCATCATCTACTCCAAGCTTGTGAGAAGGGAGGCCTACACCAACATCTCTTTGCTTTGCGATGCAAATCCAACCAAGAGCCAAGCTCCAATGCATGCTCATCTCCTCTACCATGCTAATTACTAAGCTATGCTAAGCTATTAAGAGTGATTATGTGAGGGGACATACTTCTCTCTTGTAAGAATACTCCTTCTTCCTCTCGATCCACTCTCATACCCCGCTAGCTCTCACCATCTTTAAAGGTGTGTGAGGTCTTGGGTCTGAGACCGTGAGGGAATTGATGTTGTGTTTTCAAGTGTAAGCTTTGTGCTTGAAGCTTCCATCTTCATTGCGCCAGCAAGTTATTGAAGCAACACAAATTATTGTAATGTCTCTCTTGATGGGGGAAACCTATAATACAAACCCTTTTGGAGGGGGGACCACCAGCTCCATGTAAATCTGGTCCTGAATTGTTGTCAATAGCTTAATTTCTCTCTCTTTTTGAAGTATTGTTCACGCCTATCTAACTATGTGTTATGCTTTTGTTGCTATCTCCATCCAAGCACTCCTGCTATGCTCGTTTGGAATCTAGTCTTAATGAAATGCTCACTATGTCTATATTATTTTCCGCTACACACAAGTTACTAGACCATTAAATGTTTCATTTCCACTAGTAAGATGTTTGGCGCTTGGGGACCTCAGGGGGCTCTGAAATACACACAACCAAGCTCTTAAGAATATATGATAGACTATATACATCATACGCTTTGGTGAAAGGAGGAGGATTGGTGCTCATATTTTCAGGGGAGGTCCATGGATAATCTCGCTCAAATTGAGCTCTAGTTTGAGGGCTGAGATTTGAGAGCTTGGGAAATGTTGCCAAAGTGTTCGATAGTGTAATTTGTCCCCAGTTCGTGATCCCATCATACACTCCTCGCTCTCCAAAATGTAGTAGAATATTTCTAGTATGTAGGTCATTGTGAATGAAATTGTGACTATGCACAAATTTCATGGTCTGTAAAAGAGCGTTGCAGGTCGGCAAAATGTTGTCTATGAATTGTTGTACAGTTCCAAATGTGTGTTGAAACTTTTTGATTGCAGGCTTGCTTCCATCATGATGGCAGGCCTAAATCCACTGCTCAAGGTGACCTCCATTCCAAAACTTGAAGATCAACATGGGCCTTTTGCTATAACGAACAAGAGCACCGGGAAATATCATGCCACGGTGCTAGACAATAGTAGTTTTTGCTTCCTCTAGCAATGTTTGTAAAGTTGGCTTGCTTCCTATCTGGTCCTTGAAGATCTTTGCTGCATAGACAGGATCTTTGAAGACGGGATGGGCCATTGAAACTAATGAACCCAATGGCACAAACATCAATGGCATTAGCTCCCACCTAATAGAAAAATGAAGAGATATCCAAAGAAGGAGCTCAAGAAGGAGGAAATTTAGCCACAAATGCTGAATCATGGGTAAAACCTCTCAAAATGAGATGCAGATAAAAGAAATGGAAGATCAAATTTCCAAGTTGGAAGTGTTTACATGGATATCCAAGCTGCACAATTCATGAAATATTTGCAAGAAAGAGATGATCAAATACGTGCAAGAGATATGCAGCTCAAGGACCTACAAGCTTCAAAGGAAAATTTACCAACAAGCACATCTATATTGGAATTTGTACCTCCTAATCCATTAGAGCTACCAGGTGCACAACGAGAAGCAGCACAAAATGCGCCAAGTACCTCTATAATAGAGCGATATTTAGAGTTTTAATTTGAAGGTATGCTTGTAAATTCCAAGCAAGAAATGGCAAAGTGGATAGAGAAAATGACAAAATGGTCCACTAAAGAGTATATGGGATGGGAGGTTAAGATCCTAGCATCTATAAGATTTCACTTCATCAAAGTAGAAGAGTGGTCCTCTTGACCACTACAAAATGACAAAAAACTGTGAACCAAAAGTATGGCAAAGTGGGAGTAAACCTCAACCACTTTAGTCTCCGAAAGAGGACTCTAAACCATAAACCATAACACTACTCAATGCCAATGGGTAGAGATTTCAAAATGGCTTCACAATCTCACATACAATGGCAATAGGCACTCAACGTACATCAATAGAGTGACCGTGCATCAACAAGCGCCAGAAGAGTTGCAATCCAAAAACTTGATCAATACAAAAACAATGCTCTCAAGAGAGCTCACTGGCACTCAAAAGTGCTCACCAAAATTCATGTATAGTGTGCATCAACCATGCGTCATCACCATATGCAAATCCATCTGCAAGACTATGAATCCAAGAACAAAATCACTTCCAAAGTATCCCGTGAAAACTTGTGAAAGAAACTCCACCTGTGTGCTCCAAAAACCATGTCTCTCAAGAGACCGCTTTGATGGTGTGTAAACGCAATGCCTCCGTACTTCATTGCCCAAATCTACCAAAAACCCTCAAACCATAAGCTCTGCATAATTTCATCTTCAGCTCAAAATTTATGCACCCAACTTCGAGCACTTGCCGTGCTTCCAAAAGTGCATCAAACTCACACACTATGCAAAAACAAAAAACCTGCAATTTCTCTATACATTCAATCTGAGTTGAATATCAGCAAAAGGTGAGGAATTACAAAAAGTTCCTTCTGTAAAGTTGTAGACCACGTCAAAATGGATGGGCCAGTCGAGGAGAATATTCAAATTTGTCTTCTACAAGGAGAAAAATGAATCTTAAAACAGTGCGGCTGTGCACATCATTTTTAGGGCAACACCTTCACTTACACACAATCTTTTACATTGTCTTTTGAGATTCCACAAGAGCATACATCACTCTCAGCTGAGCTCATAAGCTCACATTGCATTCTCACAAAGCTTTCAAGATTTCTTGATCTCTTCGACGCCAAGAGCGAGCCAGCTATTGTTTCGAAGATCTCAAAGTCATCGTGCGCTCCACAATCACCATGTGCTCTGATACCAATTGTGAGGCTCAAATCTAGTGCATGTGCGGAGAGTGAGAAGGAGAGAGACAGAGAGAACACAAGATGTGGATGGAGCAGCTCAACACTATGTGTGTGAGAGAGCCCCTTATTCTTCTATCTAGTAAAGAATAATATGTGTACAAGTAATGGGCAACAATGGATTGCTACACAAGCTCTATACAAGCTCAATATACATGCCTAAGCTGAGATTTGACGTCGTCGAGCCATAAATGCCATAGCTGAACTTCGTTGCTTTCATCTCGTCGGGAAGCCATTGCATGCGCGTCGCCAAAGCTTTGATACCAATTGTGAGTGCACGTGTGCATGCGTGCATGTGTGTGTGCGATGCGTGTGGAGAAGTGGAGAAGCAAGAGACCATGTGTGGGTGGAGAAGCCTCCGAAAGTGGCTCAAGTGAGTGAGGTGCTCCTTATTCTTATGTATAGAAAGAATAAGGAAGTGTGTCTACACAGTGGGAGGGTGGGTGGACATCGGACGTCTGGCCCCAGGCAAAGGTGTAGCGCCCTTAACCCAACAGCATCAATTTCTCATGTAGCATGTTTCTTTTTTTAAGGTGATTTTCTATCCGAAGGCCAAGAGGTCCTACCACCCCAAAAATTTTGTACATGTAGGCATTGATATACGTGTTGGTATATATGGTTATGCAGCATTGATATCACAGGTGGACCCCAAAAAAATTTTGCCTGTAGGCATCAACATATGCGTTGATATATATATGGTTATGCAGCATCGATATCATAGTCAATATGGGCGTCGATATTTGTGTTGCTATGTTTATAGGGTGATGTAGATATTGGCATCTATATCGATGTTTTGATTGCGGTGTAGATATTGACACCCGAGGGAAAAATACCAAGTTCATCTGCATCGATATGGGTGTCACAATTGTGAAGAGCCCCTTGTAGGGACATCAACTATGCTTTGGGGCGAGGATCTTTTGTTAATTGCGATTGAACCATTCTATGAGAAAATTTTGCTTACAAGTAAGGAGAAAGTAAACTCTAGTAAGCATGAAGTTCTTCAATAGACTAAGAGTAGCTTGTTGATTGTTGAGAAGAGTAAAACAACAAGTAGAAGGTCAAGTGGGATAGTGTTATTCAAGTGGTAGCTTCAATGAGGTTTGATCACAAGCCCTTTGTAGTTATTCATGAAATGCAAGTAATGTTATAATTGCATTTAGAATTCAATTAATAGCTAGTGAAGACAAAAGCACACACGAGTTTTGCTTTGTAAGTTGATATTGGCATTTGGACAGTCTATTCAATGTCCAAACCAAAAATTTGTAAGATTGGAAAATTAAGAGCTAGAAAGTGTTGATAGTGAAAAAAATTTGTAGAGGTCAAATTTCATGATAAATGCATCATGTGCATGGGATGCTTGTCCTCTAAAAAAACATTCCCACACATAACTACGATGAGGAGGTGGTACCTTACTCACCTATTTATTGTAAACCATAGGGAACATGCCCTTCTCTGTGTACTTATTTTCTCTTCTAGTGTTGAAGGGCAATGAGATGCTTATCCTCTAATGTTGGAGAGTGACTCTTTTGGTGGATTTACAATGCATGGGGAAGAAAACATCACCAAGTTTTTCGAAAAAGGTGGTAAACAATTGCTCATGGATCGGTTGTGAGCATGTAAGCATATGTAAATGCTTCGATGCATCTAAGGAAGAGCACCACACTTGAATGATTTCTTGCCCAATATTGCAAATGCCAAGTTTGATTCTAGATTGAGACTCTTTGGAACATCGACTATCTAAATGTTTTTGCTTTCAATGATGCCCTTGACATAAGAATCAAAGTTTCATGTCACATCCATCACCGCTACTCCCCTTGCCTCCCCTTGACATAACACAAATCTACCAAATTTTAGAGAATATTTTCTCGCTATGAATGCCTCTAAGTAGGGATTTGTATCCTTCAATGAGTCATCTACTCTATCATCCCCTTCAATTGAAATCTTCTACTTTCACTCTTTCTTCACTTTTCTTGAGTGATAACTTTTTATGTAATATGCCAGTCATCAACCTTAATTGCTAGAGCTGGCATTGGCAATCACCGCGTTCTAAGAGACAATGCTGCAAGAAGAAATCTTGTCTAGGAGACTTTGTGCTAGCACAAAGCACTACAGATGGCGTTCAAACCCGCAACAATGCCAATAGGGACTACATGATGTGGAACATCCTGTGACTTGAAATCTCAACATGGATTTGCTTTTCCTTATGACCAAAATCAATCATAGCACAAGCTTATTGATTTGATTTCCCTTATCAATACCTTCAATCACAACACAATGTTTGAGAGCCCGCACATATGCATCTGATGAAATAGTCAAGTGCTTTTGTCTATTTTGAGCATATCTTGTAATCGAAGCATTGCAAGAGACAATGTCACGAGGGCACAAGATGAGGTATAACCATCATTATGTGTAAGTGTTATGGTGGATAGACCAATGTGGCATTCATCATTGTCTGTGATCACCATAGCAATAGTGAGTGATTAGGGAGAGTGTATAGAATATAATGAATAAAAACTTGCTTGATTGATTAGAATGAGAGAGTTACAAGTTTAGCATAGTGGCTTTATATAGGCTCAAGACGGAAGGTGGAAATAAAGGTGAGAGGGATATGCAACACAAATGGTAAAGGACAAGTAGCATGTGGGCTACAACATGTAGCATGTGGCTATAATGGTGTGTATAGAATGAAAAGCATGTGTTTAGGGATTCCTATGTAGGAGGTTGTGTCCATGCCCTATGCTTGGCTTTAAGGATCGGTCATACATATAGTGTAAGATACAGGCTTACCCCAACAGACACCCTTGTAAGCTAAATCTTACATGAGAAAGCATGGATTCTAATTAAGGAGTTTAATAACCCATTACAATACATGCTTGTAGGTCTTACCAGCAAACTTTGGGTTCCAGGCAATGTGTATCCATAACAATACATCCTTATAGTAGATAGTGTTGACACCCCCTTATTCTTCTTCTTCTACTACAACGTGTACTTTGCCTTTAAAATCTCTAGGATTCTTTTGGTTTGTAGCATTATCTTTGAAGAAACACGTGCTAGGTGCATGTCTTAAAGAGCGTGAAATGGTATGCCCATGCGCATGCATGTGGGGAGAGAAGAAGAAAAGAATAAATGGTTAGTCATGGGTGAGTGGCCAGAGGCCTTTACCCCAAAAATTTCCCACTTAAAAGCCAATGTGGCCGTAAGTGGATATGACTAAAGCTAGTATGTACAACCGTGAAGCATGTCAACTTCACCCTTGTACAATTGTATTCACCCTACACCCATTAACTCGATGTAATGTGAAAAATGCTTTGTAACCAAGCTCTTTGTAAGAGCATATGTTGGGTTGTCATCAATGTGGACCATGGAACGCTCCAATTACTTATCCGTATCAAGGCATCCTAAATGAGATAATACATCACCTCAAGGTGCTTCGACTTGGAGAGAAACACAGGATTCCTTGCCAAAGCAATGATACTCTAGCTATTACAATGCAAAACTAGAACCTGCTGAATGTCTAAATCTCCCGTTAAATGTTCCAATCATATAGCTTTCTTCATGGCATCTAACGTTGCAACCTACTCAACCTCTGTAGTGGAAGAATACAATCTTGGAGATATGACCTCCAAGAAATGGGCTCCTCTTGCAAATATGAAAATGTAGCCAGATATAGATCTCCTACTGTCTTTGTAACCCACATAATTTGCATCCATGTAACCAATAATAAATGCACCACTGTTATCGAGCCTAATTGCTATACCCTTCAAGTACTTGAGGGATGTGTTTCACTGCTATCCAATGCTATTTTCTAGGACTCATTATATATTGACTAACCACTCCCATTGCAAAAGAAATGTATGCCTCATAGCTACCATAGCATACATAAGATTGTCTACAACTAAAGATTTTGACACGCTTGCTGCTCTTAGCATCTGACTTGGGAGAATCTTCCTTGATTAGTTTCAAATATGATGGTATTGGGGCACTTATTGCCTTCCCTCCCTGCATATTGAAACACTTAGAAGACCTTGAGGATATAAGATTCTTGATACAACTCAAAAATTCCATTTCTCTTGTATCTCTTGATACACATACCAAGAAAATGATTTGCTTTGCCCAAATCCTTCATAGCAAAGATTTTTCTCAACATTTGCTTCAATTTGGAAATCTCCTCAGTGGACTTTTTTTCAATCGGCATGTCATCCACATAGAAGATGAGAATGACCAAAGAACCATCACTGAGCTTCTTTGTATACAAGAAGCAATCCTCTTGACTCCTTCTAAATCCCTTGGATTGCATAAAAGAATCAAATTTTTGGTACCACTACCTTAAACCCTTCTTTAAGCTATAAAGCAATTTATTGAGTTTGCATACAAGCTCCTCCCTACTAGGCTATTTAAAACCTTCAGGTTGCTTCATGTAAACATCCTCTTCTAAATCCCTATGAAGGATAGTTTTCTTCATATCCATTTGGACAAGCTCCATGTCCTCAATGGCCACTAGGCCAAGCACTGTCTACATGATAGTTATCTTGAACAACATGGGCAAAAATAATTAGCTCCCTTCTACTGCTTGAATTCCTTAGCAACCAAAATAGCCTTGTGCTTAGGTTGGGGGTCATCACATGTATACTTCTTGTAAACCCATTTGCAATGTAAGGCCTACTTGACTTTTGGCAATTCAACCAAGGCCTACTTGCCTTCTTGGTTGAATTGCCTTCTGGCAATTCAACCAAGTCTCGTGTCTCATTGTTGTGACAATCGAGTTATACTTACATTGCATACCCTACTTTCACTTAACCTTGTCACCCATTTACATGCTTCTTTGTAACAAGATGGCTCACTGCAGTCTATCAACATGATAGTCCAACCATGGCTAAAATGGCTTGGGTGGATGTGAGGATCTACTAGATCATCTAAAAAATGATTAGTGCATCAAGTTGAGGATGATGAGCTCTGGCAAGGGGTAGTCAAAGCAAACCTTGGATTTTGAGAAAGCGAGGGTTCCATAGGGAAAACCTTTTACAAAGGCATTAAAAGGGTTTTGTCTTTAAGGATACACATACGCTGAGCTACACGCATCCACACATCTAAAAAGCATGCATACACACACTCAGTCAATAGGGAAATTAAAAGAGATCAACAAAACAAGCATGAAGCATATGAAAATTATTCTAGATGTTTTTCCTTGATGCTTGAGCAAAAATTGGTATATATTAGTGCTTTCAAAAGCTTGTGGAAAGCTCTAGGCACACACATGGATATTCAATTCATGCTATCAAGCGAAGTAACTTGGCTCGAAGAAAGTGGGAAAAGAAAAGACTAATCTATACATAATCAAGCAAAGTCCAATGAAGCCAAAACAAACACACACACACACACACACAACCTATAGCTCAATTCAATTCCTACTAATCATTGGCAAGGTAGTGGGTGTATAGACGTGCTCAAAAACCAATGCTAGAGATAATTGAAATTGAGTAGCAACTAGCCTAAAGAGTTATGATTCAACTTAGTGCTTAAAGAGAGAGAGAGAGAGAGAGAGAGAGAGAGAGAGAGAGAGAGAGAGAGAGAGAGAGAGAGAGAGAGAGAGCACTAAGTATAGGATAGGTATCTAACCATTGTAATTAGGAAGTACTAAATATGTGTTAGCTCTAATATCACATGTAAGTGCTATGGTGGATAGACCAATGTGGCATTCATCATTGTGTGAGCGCCATAGCAATAATGAGTGAGTAGATTAGGGAGAGTGTACTCAATAAAATGAAGGGAAACTTGCTTGATTGATTAAAATGAGAGGGTTACAAGTGTACCATAGTGGCCTTATATAAGCTAAGGTGGAAATCAAGGTGTGAGGGATATGCACCACAAATGATAAAGGACAAGTAGTATGCAGGCTACAACATGTAGCATGTGGCTATAATGTGTAGCATGTGTGCATAACATAAAAAGCATGTGTTTAGGGATTCCTATCTAGGAGGTTGTATCCATGTGCTTTTAAGGATCGGTCATACATATAGTGTAATCTCCCAACATTATTGTCATGGATTGAATTGTGTCTATGCTCATCCGTGGGGTGTTATTTAAGACTTGACACATTGTGTACTTTGAATGAATACAATTGAGCCATCTAGCTTGTTATGCACGTGTAATATATATACTCTTCACTCTAGCTTTGACTCTTCATCTCAATTGTGGGATAGACCTTTGCATCTAAGGGTTATCCCAGAGCGCGTGTCTGCTTCACTTTTGCTACTACTCTTGCTTGGCACACCCTTTGAGCTCAACTTGGCACATCAAACAATGAAGTTGAAGACTCTATTTATGCTTTGTGAAAGGCCCATCCTTTGTAGGTAGAGATTTATTTGCAATGAAAAGAGGTGGACATTGTCGGTGGTATTGAATAAGGGCATCTAAAATATTAGAATTCCATCCACAATATCAATCAATTGGAGGGTGGAATGCCCTATTTGCAGCACAAACACAATGTTCTTTTTTGAGAAGTGAAACCCTTGTAACTCTATGATTTTTCTCATCAATTTGTGATGTGGGGACTTGTTGGTAGAAAAACTTGCTCATCAAAGATGTCAAAGGCTCTTTTGTGAATGTTTCGTATCCCCTAATTCTTTTTTATGAACTTGTCCACTTGCATCAATTGAAAAGCTACATTCTAGATGCCAGCAAATTCATAAATATTTCTCTTTTTTAAGAATTTGTAGCTTTACATTAATTGATTCTCTTCCTTTGTGTTGTCTTCAAAGCAATTGATCATCCCAATGTTGGAAGGGCGGTAGTTGCTACAATGTTGTTGCCCCCGCTGTTGGAAGTCGCAATCCAATGCACCTTGTTCATTGCTCTATGTTGCAAAGGAAGCAATATGCCAACACAAGGACCTTTTTGTGCATAGAGAGAGATTGTTGTTCCTCAGTGGATAGACTTTTGGAGTCAAAGTTAGTTAGTACAAGCTTCCATACCTTCACACTTCAAAAGGTGCTGGCCTTGCTGGGTTGAAAACAGTAAATGCGTTGTGTAAATGAATAGATGCCGTGACTTTTTTTCTCAGCCACAATCGTCAAACAATCCTACAAAGTGCTGTTATGAGAGTGCTTTTCAAAGTTCTCTTATGAATGTCATCTTCAGTACTTGGCCACTACAAGGTAGCCTATACTAGTGGACAAGGCCTGTGGGATGCTGTTATGCAGTAGTTGGGGTTTGGGTAGTGGGAGAGGTTGGCAGTTCACAAAGCCCGGTAGTGGTGGTAGGGGTTGGTAGCAATACACAAGGTGGTTGTGCAACATGCAAGGGCAAGGCATCAACGTGGCACATGCAATGAAGATAATAGCAAATCAATCTCACACAAAGTCACCTCTTGCTCTCGAGTGTAGGCTGTTTGTGGTCGCTTTTAATAGAGGGCACATCTATTTATTCATAACAAAAACTTTTGCTATTCTTGCTCCCACATGGCTTGAGGTTCTTGGATTGTGCATGAAAATGGCTCTATAAATCATGGTAAAAATATGGGGCATACATCATGTGTTGTAGGACTAAATTGCATGTGCTACAAGAGGGAAGAATCGACCCTACTTGTAAGGATATGCTTTCTCGACTCTAGTGAATGCACAAATTCCACCTAAGGGTACACATGGCTAGACATGGTGCTACATGATGACTCTATGCCATTTAGACTCCAATGGGACTAGAGAGGATACATATGGAAACTCTAAGAAATGCTCCATGTAGGGTTCTCCCAAGGGTCAAAGGACCTGGCCCATATCCAATATAAAATTGTTGTGAAAGAATATTTTCTCCATGACCCTCTCTCTAGGTGACATGGCCACTAATTGTTCATCAATGGTGCTTGACTAGGTGCCACCCTTATGTGAATTTTTTTTTGTCGTCATACTACCTTTTCAATCGGTACTCTTTACTTGGGAGGATATAAATAAAAATCATTACTTCACATATTCCCCTTACCCTCCCTTCCCCCTCCTCTATTGCGCGCCTACACATATGCCTACTTTCACCCCTACACGGTGCACTCCACCCCTTTGAGAGTCCCTCCTTTCCTCCATAACCCCCGACTTGCAATATCCTGGTGGATTCTCTCCATAGTCTTTGACTCTCAATCCCCCACAACCGGCATTCTTTATCGAAGGTAGATCAAGAGAAGATGAAATTGAAGCTCAAGGTAAATCAGAGAGCTTAGAGAAGAGGTAGATCACTGCTGCAACACGTTCCTTTTCTCTCACCTAATCTATTGTAGCATTCTGAGGACCATGGTAATCTTAGTTGTTGATATCTAGGCCTTAAGAATGGGAAATTTCATTCATAGAGAGCTTTGAGCGAGAGTGGATGAGAGATAGAGCCTCATTATGCACGTCTAGGTTTGCACGTGTGTGTGTGTGTGTGTGTGTGTGTGTGTGTGTGTGTGTGTGTGTGTGTGTGTGAGAGAGAGAGAGAGAGAGAGAGAGAGAGAGAGAGAGAGAGAGAGAGAGAGAGAGAGAGATTAAAAGAGAAACTTTCTCAACCTTCCCTTTTCACCTAATAGGGGACATTTTTTATTTTTCTCCAGCTGGTACCCCCTACTTTTCAACTCTATTAAAATTGTTGTGCTTCAAGAATCCTCGAGGAAATGGCTTATGGAAGGTGGCTTGCCTAGATGTGCTTTGATTCATCAAATTCTTGAGGGTTTTGAATGGGACAACAAACATCCGAGTAGTCACTATGTTTCAGTGGCTAGTTGCCCATCGAGCTACTGCAATCGGGAGTTGGTTGGTGCACAGTGGTCACTCTGCAATATGTTGAGCTTGCAACCATCTACTCGAGATAGAACACGATTGTTTATGGGGCTGCTCCATGGCACAATAGGTTTGGCTTCGGATTCTTCGGCTCACTTTCGACAACTAGCTAGTACACTTGGGGTGCCGCTGCGTGGTCCACCCTCACGGGCCCAACACTTTGTTTTGAGATGCCTTCAATTAGTAGGATGATTATGATACAAACGGGCTGGCTTACACTCAAGCCAACTATAGGGCTTGTACCTTAGGAGTGGAGGAGAGATAGAGAGTGTTGTTGGGAGCTCATTTGCAGCCCGACACTTTGGTTCATTTGAAGAGCCCGATACTTCCGCATCTTTGAAGCTCGACCTTTTCCACCAGGGGAGAGTGTATGTGACATTTGGTTGGAGCTGATCCATACACTTAGGGAGAGTTTGAGAGACTTCAAGGTAGCTCTGACCGCATACGGGAGCGCAACGAGGTCTTCCTGCGACTTTGATGAACATGGTTCATGGGGTGCCTAGATGGCAGTATTGCCCACCAGTGTGGTTGTTTCCTCCTCCCATCTCTTGATTTAGACGTCATTGCACATATCTTACTTTTTCATTGGGAGTCTCCCCACATTTTGATGTAGCCCTCTCTAATAGGGGGTAGGTTGTAGCCCATTGGACAATTTTCTTAACTAATCAATCAAGCAAGATATCTTTCAAACACTGTGTATTGAGCTCTCTCTCTAATCTACCTATAATCTATTGCTTGGTGCAAATACAACCATAAATGCTACAATGGTTTACCCTCCAGAACACTTACTTGTGGTAATTGAGATTGAAGTGTGATTAGCACTCTCTAATCACCTTCACATGATCCTAGTATATTAGATTGCATTTATAGAACTGAATTGAATTGCATGTCATTGGATATGTGCAAAGGTTAACGATCTTTGAGCCACTACCAAGGCTTTCAAAGAAATTATGCATTCAATTCCTCGCTAGACCACTTTGATTTCTCCTTTCGTGTGTGGCAAGGTTGCATAAATTCTGTGAATTTATCAATGAAGGCGTTCAATTTGATTTGTATAGCATTGATCATCCAATACTAATATACTTGTTGTTTTTACTTCAATTCTTGACGTCTAAATGTTGCAAGAAAATTGTGATTTCTAAGTTCAATGCTATAAAAGTGTGACAATTGCATTATACTTCTAAGAATCTCTAACTAGCAAACGTGGATTACACACACATACAAAGTCACAAAGATACACGCACATGCATGTTACATTAATCTTGTTCAATACTTTACGTATTTTATGGTTTGAAGGTGTTGTTTCGTATCGTACAATGTTTTTTTTGAACTTTATGTATCATATTTACTCGATCTACCTTGCCGTGTGGTTGTAATAATACTTTCATTGCATTTTGCATTTTCTTGATTGTGTGTGCTTTGTTTTCTTGTTTTTCCCGCTTTTTCCAAGCCGAATTACTTTGCTTGAGAGCATTCGTCATCAGCTCGAAGAAGCACTACCAATAGACATCGCAAGAGCTCACACCAATTTGCAACATTATCTTTTGGAGCACTCGCGTGTTACCTTGTTACTACTGCCCCATGCATTTGCTGGCCCCTCTTAGGCTGGTCTTGCTCTGACGTCAATCGGCTCGTGCCCTACAACCGCCACGTGCTCTTTTGGCTTATTTACCTTTCTTGGTCTTGCGCATTTCTTTGTCGGCCGAGCCTAAATTCCCTTGGCTCTTCCTCATTGGTGTTATTTCGATACTAAGGCTCTGTCTTCAAAGCATAAAAGGAACACCCAATGCAATAAAGGAGCCTCCAAAGCACGTCAAGCACTCAAGGCATTCAATCTACAATTCAAAGTTCAAAATTCCTTCTTCTCAATGACTCCAATTATCTTCGTCTACATTTTTTTTTTGATATAATTGTAATGTATGCTATAATCCTTCAAAGAACAAGACCGCCATAGCACTATGTACCAAGGTGTGTCCTCATTGCAATGAGAAGGGGTTATGCGTTCAAAATCCAAGTGCACCCACATGTGCACCATCATCATGGAATTTCTCAAGATTCAAAAAAAAAACATGCAAATTAGTAGAGAGACGAGGCCACCAAAAAAGTTTCTAATAAGCAATTGACCCACAATTTGTAGAGTGTTAAACATTGCCCAAACAACATTGTTTGGAGGTAAGAAACTACACTATTTTGCAATCAGATTCATCTTTATGAGCCATATGTAGTTACCCAATGTAACCCCATATTCGACTCCATGAATGGAATCCATGCTTAAAGTGTAAGCTTTATCTACATGGGCGTCTATTGGGTAAGCCTTTAGCTTACACTCACAATGAGAACACTCCCTTAAAGCCAAGCATGCACCATCATGTGCACAATCACACTTTCCCCATGGAGCCCTATAGCCTCACACATGCTACTCATTCCATAAACACATGCTATAATCTTGATAACCATATGCTACTTGTGGTAGCTCACATGACCCTTGCCATTACCATATGTCACATGTGGTGCATATCCATCCGCTCATTGATTCCAATCTCCCACCTTGATTGAGCCTACATAAGGCCACTATCCAAAGCTTGTATCCTCTCTCAATTCCTACAATCAAGCAAGCAAGTTATCATTCTTACATTATGTATTGAGATTTTTTTCTAGTCTACCTCTGATCTATTGCTATGGTGCAAACACAACCATGAATGCTACAATATCAACATTTGGGGAGGGTAACCAATCTTAAGAGCATTTCATGGATGAACCTTTGATGAGGAGTGTTTTGCAGAAGGAATCGTCATTGAACATGTATATGGAATCAATATGCCTAACCATAATGATGCATGCAAATCGCCCCCCGGGCAAAAAAAAGGGGAAAAAATCATAGCAGGTACCCCCTACTTTTCAAATCTATCAAAATTGTTGAGCTTCAAGAATCCTTGTGGAAATGGCTTATGGAAGGCGGCTTGCCTAGATGTGCTTTGATTGTAGAACCTGTGCAACACTTGGTTGTGAGGTATGAGCTTTGTCCTAGTGTCCTAGAGTATGAGTCAAGGAAAAGAAAGGTGGAATAATTCCACATGCGGTGGTGCAAGGTTGTAGAGCTACTTAAAGCTCATTTCATGAATGAATAAACTAAGTCTATTTTTGCATTACATATCTCTTGTTTATGGTGAGCTTGTGATGGCTTGACAACAACTCAAGATCATGTTTATGAGTCCAAGCTAATTGATCTTGGAACCTAATTTGCTTGAGTGATAATTTAATCAACACACACTCACTTGTGTGCACGATGTTTCTCTTTCATCCACAATAGCTAGTCCGATCCCATTCCCATCAACTGGTATCAAAGCCTGAAAGGGATTATTCATTCTTCTTAGTTAGTTACTAGGCAAACATCTCTAGTAAGTATTTTGAGTGTTCTTGATAGTAAAGGTCATTAATTGAGCATCATCTTCTCGTTCAACTTGTGTGCCCATCTTGGTATGTGCTGGGAGTAGTTCTTTAGAATCACAAAAAAGGGAGAAAGTGCCTTCGGCAACCAACACGATAATTTGTTTCCAATTGAAACTTGGGGAGCATTCATCGAATGATTGAGAGTTTTGAATGGATGTAATGCGTATAGTGCATGAAGCCTTATAACTTGGAAGCTCGCGAACAGAGATACAAAGGTAGTTTCGAAGGGCACCCCTCTTTTTCAACAAGTTATTGATGGGCAATAAGATTCTGATGTAGATTGTCCAAGCACGCCTTCTTGTGTCTCTCTAACTCCCACCTTGCAATCTCCACAAACTGGTACTGTTGTTCGACATCCCTAGGGACCCCCAATCAACACATTGGCTACCTTGAAAATCTGCACCTGCTTGGTAATCAACACTACCCTCCGACTGCTCACTATTGAGTGCTGCCAGTTATGAGTTCATCGCCGACGCAACACTCAAATTGCAGCACTGCCATGTCTTCAACTAATGCATTTTGTGATGTGGGTAGTTATTCAACGACTCATTAAGTGCGCAGTGCGTCGATATACCCACCAGGGCACCTGTGCAACAACTAGAGTCGGTGATAACAACACGTCGTCAACAAAAGCCTGTAGGGTATTCAAGAGCAAGCATGGGCGATGACAATTCGTCAAGGCAATATAATTTTTTTTATTTAAATAAAAAAGTAAAAAATTGGCTTTACTAAGAGACTCATCACACATAGTGTGGAGTGCACATTCCGCTCTCACAACTCAAGGAGTTGTTCTCATTGCGACGAGTGAGTAAAGACCTTCTAAGTCTTTAGAGAAGATTCACATTCAAGAAGGCTTGCCCAAAACAAAGGGCCCGACCACCGAAAGTCTTTGCCTCCTCAACTCAAGAGAAGTTTTGCGCCCTTACAACAATCGAGCCTAGAGCATTCAAAACCTTTTGTTTTAACTTCAACCAAGGGTGGACTTCAATGCTCACAATGGAGTAACACGAGCAAGAATGTTCTTTGAAAGGCCCTCAATTCTTCCAAAGCTTCAACACTCCTTCAAAGGCAACAATCAAGCTTCAAGCATGGTCAAAAGCTTCATTTGTAAAGAGGTGCTTTACATAGGAGCGTCAAAGGATTTTTTTTTCTTCTTTCTTTCCCGCTTTCTCACCCAAAAAAAAGAGACTAAAATTTCATGCACCCAAGCACGTCGTTGTTTTTGAAATACATATCTATTGGTATCGTGCGATGTGAGGAGGTTAGACACTGGCCTTGGTATTAAATTCCCAGTGCTAAGACCACTCCAAGACACAAGGGAAGAGAAAGGGCTAAGAAAATTTAACGGGGAGGGCTTTCACACTTGGCAGACCAAGTTGAAAGGCTATTTAATGGACTATGGGGAATCGTCATGCCAACCATCACTGATTCGACATTTACTGATGGTGCACACATATTGACACAAGCTATGAGTGCACAAAATCAAGCCAAGGGCAAGCAGGCATTAGGAATCATAATCACTGCACTACATGACAATTATGTACACTTTAATGATGATT
Organism: Adiantum capillus-veneris; assembly: GCF_014529385.1. NCBI lineage: Eukaryota > Viridiplantae > Streptophyta > Polypodiopsida > Polypodiales > Pteridaceae > Adiantum > Adiantum capillus-veneris. The sequence goes on from NC_140954.1 coordinate 81,131,102, forward strand.
GTGAAACCTCATCAGCTGCATGGAAAGCACTAGAAAAAAAAACTTTGGAGCTAGGAAAAAGAAGAGCAAAGTAAGCTTAAAGAAGGATCTATACAAGTTTCAAAATGGAACATAACAAAAATATTGCAAGCATGGTCAATCGCCTCAAAAGCATGACCACACAACTAGTTTGTGTAAACAATGCAATACCAAAGGAGGACAAAATTGTAGTTCTTCTAGCAGCCTTACTACCTAGCTTTGACCAAATCATGACCATCATTGAGGAGAAGGATCCAACACTAGATTTCCAAGATGCAATCAACTTTAATGTTCGAGGAGAATAAGCAAGAAAGGAATGAGCTTTTGCAGTTAACTCTAGTAACAAAACTTGTTTCAAGTGTGGCAAAGAAGGGCACATAGCAAAGGATTGTCTAGCATCAAAAACTTGCAGCATTTGTGGGAAGAAGGGTCACCTTCCTTCCAAGTGCTTCAAAAAGGACAGAGGAGGCACTAGAAGAAATCCAAGGCCCAAAGTGTATTTGGTAGAAGAAGACAAAGATGAAGATGAAGAAGAAGGCGGAATAGCCTTCTAGTCTACGACGATATACTCTAGATTTTTAATTTATTTTTTGCCTTTTCGCTTCAATTGTACTTGTTTGGAGATGGCTTGGACTAGCTTGGGCTCAATTTTTATACATCTATTTGAGGGGAGGTGTTGTGAATGTCTCTTGGATTAGAGATAGTTTGTCTCCTGGATTGGGGATGGTCTCCTGGATTGGAGATGTTCTTTTTTGTTCCTGGATTGGAGTGTGCTAGAGATGTTAGTTTTTTCTTCAGTTTCTTACTAGTCCGAACCTCAAGGGAAGGATTGTAAGAAGGTATGAGCTTTGTCCTAGTGTCCTGGAGTATGAGTCAAGGAAAGGAAAGGTGGAATAATCCCATATGCAGTGGTGCAAGGTTGTAGAGCTACTTAAAGCTCATTTCATGAATGAATAAACTAAGTCTATTTTTACATTACATCTCTCTTGTTTATGATGAGCTTGTGATGGATTAACAACAACTCAATTGATCGAACCTAATTCGCTTGAGTAATAATTTAGCCAACCCACACTCATTTGTGTGCATGATGTTTCTCTTTCATCCACCATAACTAGCCCGATCCCATTCCCATCATTAGTGTGGGTTCATTGCCTATTTAAACTATATGCATGTCTGTGCATTGTGTGACATCGCAAGCACCCAAGGAGGCTCTATTTGGGCATGTTTGGCCATGGCGTCTTGTGTGACACGGACCTTAATAACGTGAGCGGTATAAAAATATAAGGAAGGGAAACTTCAGGACTATGCGACACGGGATCTTCAATGAAGTGTAAGCAGTGGGATCTACAACGCTAAAGTGGAGCACATTTCCCACCAAACTCGGGCCTCGTCCGATTTTGTCCGTGTTTACTTTTGCCCTTATCCAAGTTCACTTTATTAGCTAGTGGTTTCGCCTTGGGGACAAGCAACCCCACGCGGGCGCGTGGTTAGGGCGTTGGGTTGCCAAACACGAGGTCTCGAGTTCGAGTCTTCGATGGGCGGCTTCATGAGTCAATGCGTTGACTCTTTTCTCCATCGTTCGTCCTCCTCGAGATTCCCAAAACTAGTGCGCCACTGCCTTTGGGTCATTAGAGCGCCTTCTCATAGCTAGATTAAACAAGCCACTGGAAGGGCCTCTAGTTCAAGGCGTCCTTCCCATACACCGGTCAAAACTGCCTCCTGCATTGAAACGACCGCTGGGCTGGAGGTTGGTCGAACCACCCTCTACATTTGCAGTTGCACAACTTGACCGGCTTGGCCTGGTCAACATTCTACCGTTAGCACTGTTTTCAGAAGTGTTTGGTCACCTCACCCGTTCAGACCATCGACGTAGCAGGTTTTTCCTCATTGCAGCGCTTTTGGTTGTGCTATGGGCTTGCAAGGCAATTTCGGAAGGCCCTTCATAAACTAGAAGGCCTTTTCCATAAAGGCGCCTTTAGCGATGATATGGGAAAGCGCTCTTAAGACCCTGTGATAAATAGTGCTGAGGGAAGGGAAAGGACACGATACACACTCTCGTGGAGCGCGTGTCCGGACTCCGCATATATACTTCGAATTTTGAAATCTGCATGTATGCGCCATCATGGTGAGCTTGGAGGCTCTGTGGAGGCCACGCAGCCGGTGGACCGTGCTCATTGCTGCATGTTGGGTTGAAGCAACAGCTGGTCTGAGTTATGTCTTCAGCACGTACTCTGGCGCCCTTAAATCAGAGCTCTCCTATGATCAGCGCCACATTAATCGTCTCTCCGTCGCCAAAGATCTTGGCGACACCGTTGGCCTCGCCGCGGGCTTACTTTGCAGAGTTCTTCCCAATTGGGCTGTCCTCTCTGTGGGTGCCCTCCTTATTCTTGGTGGCTATGGACTCCTGTGGCTCCTTACCGATCATCACATTCCTGATCTCCCTTTTTGGTTGGTATGGGCTTCATCCTCCTCAGTGCTCTCTGTATTTTTGTATTCATGACGTGTATGCATGCCAATAGCACACTTTATTTTGTGGGGGATGGAAGAATGTAGTTTGCATATGGGCTCGATTAATGCTTTCTTCGAGCAAAATATGCTTTCACAATTCATCCCTTGAGATTGATTGACATGTCTGTACATCTTTACATTCGTATTTTTATGAGTCTAGCATCTTCATTGTTATTTTTGCATTCGACAAAGAGCCTCATGTAGGTGTTAAGGCAGGGTGCTACTTAGCACAGCAAGAGCAGCATTTTGCTTAAGTTGCTTAATGTAGACTAAGAAGAATCTACAATCAGCATCAAGGAGATTAGAGGACATCTCAAGGATGTTGCAATCATTTAATGATATCTAGTTCTGCATTGAAATTTATAGATTTGTGCTTGTTTCCTGGACACAATCAAGCGACACAAATGAAGATGCATTTGCTTTTATATTGAAAGTGTAAATGTCATTCAAGCAACATGGGGGGTCTCTTGATGGTCTGCTCGCTTCTTTGCGCTCAAATCTTAGTGCCACGAGGGCAAGTAGTGATGATAAGAATTATTATGCTACTCATTATCGTTTCTTCATTTCAGAATTTCGTATTGAGAATTAGTTAGGTTCTCGAGAGCAAGGAGTAGAGAGTGGTCCTTCCTTTCTTTATGCTCATTCTTCTACTTGAATGTGGTAATGGAGTAAGCACTTGATACACCATAGTTGTATTGAGATACATCACTCTCGTTTCGTTCTAAGGACTGAAGTAGCCATAAATTTTTCACATGCTCACGAACAACATGACAAATGCATCATCAGCATATATGCATTATCATCAGTTGACTGTGTTGAGCTTTTCCCAACACTGATATATCTTGATATTGAGAAGAATGTTTAGTGAGGTTTGGTGACAAGGTAACAGTGGTACCTAATTTACCACAACAATTGGGAACTACTGCCACCTTTGTGGTTGGTCTTGTGGAAGAGCAGTGAACGTGTTTGAGACACGGCCCAACTTGCCAAAATTTTGGATGTCAGAATTGTCAATATATGCATGGTATTGTGCACAAGCATGTAGAGGCCCTGTTATCTCAGCACGCACTATATGATTGTCCCTGCAATTGACGATTGTGCAGTGAAGAAGTTCACCATTCAAAATGAGATTTAAACATGGTCTATGCAGTGACCATTCCTCCACCTTCTTGACACCTAGGCTATTTTGCTGGTGTTCCAGTGTTCCAAGCTATGGCTGAATTGCTTACAGATTTTCATGCTAATGCGTGAAAAATGTGTTTGAGACAATGCAAACTTGTGGTGTGCAGCTAGGATTTCCGAGAGTGGAAACTTTAGAATGTGTTACAACCAGTTGATATGGTTGGTTTTCTCACCCTGGAGTGGGTAGTACGGGTATTGTTGGTGCTGCTAAAACAAGTGACAGGAGAAGGAATGGAAAAAACTGGAGTAGTGTTCATATCATAAGCTCCTGCTTATGATAGTTTGGTTTTCTCACCCTGGAGTGGGTAGCACGTGTATTGTTGCTGCTGCTAAAACAAGTGACATGAGAAGGAATGGCAAAAGTGGGAGTAGCGTTCATATAAGCTCCCGTTTATGATAATTTGGCACCTATGTGTAAGCCTAAGATTCCAAGGAAGGTGGTGTGTTTGTGAAGTTAAAGGCATTCAATGGAGCAAGATAGGGTGAAGGAATTCATGTTCATACAATGATTTGTTGCAGCCAATGCAAGTGCCAGCTTTCATAGGTCTTTGAAAGTGGGCAGTGCCACCACCTTGTTGGAAAAATTGTGCTAACTGGTTGTTGGTGTATGATCCCATGTATTATGTCCCTTATCCAAGCTGGAAAATACTGAAGAATGCGCCCATAGTCTGAGAAATGAATCTGTCCGGCCTTGCGTTGCCTTTGAGGAGTTCATTAAAGTATCCCACTGGCTACGAAGAGTATGCAGTAACTCCGACCAGACATCAGTCAAGGTATCAAATGTAGGGGCGGGCTGTGAGCTCAATATATGAGCACAACAAGCATTTCAAATAGTTCATAGCATGATGCAACAAATTGTAGCAAAGATTGTGTCTTGTGGATGAAAAACAAACTGATGGAGAAGGAAGTATGTCGAGGGATCTGCATCTATAGCTCAAAGACATAAGCATGAAACCGGATTTGTACGAGGTCTCTCATATAGTGCGTGTGACCCCAGAAATTGTGGTAGCCAGATGTGCCGCCCCATGCCATCATCCATTGTGAAGACCAATATTGACAAGTAAACAACACACTACTCGCCAAACCGGCTTTGTATATGGACATATCCAAAAGCAGTGGCATATCGACTATTCCTCTTGTGTATCACAACGCCGACATCCGGGTCATGGTCAACATGCGCAGCCCTAGTGGCACCAGCTAGTCCCGCATGTGCCATCATCCACTTGAAATAAGATATCAGTTATTTGACTTTGAGACTCTAAATGCAAGACCAAAACCACAAAAGAAAAGCTTGGGAGAGGTGCTCCCTTAATCAATGCATCAACTGGGGAGGATGACGAGTGGGAGGGCCGATGCCTCGGGAGAAACCATCACTTGATGTGAATAGTGTACTCGAAGTTGACCGGCTCCGCATTAGTTTGGTTAAAGGACCACATCCACTTGCTAGGATCCGATATCAACTATGCCATGGGGGCTCCCTCCAATTCCCTCATTGCCAAAGAGCTCCCTCCTTCGAGGGAAAGACAAGATCGACACAAGAACGCTTACGAAGGGAAACCACTACTTAAACAGGTGCCAATGGAGGCTGGGTGCTTTGAAAGAGCAACTAAACCTTGTAAAGCCAACTGCACATAACGACCATGGCACGAGTTGTAGCCCACCATCTGTGACGGGTTTTAGGGGTAGGGTTTATGTGCCGAGGTCATAGATGCATCGGTTTAATGCGTTCGTTTGGCCTGCCGCCTGCCCCAGATTCACTCTCCCTAGGAAGGTGGTTCATGCCAATCTCTTGGTCAAAGCTGGAGTTCTGTGAAGTATCTGCATCTAAGTCATCTACATGATGCTAGGCCATCTAAGTGACCTTCGGGTCTGAAACTAACTTGACTGTGTTTTGTAGATTTCGGCCGAGGGGCGTGAAACCTAGAAGAAGATTAAGAAGTTACGAAGTTTGCTAACTTACAGGTTCTCTCCGAGTGGCCTAAAATATAAAAAGGTCCCCTAGCAGATCAAAGAACCTTGTGCATTGATGAAGTGCCCAGTTGTACAGATGTCCGCGCTATATACTGTTGATGCCACGTGTGAATCTGTATGGAATTTTCGCAATTTCCGCTGGTCTGCTGACGTGGCAGATTGTATGGATTTCCGACTTTTACGCTCGGCAGATTTGGCAGTTTCCGCCTGCGCTTTTTGAGACCAGTTGATGTTAGGAATAAGTGCTTTTGACCTGATGCTTTTGGGGCTCTGCTTTGAGCATCCCTTGTACTCTTTATAAGTGCCCCTAGAGCCATTCTTTCGGGCATCTGGACGCAGAGCTAGAAGATCTGGACCCAACGTGAGTTGTACTCTCCCTACCTTCCCCCCTCGCCCCTACCCTCCTACATTCTCCCCTACCCTAAACCTAGTCCCCCCTCGTCCCTACCCAACCTACATTCACCCCTACCCTCCTACACTCGCCCCTACCCTACCTCCTCGCCCCTACCCTCCTACAGTTGCCCCTACCCAATCCCCCTCGCCCCTACCCTCCCTTCTCACCCCTACCCAATCCCCTCTCGCCCCTACCCTCCCTTCTTGCGCCTACCCAATCCCCTATGGCCCCTACCCTATTGACCTCGCCCCTACCCTCCCTTCTCTAATTCCCTCGCCCCTACCCTCCCTCCCCTCTCTAATTCCCTCGCCCCTACCCAATCCACTTCACCCCTACCCAACCTCCCTTCCCCTTCCCCTCCCCATCCCCCCTCACCCTCGCTTCCTGTTAGGCAATGTTAGGAAAAAATCGGGGTCAGTGTATTCCACCAGCTTAAATTCCAAAATCTAGGTTAGATTTTGAGGTTCCTTGAAAAATCGGCAAATTTACGCAAGTTCTAGAGTAATTATTGGCAAAGGCTCGAAACTTTGACCTCATAGTTGGCAGAATTTCAAGGTTGTCTCTATTTTCACCGCTTCAGGGAAGTGTATCTTTTTAGCCCTTACCCAACTCCTCCCTCTAGCCCCTACCTACCCCTAGCCTCTTATCTCTTTTTTTTTTTTTCACATTTTGACGACTCTTGGTAGCCACCGGACCCCTCCTTCTTTTGGCTGCATTTCCACTAGCTTTTGTGCCTTCCTTGGATTTTGTTCAGTCTTGGGTCTTCTTCAGTTTCTTGCTTTTTGTACAATTTATCTCATTGTGGCAGTAGACTAGATTGTGCAATTCACCTCCCAATTGTTTCCTAGCTTATCTCATTGTGGCAGGGCTGTTCATACTTCATTATGTTCTGCAACTATCTACATTTGTCTCTTCCTCCTCGAAACTCAGTATCTTCTCCAAACATCAACTTCTTCATATGGAGCTACATCTTTCTGCTAGTTCAGTGTTCTTTCTAGTTTCAATGTTTCTCTCATTGGGACGGTGAGTGGTCTTGTGGCGGGCAACCTGTAGTAGCAGGGCTACAGCGTCACTGGCATGAGACAGGCAATTAGTACAATTGGGTTGGAGTTCACAGTGGACGGACAATACAATTGGGTTGGAGTTCGCATTAGACGGACTCTCCCTTGGGCTGTGACACGTGGGAGGGATATGGGTGGTGGTTTGGTCCACACCATGGCCGGGCCACCACTGCCACAGTTTGGAGATAGATTTAGCTAGACCAGATATTTGTTAGCCGTTGGCGGCTCCTTATGGTGGTACATATGTGTGGTTAGATCCAGCTGTCGGACATCACATCATCATCTTCTTGGCATGGTCGTGACTTAGTTCACGCAAAGCATGTCTACACCGTCCTTGCACACTTGAGCCTCGACACCTCCACTGTACCTGTGAGTTCTGGGCTGGAGCTAAGTGTGCTGCCATGCCAGGGTCTGTAGATGATGATTTTGTCACGTGACACATCCAACCCTATGTGTCTGTGGACAAGCTACAGCATGACCAGGGTTCAGTCAATCAAGTCAGTCTAGAATAGGAAGTGATCTGGCACTTTTGTGAGTTTGTTCGCAGACCGTGCATGTCCAGACACTTAGATTAGATGCATATTCTCCGGTTGCACACAACATGATCATCAGATTTCCATCAGAACCCATCGGGAGCATTTTTACAGTGACTTTTGTTGGAAAGTAGGTAGGGAAAATTTACTAAGTTTGTATATATAGAAACCTAGCGCTAGCACTTTCTGGCAGAAGAGGCAGCAGTAACTTCGCGTTCAACAAGCACCTTCTCAACAAGACCCCCATCGGCGGTAAAACCTTACGTTTTCAGCCATAGACCCAAGATCAGCCCAGCGTCTTTCATCAAGGACAGCCTGACGACAGAAACACAACAGATCAGCCCTAGCGTTAGCAGATTTGCACAGCAACAACAGATCAGCCCTAGCGTTAGCAGATTTCCTTGCAAGGTCAGTTTTCAGCCCTAGCGTTTTTGGTTTGCGGAACAACATCAGCGTTTTTGTAGATCATCGTGACAGAATCAGCCATAGGACCAGTGTTTTCAGTTTTCATCCTCGCAGAACAAGTCTCGAACCTCGTAGATCTCACCTTCCCGCAGTAGTTCCTCACCGCACGGTGGGATCCATCGAAGTTTGCAGTTTCAGCCCGGAAAACGCAGATTTCAGCACCTGCGTTTTCAGCGCGTCGTCGTCGCATCGTCGTCATTGACATCGTCGTCGACATAGAGACAGAATTCAGCAGATAAAGATTTGCAGATTTCAGCCCTTAAGTCGACTTCGCCATCACCGTCGTCATCGTCGACATAGCCTAGACTTGCATCAGTCCCATACATACCATTTGTACCAGATTGTGCAATCATAAGTAGACCACTCTCGCCGACGAGAGTGGGGCCTTCGGAGGAGGGTTTTACGTCTCTGGTGTCGTATCTCGCTTCTTTCTCTATCTCTCAGTCTCATACACTTGCACGCACAGTGTCCATGCACTTTGTTTGTGATCATAGCATTCTCTCATTAAGAACGGAAGGCTCTACCTACCATAAGAACAAAAGGAACCTTGAGCACAGTTCAAAGCACTCATCTTGAGCAAAGCGCAAACAATCATTCCGCTGCACCTTACAGACTTCATTTGACTTGCTCTGTGTGTAAGGGATGCTAGCTGGCTACGCAAATTTTTATTCGTTGTTGAGGCCGTGTCCCTCTACTTAAGGGCCAGACTACTCAGTTATTTGGTCTTCGTATGCCCTTGAGGCTTGCAAGGGCCACCTGATTTACTAGATCAAGAGTATGTGGATGATACCCTCTTGTTTACTCAATATGCTTCACATATACTGATGGACAAATTATGCACACCTCATACTACCTTTTGCTTGGTTAGTGGTACTCTCATCAATTGGCACAAGTCCTTTAATTTTTTCGTGCGAGTTGAGGATTGTTAGTGCGGAGCACAAGATCATTTCACATGGTTAGTACGATGTACTTGCAAATAATTTGGTTTCTAGTGGGAGTTGAGGACTGTTAGTGCGGAGCACATGATCATTTTACGTGGTTAGTACGATGTGCTCGCAAATAATTTGGTTTTTATGTGGGTATTGATGTATTACTTGAGCAATTGTTTGAGCCAGTCTTGAATACCATCAGGAGGAAGCTTTTCCATTGGCCTTCTATGCATTTGTCATTGAATGGCAGAGCTTTGATTGTTAATCATGTTCTTGTGACAACTTATTTGCTACCTCCCGTTTGACTCTACACCATAGAGTTATGTCCCGGTTGTCGCGCTTAGTACGCACATCTTTTTTGGGGTGGTTTCGCTGGCTCTAGAGATGAGGCCTACAATCCACTGGTGCACTCTTATTATGCATTGAGAGGAGGGAGGCCTGGGAATTATTGATCTAGAGATGCAAAGTAGTCCTTTGCTTTCCAAGCTCCTTGTCCTGGGTTTGTTTCTTGGGAGGGCGCCTGTGGGAGCAATTTTTGTACTATATCTTATCTTGCACAGTTCCCAATTTAGTTTGGTTCTATCAAAAGCGATGACCCTAGATGTGTGACAATACGATTCATTTTTTCTCACGGCCCACTGAACATGTCTCATATGTTGCCTTTCATGCGTTGGCTGTTGTGAGTATGCATACTCCATTAATACTATACAAAGACCACGCTGCTTAAGCCCTCTCTCTCAAACCCTCAAGGATCAAGCTCTCTCTCTATTTCTCGGACAATCCATCTCCTTTTCTTCTACCCCTTGCAATTATTTGAGAGCTCTAATCTGTACTTGCATGTGTTATTGTGTATGGGCATTGTGTCTGTTGTGTACATTGTATGTACACAACAGACCGCGGCGCCGCACATCACAATCAAGTCATAATAAGGTTGAATGGTCTTCAAATCGTGTTTTTGTGGGTATTAGAGTCAAAGGACTCCAATACTACTTGTAATCAAACACATAAACACTAAAAATTTCAGTTATGGGTGTTTTTTATGCCTCCCATTCTGCGCCGTTCCCGTTCCGGACCCCTTGCCGTTCCCCCGTTCCACAAGGAGGCCCGTTCCCGTTCCGCGTTCCGCGTTCCGCGTTCCGGGTAACTATGAAAAAAATAGAAAAGAAAAAAAAAGTCCCACACGGTTGGGTGTGGGGGTTTCCCCCATTGTTAGACGTCTACCATGGTAGAGCCATGTATTTCGAGCCATGCATAGGGGTTTCCCACCTTTTAGCTGTGTATTGTGGTAGGACCTTGTCCCATGAGCCATGCATAGGTCTTATGACTACTAACTGGTAGTCTGAGCTCATTTTTTGAGGATCATAATAGGATCCTCCTCTTGTGAGCGAATTACTTTAGGGGAGAAGTTGCTAAGTGTTTCTAGGTCAATACAAAGAGTCCTCGTAAACACACAATGTGAATGTTGATGTGAGTTATTTTGAACTCACAACCTTTTGGTCGTGAAACTCAAGCTTAAACCTTGGACCAAGTTGTTAGGGGCCATTTCATTAAGTTAAGATTCATTAAGTGGTTTTTGGAATAGATTATGGTGCATTTGCTGATCCAAAAGGCCCACAGGAAAGTCTCACTTTGTACAATTTGTATAACAGGTGTATGGAGTATATTGTCTCATGTGTAGGCATGTAAACAGCTTCCTACTTTGCAAAATCTCATCTGATTTTCTGTCTTTTTTGTTATTCAGGTGTGCATTCTTATCTTTATTGGTACAAATGGCTGCACTTACCTTGATACCGCAGCACTTCTTGCTTGTATACCAAACTTTCCTTCAAACAGAGCTACTGCAGTTGGAATCCTCAAAGGATTTAAGGGGTTATGTGGTGCGATCTTTAATCAAATTTATGCAAGCTTTCTGAGTCCTGACGAGACTAGCTTCATTCTGATGCTGGCACTAGGACCAGCCCTTGTGATGATTCCATTGATTATTGTGATAGGGCCTCTAAGTCATGCAGAGCTTCTACAAAATGAGGATGATGATGTCATCTTTAGGCTGTTGTATGCAGCTGCCTTGTTATTAGCTGCATACATGTTGAGTGTGACCTTGGTCCAAGATTTCTCGAGTGTGAGCAATACCGTCAATGTCATTTTCACTGTTGTGTTGCTTCTCATTTTGCTACTTCCACTTCCTATCCCCAAGATTGCCGATCACTTGTCAAGGAAGCGAACCGAGGATGATGGCAGCCTGAAAGATCCTCTTCTGGAGAGCAGAGTTGATGGATCAGAGAACGGGGTCACTAGTAAGCCCACACCCACTTATGTGGCTGCATGCTTCATGTCTCTAACAGAAATCAGAGAAGAGAAGACGTTTGTGGAGCAGACAGCAGCCAAAGGCCTCAGCAAGCTTGAACTGGCAGCAGCTGATATGACACTTCGAAAGGCTTATGGAAGCATCAACTTCTGGTTGCTTGTTCTCTGTATGTTTTTCAGCTTGGGGTCGGGAACAACTGCATTCAACAATTTAGGCCAAATGGGACAGTCTCTAGGTTATGAGAACACCCAAGTGTTTGTCTCTATGACCAACATATGGAACTTTACTGGTCGTCTTGCAGGCGGATATTTTTCAGAATTGTCAACCAGGTAAGCATTTAATCTGTAGCAATACTTGCTAAGTGTTTGCTGAAAATTGATATATTTGTGTTAAGCTCTTTGACTTCTCTCGTCTTTGCTATTTATTATATTTTATGCATCGAATGTGCACTCTCTGTCTCTCTATTAAGGAGTGTATGTTCGGTCCTTGCCAAGATGGTATATGTTGGCTGGTAAGATGCACGTGCTTGTGTGTGTGTGTGTTTGAGAGAGAGAGAGAGAGAGAGAGAGAGAGAGAGAGAGAGAGAGAGAGAGAGAGAGAGAGAGAGAGAGAGAGAGAAGAAGAAGAAGAAGAAGAAGAAGAAGAAGAGAGTTTTAACGTCGTAGGAAACTATCCCAAGAGACCTTAAAGATCTAGCCGACGAGGAGTTGAACTCAAGACTGTTATTCAAGAGGAAAATGGCATAACCAATCTACCACACTAGGGTGATAGAAAGGTTATACCATTTTCCTCTTTTTATTAGCACACACACACACCCACACACATCGAGAAGAAGAGAGTTTTAACGTCGTAGGAAACTATCCCAAGAGATCTTAAAGATCTAGCCGACAAGGAGTTGAACTCAAGACCTGTTATTCAAGAGGGAAATGGCATAACCAATCTACCACACTTGAGAGAGAGAGAGAGAGAAATGAAATGAAATGTTATATTAACGTCTTCAAAAGGCCAGAATGACCTATGAGACCAAACTGATACAAAAGTGGTGAATCTGTTACAATGTCTGGGTACCTTAGTACTAAAGTACTAAGTGTGAAAAGTGTGAAAATAAATGTGAAAAACTAAATACAAAGTATTAAATAAACTTCTTAGGAGCATTCTAGGTGTCTGGCTAGAATGCTTCTAATCCTTTGTTGTAGTCTCCTCCGGTGAAGTGTGCTTCTGCATCTTGGTCGTGGTCGTCTCGATTTCCTAAGCTCAGTTGCTCTGTCAATTAGCGTGCCTTTGGTATGACTGTGGGTACTCCTTTGTGCTGGCTGTTGGCCTCTTGCTTCTCCTTCCACTCCTGCTTCTCTCGATCCGAAGAAATCTGTGATCGGCCTCTGAGGCTGTAGTGCTCTTTGTCTTCTCATTAGATTATCCCTGTGCCGATGTAGTTCCAGTAGGTACAAGCCTAAGCATCTTTGATCTTGGTATTGCATGATTCTATCTAGAGGTCCAAAGCCTTCTTTAAAGAGGCAATGAAAACGCCCCCGTATCTCATAGTATACTGTGCAGTGGCATATATAGTGTAAATTTTGTCTCCGGCTCCATTCCGCATAACTTGCAAATTCTGCTCTCAGGTGGGATTCCCCTAAATCTGCCAAATTCAATTTCCAACTGGTGTGAGGATGTATGAATCTGACCAATAGCACATTTCAAACCATGAGACAGGTGGGTATCCATGTAACTCGGGCGAATCACAAATCCATCTTTAGATAGTTGTAGGAAGTTTTCTTTGTAGTCGGCCATCTTCGTGCCCAATTCTTGTGTAGGGTCTACTCATGTCCTCTTAGTATCCAACTGTATAAGATCCTGTCGGATGATTTTATTAATCTCCGTTCGTGTAATTGCCAGTGATGGGGCCTCAAGAGAGTATTGGAAGGGGGGTAATCTTTCCATACTGAACCCGTGTCTCCGAAACCACGAGGACAGTTGCGCATACCAGCATGACGTATCCCCTTTCATTGCTAATTGTTGAGAGGATTTGAGGGCCAATCTAGTATATCGGCAATTATTTGTATCCCACAAACCATGTATAAAGGACACTGATCGGGTAAGAGCTTCAATTTCTATCGGAGGGGCCGCTAGTTCCGCTCGGGTAATCGCGTGTGGTACGGAGGCCTTGGCTCTAATCATTCGGGAAATCATAGATACCAAAGGTCTCTCCATTGACTTCCAATTATCCTGATCCACAGATGGTCCCCAAATCTAGACCCCATAAAGCATAGCCGAAGCCACCACAGTATCAAAGAGCCAAAGTTTTGTTCGTGGTTCCTGAAACTGCACTTGTGAACACATCCTCTCCAACCCTCCCAAGGCCGCAGAGGCTCTGGATAATCTAGCATCCGCTGCTTTCTTAAGAGTAAACTTCGGTCCTGCAAATACCACCCCAAGGTATGTGTATGCATCTGTGTACTCTATTGTATCCTGGCCATATGCAAATGTAGGTGCCGATCTCCTGACCCACTGCGGTGTGGTGTTAAAGTTTAAACACCATAACTTTGGTTTTACCCAAGTTTACCGATAGGCCACTGTCCTCTGCGAATTTATGTAATGCATCTAGCTGCCTCTGCATTCCATTTGGTGATTCTGCTATCAATACAATATCATCTGCATACAACAACAAAGGGATCCATGACCCTGCAAGTTGAGCCCCTCTGTCACCCTCTCTATCAATGTAATCTGATACCTCATCTATGTACATACCAAATAAAGTAGGGGACAGTGGGCATCCCTGCTTTACTCCAATGGTGGAATGAACAATGTCGGAATCCCCTTCTGGAGTACGTACATAACCAGTTACTGACCCGTATAAGGCCATGATCCCCCAAATAATCTCTTTGGGGACCCCTAACTCTTGCATCCTGCGCATCAATCTGGCCCTTGGTACTGTATCAAAAGCTTTCCGAAAATCCACAAAGCAACAATACATCCTTCTCCCGTTTGCTCTTCCTTCCTCAATAATGGCTCTGAGCGTAAGAATATGATCTAAAGTGGAATAACCCCTTCTGAATCCAGCTTGTCCTGTTGCTCTTATGCCCTCATTCTCTGCCCATCTACTCAATTTTTGTTCAAGAATGGATGCGTACAGTCGGGTCAAAGTGTGTCCTACCATAATGGTGCGGTAGTTCCCGGGTATCATAGGATCCCCTGACTTGAAAATAGGTACGATAGTAGATAATTTCCAAGATTCAGGTAATCCTTCACACATGACCCGATTCAATAGCCGAGCAAGGACTTCTGAAAGTAGATCCCTGGCATGGATCAGATGTTCTGCTACTAAACCTTCATGATCATATGCTCTTCTTGTCTTCATCTTATCAATGGCTTTTTCCACCATTTCTGTAGTAAAGAAAGTACTAGCAGCAGGGCATGGCTCTAGCGGATCTGGTAATGGAGGCTGTCCAGATACCATGTATAATGATGTTACATATTGACCCCAGATCTCAGGAGAAGTAATCGTCGGAGGCGGTGAGTGCTCTTGAAATAAGCGCCATGCCTCATGTGAGTCCTGACTCAAGAAGAGCTTATATAAATCCTTCTCTAGTTTGGCTAAAAATGTCCTTTTCTTGCGACGTACTATACGCTGAAGAGCAATCCGAGACTGCTTATATGTGATGATCCCAAGTGTAAGCTCTTTTTGGACTTGGATTCTCGTCTCTCTGCATTCCTCGTCATACCAACTGTTTTGAGGCATGTTCCCAGCTCCTCTCTTCTGATCAGGTTGAGTATGTGGGTATGCCTCTTGTGTTGCTCCATGTAGTATCTCTCTTAACTGAGAAGTAATCTCCTCTACAGTATATACTGGCTCGGCTGCCCGCATCCTATTATAGATCTTTTCCACATAGACTGAATCAGTTTCTGGCGTGAAAGTATATCTTGTGTGTGTCTTCTTCCTTTGTACTTGAGAGGCATTGTATTGGAAGGAGATTGATAAGGTCAAGAGAGCATGATCCTCTGCAATCCCAACCGGTCTGGGTCCCACCTTAAAGTCCTTGATACTAGAAATAAAGCTTGGTGAAGTCATGACATAATCCACTGTACTGGCCCCATGCCTGTGTGGGAAGCATGTGAATCCCCCAGATAACGGGAAATTCTCTAGACCATTAATTATGGCCAAACCATGTATGGTTGCCATCTCCATGAGATGTCTCCCATATTCAGTGTGTTCTTTATATTGTGAGTTTCTAGTAAGCCCCCTTTGTGATAAATCCACTTCTCTTAGCATTTCCTCAGAAGTATCATAGAATACTGCTTGAGAGTTGGCCGTTCTGGCATTAAAGTCTCCTAAGAGAACTATGTCTCCATCTCTAGAGAACTCCCATATGTCATTATTCAATATGGAGAAAGGGGACTGTCCTTTAGGTGAGGAGTAGACTGAGGTACTTGGAGGGAAGTAGCATATAGCGATATATAGAAATCTACCTGTCTCGGCTCTCATTCTCACCCACATATACCTTGCTCGCTCATCTTTCCTGATAATCTGTAGTAGTGGTTTCAGCTCCTCTTTAAATAAGACTGCTACAGCCTACTCCTCCTGACCCCCGGCTACCCTGTAGAGATCTCTTGTCTGGTCGACCAGCTGTTTCCCATAAATAACCCTTCACATGTGGCATACGCTGTCCCGGTATCTGGTGTGTCTCTGAGTAGAAAACTATGTCTCTGTCCCTAAAGCTGTCTTCAAAGGCACCTACATCTAGCCTATATGACCCATTACAATTCCACGCCGCTATCTGGAGCGTCGCCCCATAGGTCTCGCACTGTCATGCTGAGCGTTTTTCCAGAACCACTACTTTCCCTCCTCTATAAAAGGCGATTTTCCCCTTTTCTCTTGTTGCCCTGATCTCTGGCATCAACTCTTGCATGTGTGCCACTTGTGCCAATGTAAGGTCATCTCCTAGGAAAATACCGGTTTTCTTAAGAGTTGGCCTCTTCTTTAGAAATTCTTTCCTTATTTCTATATTCGGGAAGTGGAGAATAAGTGCCCGGTCCTTTACGTTTCCCTTCTCATCGATTCCTTTCTTGCCCACTCTCCATGCACTTGTGTGAGTAGGCTCTGTGATGCCCATGCGTTGTAGTAGTTCCTTCACTTCTTCATCTACATTCTCTCTGTCTTTGACTCCTGTGACCTGCACATGCAGAGCCCGATTCTTCCTTTTCTGCTCTTCCTCAATGGTCATATTAATAATGGTAGAAGTAGGTGTGGTCTCGAGCATCTGGGCCTTCCCTTTCTTCGCATCCTCAATCCATTTCTGTGCTTCATCAACCTTTTCTTGTGTCTTAAAAAGACGTTCCGCCCATGAAGATGCCGTTTTCGATTTCTGTTCATTTCCTTCCCGTAGAGTTTTCATTTGATCTTTCATGTCCTCGAGCTCCTTCAACACCGAAGGTTGGTCGTCTCCCTTCTCCTTAGTTGCAGATTTGCAAGCCGCAAGTTCTCCTTTTAGCTCCTCAATTATTGCATCTTCATGTGCTTTTCCATATTTGTTCTCCATGCTTCAAAACTTGCTACTGCCTCATCGAGTTTCTTTTGCATAACGCATTCTGTTACATTTACTTCGGCTTTGATTAGGTTTCGTACTTCCGTTTTCAAGATCTGAATCTCCTCATTTTGTATCCCCCGGATCTCTCTCCTTAGTTCTCTCATCATGTCTCCATACATGGAGTTCCTGTAGCTCTCAGCGCTCGCGTGCATTTCCTTCCTGATGTCATCTCTCATGTAGTTTAGTTCTGATTTGAGCATCATCTGGACCTTCTCCATCATTAGTTCATCATGTATCGTGGACGTTTTCCCCACTTGTAATGATCTTGGTGATAGTACAGTATCTCTGTTTCTTTGCTTAAATGTAGCTGTTGTTTTTTTTGGGGTGGTGTAGCTATCTACCCCCGGCCCTTCCCCTTCGGTAGGCGGATCCATCGAACCCGAGCCCCAAATGTGGGGTAGGGTACTAGGGAGAATAGGACAAACTTAAAATATTTTATCTTAAGGCTTTTTACCTTAAGGCTTAAAATTTTCTCTAAGGCTGGGACTTCCTACGCGTAGGTGAAGGGCGCGTGTATGCTGGGACTTGCTACGCGTAGGGTTGCTAGGACATGCTACGCGTAGGACTTCTTCTGCTGCCTGCCCTTCGCGCGAGCTCCTGCTTGCTCCACCTCTCTCGCCCAAAACCCTAATGCATAGGTAGCGCTGCCCTGTGGAATGTTGCACGTTGCCCACAGAATGTTGCACACTGCTCGAACTGAGTGTGTAGAGAGAGAGAGAGAGAGTCACTGTGCTGCTTGCCCCTAACGCATGAAACCTGTCACAGCCTCGCGCTCAGCCCGCCAGAGACCTTCAGCCTCGCGCCAGACCTGCCCGCCACAGACGCTGGCTGGCTTATAACGTGGGGGTAGAGCAGGTCGCGCTGCAGGGGCTGAAGCACAGAGAGAGAGAGAAATGAAATGAAATGAAAGATCTATTAACGTCCTTTAGGAGGCCGAACTCGACCTATAGGACAAAACAGATACATCCATCTTCTATGGGGTCTAGTTCATCAGGTAAGGGAAAAAAAACCAAAATTCACAGTAGCTCAGAGCTCCGTGGTCATGAGCTTACTGTTATACAGTGCTTCTAGGCTTTTATGACTCATAAAAGCTTAGTTTTACATAAGGGGTGATAATCCATGAATTTACATCAAAATATATATAAGGAGAGATAATCTCTACTTTGGGGGCGTGGGGTTCTTGAATTCTTTAATGAGTGCTTTTCCTGCTCTATATACTGCCCATTTGCCTTCTTTCCTTGCTTCACGTACTTTTGCTAATTCACTGGCTCGATCCTTAAGCTGCAAAGGGGTGAGTTCATCTGAAATCCACACCTTAGTGCCTTGTAGTGATTTTGTTTGCTTCATCACAACTATCTTCTCCTCCATAGTATCATAATGTACTGCTGCTTGCTTCCCTTTGACCTCCACGTAGATTGGATCTCCAAGGTCCACAAAAGGCATTGCTTTTCCTAACTTGTGCTTCCATATGGTTGTTTCTGTCATGTATTCGTCCTCTTCTATGACAACTTGGATCCAATCATCCAACATACCACCAATCTTGATAACTCTTTTATTTGCCTGCACTTGGTCTCTTTCTTGCATTTCTGAGATAACTTTTGATTGGGTTACCTGTGTAGGCGCTGAATTCATGTTTGCCTCATTGTTCTCTTCCTTGTGTGTATGTTCTTGCTGTCCTTTGAGTTGTAGCTGTGCTTCTAACCGCAAGATTTTCTCATCTTTCGTAGCTATGTCTGCTTTCATTAGGGTAAGCTCGGTTTGTAGGTTTGAGTTCTTGAAGCACGTAGGTTTCCCATTGTGATGGTTTTGATAGGGGTGGTGGGATTGGTGGTCCTCCCATCTTCACAGCAGCAGAGAAAGTCATGTGGGTGGATGATTCTGTACTGTGGGTCTGATTTTTTTTGGGCCTTGGCCTCTTAGCCCCCACAGGGTGCCCACATACCCTAAGGGGGCTCAAAAAAACAGGGCTGCTGTGTGTTTTTTTTTCCAGAAATAAGGGCTGCTGTGTGTTTTTACTGGCGCGCAGGGGAGAGAGAGAGCTACTGGCGGGGCTGAGGGGCAGACGTGGGACTGAGAAGGTGTTGCGTGCACGAGAGAGAGAGAGAGAGAGAGAGAGAGAGAGAGAGAGAGAGAGAGAGAGAGAGAGAGAGAGAGAGAGAGAGAGAGAGAGAGAAATGAAATGTTATATTAACGTCTTCAAAAGGCCATAGTGACCTATGAGACCAGAAAGTTACAAGGTGGTGGATCTGATACAAAGTCAGAGTAACAAAATAACAACAGTACAAAACGTTACATTAAACGTCTTCAAAAGGCCAAAATGACTTATGAGACCAAACTGATACAATCTTGGTGGATCTAATCCAATGTCTAGGTGCAAAAATAAAAATTGAAGTGAAGTAAAGTGAAAGACTAAAATCATCATTATCATCATCATCATCAGTGCCCGAGGATGCCCGACATCGGGTGTTGTCCGAGAAAGTACTGCATCGGCCGTTGAAGAGCTTCGTCAATGTCCGCCTCTGTAAATAGTCGTACTGACCATCTCCCATGTCGTGCTAGAATAGTCTTGATCCTCTGATGGAGCCTCCGTTGATGTCGTGGTCGCCGTCGTAGACGTGGGCTCTAGCTCTCTCAAGCTCAATGGCTCTGTCAACTAATATACCTTTGGTATAAGTGGGCTCTGAAGTGTGCTGTGAAGCATGCTCATGTAGTTGCTGAGTCCTTGCTCTAAAGAAGTCAGTAATCTCCCTCTGTGAATGTCTCCCATTGCGTGATCTCCGAAAGAGACTGTGTGTGTGTGTGTGTGTGTGCAGCTCTAGCAAAAACAACCCGAGGCATCTATGATCGTGATATCTCATGACTCTAGCCAATGGTCCAAAGCCCTCTTTGAATAGACAATGAAAGCAGCCTCGTATCTCACAATATACCTGACAATGACAAATGTGATGTAACTTTGTCTCTTGCTCTATATGACAACTGGCATATCCTGGCCTTTGTTGGTATTCTCCTAAATCTGCCAGTCTCAATCTCTAGCTGATGTGATGATGTGCGCATCTGACCAATAGCACATCGTATCCCATAGGATAAATGAGTGTCCATATGGGCCGGTCTGATCACATATCCGTCTTCTGTTAGTTGGAGACGATGCTCTCTATAGAAAGCCATCTTGGTAGCCAACTCTTGTGTCGGCTGTACCCATGTGCTCTGGTATCTAGGTGAATCAAATCCTGACGTATGAGTCTAGTGGTCTTTGTCCGTGTGAGAGATAGAGAGGGTGCATCCAAGGAGTATTGGAACCGAGGCAGTATATCCATGTAGAAGCCATGTGACTGAAACCATGATCTCATGTGCCCATACCAGCATGCTGTGTTCCCTTGTAGCGCTAGCTGTCAAGATGACTCAAGGCCCAAGGGCTAGCCGAGCCTCTGGGAAGGTCCCATTAATTATGCATGAAGGATATTGATCTAGTAAGGGCCTCTACCACGAGAGGGGGGGCAGCTAGCTCGGCTCAAATGATCTCATGTGGCACGTAGGCCTTAGCCTGAATCATCCGAGAGATCATAGAGACTAGAGGACTCTCCATACATCTCCAACCATCAGCGCTACCAGATCTGCCATGGTGGTCCACGGAGGGTTCCCAAATCTGAACCCCATAAAGCATATCTGAAGCCACAAGAGTGTCAAATAGCCCCAGCTTTGTTCGAGGTTCCTAAAACTGAAACTGCCAACACATCTTCTCCGGTTTTCCTAAGGTTGCATAAGCTCTCGTCAATCTAGTTTCTGCCGCTCTCCTCAATGAAAACACCGGTTCATTGAAGGCTACTCCAAGATAGGTATATGCATCTTTATACTCCACCGTCTCCTCGCCATATGTAAAAGTGGATGCTGATCTCCTGACCCAATATCGTGTGGTGTTAAACACCATAACCTTGGTTTTCCCCAGGTTAAAAGACAATCCACTATCGTGGGCAAATGTGTCCAAATGGCGTTGCATCCCCTTCGGGGAGTCAGAAATCAACACAATATCATGAGCATATAACAATAGTGGGATCCATGTCCCTGCCAACCATGCTCCTCTATCACCATCCCTCTCAATGTAGTTAGCAAACTCATCCACATACATGCCAAATAGTGTAGGAGATAGTGGGCAGTCCTGTTTCACCCCAATAGTGGAGTGAACCAAATCAGAAATCCCCTCTAGAGTGCGTACATGCTCCACTACTGACTTGTAAAGAGCCATGATTCCCCATCTCCTGCAGTCTGTGCATCAATCTAGCTCTGGGCACTGAATTAAGGCTTTGCGAAAATCCACAAAGCAACAATAGAGCCGTCTCCTGGGTGATCTCCCCTCCTCAATAATGGCTCTGAGTGTTAGAATATGATCAAGAGTAGAGAAACCTCTCTTGAAACCTGCCTGTCCTGCTGCCCGTACACCCTCTCTCTCTTCCCATCTACTCAATTGCTGCTTAAGGATGGATGCATACAACCGTGCCAATGTGTGCCCAATCATAATAGTGCGGTAGTTCCCAAGATCCATAGGATCCCTCGACTTGAAGATAGGTACGATAGTGGACAAGCTCCAGGTATTGGGTAGGCCCTTGCACATGGCACGATTGAACATCACTGCTAGAAGCTCTGGAAGCATATCTTTGGCATGTATAAAATGCTCTGCTACTAGACCATCGTGATCATATGCTCTCTTGGTCTTCATCCTGTCAATGGCTTTCTTTACTATCTTGGCGGCAAAGAAAGCACGTGTGTGGGCATGACTCTGGCGGATCTGGAAGAGGTGGCTTCCTCCGAGAGTGTGTAGAGGGATGATGCATAGTGACTGTTGCTAAATTGGATTTATTTGACAGAAAAATAATTCTGAATGAATTATTGGATTTGTAAGTGAGAAGGTTTTCTCCCTTGCAACACCAAGAAAATAATTCTAAATGAATTATTGGAATTTTAAGTGAGGGTTTTTCTCAGTGGAGACATCCGAGTACAGAGTATCCCTAGTGCGTCATTCAAAGTAATGACAGGAGCACTGCGAAAGGGAATATCTGTAAGGCCACCAGGAACGGATACTTCTGATGCGTCACAACGGATGGGTGACAGGGAGCATCGGTAAGAAGTATCCGACCATTCGGGAACGGACATCGCTGATGCGTCATAGGATGGGTGACATAGAGCATCGTGAAGGGGATTGTACCGTAAGTTCGGTAGGAAAGGACCAGGTGATGGGTATTCCTGATGCGTCACAAGGTGGGTGATGGGTGCATCAGAAAGGGGATATCCATAGTCGAGAGGAAATCCGAACTGGAAAAGAGGAATACGCGTAAAGGCGCAAGCACAAGAATAAAGATGGGTTTTGAGAAGCTTTTCTTAAAAAGCGGAAAATTTGAACGAGTTTTCCGGGAAGAGCAAACGCTTTCTTGCGAGGAATCTATGTCTACATTGCATTTGTGCATGTGGTTGCATCCAGGGACGCCTGGGAAGTGTTGTGAAAGGCATTGTTTTTAACTTATAAGGTTTTATTGAGTTTATGGGCAAGTTCAAACTAATTTTAAAATATGCTGGCCGTCCACTTAATAAGTGGGCAGCCACTTAGAAAATAAAGCAACAAAACCAGCCAGCGAATTCTCTCTCCCTATTTCGGGTAGAAAAGAAAAGAAAAAAAAAAACGAAAAAAAAAATCCAAAAGAAAAAATCAAATAAAAAAAATCAGCCGTGATCTCTACGCGAGCAGCTATTCGTGTCGTGGTCAAGGAGCTATAAAAGCACCACATCCTCTCACTGAAAAGGAGGTTACCAACGTCAGCAAGAGAAGACTCTGCCGCCGGATAACGCAAGAGATCGCGAAACTACGAAGCACGGAAGTCGCTTTTCCCGCGCAAGAGCGATAGGTATCTATTGTGGATTCGCCATACGAATAGTTGTCGCGTGTTTGCGTGTGTCTTTGCAGGTACTTCATCGCGAAGGAGAAGCGAGAAGGCTTCGGCCTACGCTTGGGAATTCCGGGAACGGAATTCGGAAATTGTCTGCGGAGTCTCGACTCCGAGTACAGACGGAAAAAGGATTTAGAGCTCGTCTCTCAGATTTCCCTTACGGGAAGGCATGACCATCGAGTCAGAGATTTAGAATGGAGGGGTTTTCTTCGGTTCTTGTGCTTGTAAAAAGATTCTCCCTAATAGAGGATTCTCTTTAAGGGGGGGGACCAGCCCATCTTTTGGTCCCCAGTACTGTGTCGATCTTCTCACTCTCTTTGTCTCTCTCTATATCGTCTGGCTTCAGCATTAAGTGATAAATTCTATTTATCCGAGTATATTTTTATATTGTTATGCGCTTCCGTTTGTGACAGTGGTATCAGAGCATGGTCTCCTTTCTTTTTTTGTAAAGGAGGACGACTCTGGGAAGATACGGGAAGAAGCCATGACTAGCCAAGAGAGAAGTAAGCATGCGGAACCCTAAGCCCTGGAGGAAAAGCTTGCAGAGTTGGGAAATTTATTTTTCTCTCTGCAAGAAGTCGGCACAAGACTTTGGATTCTCTGAGAAGGCGACAAGAGCATGATGCTCAAGAACCTAGAGAATCCAAGGAGCGGAATGCTCGAGATCCTTCAGAATCTAGAAAATATCCATGAACATCAATCCAAAACCATAGCCAGTCATTCCGGGAAGGATATGAAGAAGGTCTTTAGACCTCAGAACACTCCGGTTAAGTTTGATACTTTTGACGGAAGGGAAGATGTCTCGAAAGTTACAACTCTCATTCAACAGTTTGAAGTTGCCTTTGCAAATGGCAATTTCTTAGAAGTGTCGAAGGTGAGACATGTGACCAAACACCTCAAGGGGGATTGCAAGTACTTGGTGGTATACCAAAGCATTGCAAGGAACTTACAACAAGACTTGGATTCAATTCAAGACTAAATTTTTTGACAAAATTTTTTTCCTCTACGCTCTGAGGAAGGCATCCAAGAAGATTGGGATCGATTTGCCCAATAGGAACACGAGCGAGTCAAAGCAAGTAGTGGAAAACACTGCTAGTAGTAATAACTCGCAAGAGGAAAAGATTGGAAAGAAGTGTCGTCGTGCACAAGGAATCTTCGGATTAGAACCGTCTGCCTACGTTGAGCGACGGCCCGAAACAAGAACCTTCTTTAGCGAACTCTGTTTGTGAAAGAAAGACATCGAGCTTAATGCTCTCGACATGCCCTATGCGGGAGGACACAAGAGGTTTAATATCCTCAGGACTAATAGCGCAAGGTTATGCGCAAGGACATAGACTTAGATTGATTTCTAGGAGGATTATTCTTCTCGGAATTGAGAAGGTGGAATTGAGTTAACAGATTCTCGGATGAGGAAACTTCCAATCTGTTGGAAAGACGCGAATGACAAGTTCTTACATGGCTCGTAACTTTAATGAAAGGTGAAGGATATCCTCGAGGTATTAGAGGAAGCACATGAACCAGTAAAGTAAGTATTGAATTATTGAATTTTTGTTTAATTTAATTTCTAATTTCTCTTTTGAGAAAGAATTAGCTCAATTCACCATTGAGCAAGATTTGAAATTTTCCGGTTTCTCTCCGGCATTTCAGTTCGACCTCTAGAGTTGAGGACAATTGTTTATAAGTGAGAGGGATGTTGCTAAATTGGCTTTATTTGACAGAAAAATAATTGTGAATGAATTATTGGATTTGTAAGTGAGAGGGTTTTCTCGCTTGGAACACCAAGAAAATAATTCTAAATGAATGATTGGAATTTTAAGTGAGAGGGTTTTTCTCACTGGAGACATCCGAGTACAGAGTATCCCTAGTGCGTCATTCAAAGTAATGACAGGAGCACTGCGAAAGGGAATATCTGTAAGGCCACCAGGAACGGATACTTTTGATGCGTCACAATGGATGGGTGACAGGGAGCATCGGTAAGAAGTATCCGACCATCCGGGAACGGACATCTCTGATGCGTCATAGGATGGGTGACATAGAGCATCGTGAAGGGGATTGTACCGTAAAGTTCGGTAGGAAAGGACTAGGTGATGGGTATTCTTGATGCGTCACAAGGTGGGTGACGGGTGCATCAGAAAGGGGATATCCATAGTTGAGAGGAAAATCCGAACTGGAAAAGAGGAATACGCGTAAAGATGCAAGCACAAGAATAAAGATGGGTTTTGAGAAGCTTTTCTTAAAAAGTGGAAAATTTGAACGAGTTTTCCGGGAAGAGCAGACGCTTTCCCGCGAGGAATCTATGTCTACATTGCATTTGTGCATGTGGTTGCATCCAGGGACGCTTGGGAAGTGTTGTGAAAGGCATTGTTTTTATAACTTATAAGGTTTTATTGAGTTTATGGGCAGGTTCGTACCAATTTTAAAATATGCTGGCCGTCCACTTAATAAGTGGGCAGCCACTTAGAACATAAAGCAATAAAACCAGCCAACGAATTCTCTCTCCCTATTTCGGGTAGAACAGAAAAAAAAAATGATTTTTTTTAAAAAAAAAAATAAAAAAAATCGGCCGTGATCTCTACGCGAGCAGCTATTTGTGCCGTGGTCAAGGAGCTATAAAAGCACCACATCCCCTCACTGAAAAGGAGGTTACCAACGTCAGCAAGAGAAGACTCTGCCGCCAGATAACGCAAGAGATCGCGAAACTACGAAGCACGGAAGTCGCTTTTCCCGCGCAAGAGCGACAGGTATCTATTGTGGATTCACCATACGAATTGTTGTCGCGTGTTTGCATGTGTCTTTGCAGGTACTTCATCGCGAAGGAGAAGCGAGAAGGCTTCGGCCTACGCTTGGGAATTCCGGGAACGGAATTCGGAAATTGTTTGCGGAGTCTCGACTCCAAGTACAGACAGAAAAAGGATTGAGAGCTCGTCTCTCGGATTTCCCTTACGGGAAGGCACGACCATCGAGTCAGAGATTTAGAACGGAGGGGTTTTCTCCGGTTCTTGTGCTTGTAAAAAGATTCTCCCTAATAGAGGATTCTCTTTAAGGGGGGGGGACCAGCCCATCTTCTGGTCCCCAGTACTGTGTCGATCTTCTCACTCTCTCTCTCCCTCTCTATTTATTTCTCTCTATATCCTTTGGCTTCAGTATTAAGTGATAAATTCTATTTATCCGAGTATATTTTATATTGTTATGCGCTTCCGTTTGTGACAGTGACCCCATACCTCTGTAGAAGTGATGACTGGTGGGTGAGAGTGCTCATGGAAGAGTTGCCATGCCTCGCCTGACTCTTGGCTCAAAAACAATTGATAGAAATCTTGCTCTAGCCGAGCTAGAAACCCCCTCTTCTTCCGTCGTACCAAACCCCGAGAAGCAATCCGTGAGTGCCTGTGAGTAATGACTCCAAGAAGTACTTGTCTCTGAAGTCGCCTGTCTACACTCCTCATCATACCAGCTATTCTAGGGTATGCTCCCAGAATGTCGTCGGTTCCCAGGCGCGGTGTGTGGGTATGCCTCTGCTGTTGCATCTTGTAGTCTCTGTCAATATATAAGTGAGCTTCCCTAGAGGTCTCCCCAAATCCTTTGTGCATAAGCGTCTGTAGATACCATCTATGTAGACAGAATCAGTCCCTGAAGTAAAAGTGTATCGGGTATGCGTAGATCTCTATGCCAGTCGAGCTGAACTGGAATGAGACGATAAACGTGAGGAGAGAATGATCTACTGCTACCCCAAAAGGCCTGGCCCAAATGTAAAGTCTTGTATAGAGGGTATGAAACTGGGTTGAGCCAAACCATAATCCACTGTGCTAGCCCCATGTCTATGAGGAAAACAAGTGAACCCACTTGACGTTGGAAATCTTTGGAGGCCATTCAAGATGGCGAGTCCATGTGCAGTCCTGTCAGATATCCCCCATATCTAGTGTGCTCTTCATCCTGCGAACACTTGGCCAATCCCATATCACTGACCTCCAATTCTCTCAACATTCCCTCTGAGGTATTGTAGAAAGCTGTCTAAGACTGGCCCGTCTTGGCATTAAAGTCTCCCAAAAGAATGACATCTCCATCCCTAGAGAACTCCCATGTCCTCATCCTATCATGTAGGGTGATTGTCCCCTGAGCGATGCATAATGAGATGTGGCTTCCCTGTCTCCGCTCTCACTCTAACCCACATATATCTGGGTGCTCATCTCTCCGAATAATACATGAGGGGTTGAAGCTCCTCCCTGAATAGGACTGCCACATCTCTTGACCCCCGTCCTCTATGCGTTGATCTCACATCCTGCCTACAAGTAGTCTCCCAATGGTATCGCGTCACTCTGGTAATGTGCCGCCAGGAGTTTGATGCGTTTTTGAGTAAAAAATAATGCCTCTTCCAATAAAGCTATCCTCAAATGCGTAGGCCTACATCCAACTTCATTGATCCATTACAATTCCATGCTGCCATTTTAAGCCTGGTCCCATAGGTCTCGACGGTACTACTCCCCTCCCGTGTAGAAAGGAATTTTCCCTTTCTCCCTCGCCGCCTTGATCTCCGGCATCAGCTCTTGCATGTGTGCTACTTGTGTTAGAGTGAGGTCATCACCCAAAAATATCCCAGTTTGCTTGAGTGTTGGTCTCTTCATCAAGAATTCCTTCCTAGCTTCTAGCGTAGGGAAATGTATATTTAGAGTGCTCTTTCCTTGGGCCTTCCTTTCTCATCACTTCCCTTCTTGCCAACTCTCCTCCTCAATTGTCATATTGATGATAGTGGATGTCGCAGTGGCTTCAGGCACCTTATCTTTTCCTTTCTTTGCGTCCTCGATCCACTTTTTAGCTTTATCAACCTTCTCTTGTGTTTTGAATAGGTGCTCCGCCCATGAAGAGGTTGTTCGTGCCTTTTGCTCTTCCTCTTCCCGTAGAGTTTTCAATTGCTCCTTAATGCTTTCGAGTTTCTTTATCATCGAGGGTTGATGTTCTTCCTCCTTTGCGGGGGTATTTTTGCAAGTTGCGAGGTCTCTGTTAAGTGCTTCGATCAATGCATCCTTTTCATTCACGCGTTCTTCCATTTTTGATTTCTAGGATTCAAACGCAGCAAGTGCATTCTCTAGTCTTTTTTGCATCACGCATTCCATTACATTCACTTTTGCCCTCACAATCATCTGCATTTCAGCCTTCAATGATGTGTAGATCTTGTCACGCTTACCAAGGATCTCTTTGTCCAACTCTTTCCTCTGTTGGGTTAAAGGCCCAAATGGCCCCCTTTAATGTACATTTTAAAGGTTACTAACCGTTGGCCAAGTTCACATTGAACTTGGCTACTAACTTATTAAATTGGTCCTTATACAAATAAGAAAGGGATAGTGAGTTTTTTACAACTCACTCACTTATCCCCTTGCAACTCACGAGCGCTCTCTCTTTGCTCCATCGTTTTGCTAGCGTCCCCTTCTTGCAACTCAGCGCCTCCTCTGCAAAGCACACACCCCGCACACTCTCGCGTGCTCTTTCACTTGCACACACTGCCGTGCGCTCATCAACTGCTATCAGAGCCCAATTAGGGTTTGCTTCCAAACCTGCAAACGTTGAATTTCAGCCAAGAAGGTCAACTTTCACGCGAGATTTTGCAATTTCGTCGCCAAAGGACTCGTCCCCGAACACTAGAGAGCTCCCGACAACCCAAATTGACCCAAAATAGGCTGAAATTAGGTCAAATACAGCAAATTATAGGTTATGACAGAAAAATACAGGTTTTGCAAATGTTGTATTAAGGTGTGGGAACACTTTTGCTAAGTCCCCGCTACCAGAAAACACTGAAATTGCCAAAAAACAAGCCCTAAAACACGTGTTTTCAGCAAATCTCAGATTTACGCAGGTTTTACAAGTGTTTTTATGATGCGTCTACATTGGGGAAAGTGCAAATTGATGCAATTTACGCACGTTTGACAAATTTTGGCTATGTATGACCATTTGTGGCTCAATTTCATGTAATTTTGATGCTACAAATTGGGCCTTTTTCTCTTACATGCTTCTAAAGGCT
This sequence comes from Adiantum capillus-veneris, assembly GCF_014529385.1. Lineage (NCBI taxonomy): Eukaryota > Viridiplantae > Streptophyta > Polypodiopsida > Polypodiales > Pteridaceae > Adiantum > Adiantum capillus-veneris. The sequence goes on from NC_140954.1 coordinate 81,159,993, forward strand.
GTGTATTAGCCTTATGTATCTTCTGTGAGGCTAAAAACAACTAAATTTGTTGTTTTCGAGCACAAATTCGCTCGCTGAAATTTCCTGCGTATAAATTTCAGAAATTGATTTTTGTGCCCAAATTGATCTATTTTGCCCCAAATTGCTCCTGTGACCATTTGGAGCTGTAGTGCACATCTCTGTGAGACTATACTTCGGTTTTTGCGCATTTTGCCCAAAAATTCAGCTTATTATCCCTCTTATTTCGTGCAACTATGGCCTCATCCTCTTCGGATGTGAAGAACCTCTTCGAGATTGGGAGGTTCAATGGAACAGGTTTTGATCTTTGGAAAGACAAGATTCAGAGAATCCTATTTCTTAAGGATTGCGAAGGGACACTTGAACAGGTGAAGCCACAGAATATGACGGATGAAGCATGGGTTAGCATGAACAGGAAGGCCGTTACATACATTAAAATGGCCATGACGAATGAGACCGTCATTGATGTGAAAGGTCTCACGACTGCTTTTGATGTGTGGGAGAAGTTAAAGGGAATGTATGAAAATACAACGCCTGTTAACCAGGTGCACTTGATGCGAAAACTTGTTGGCATGCAACTAGATGAGTCCAAGAGCGCGGCAGAGTACTTGTCATTGTTCGCAGGTACTTTGTCGCAGTTACAGGTTTCTGGCTTGCCCCCTTTTGATAATAAGCTGAAAGCTATCTTCTTGCTTATGACCTTACCTGAGTCATGGGAAACTTTGGTGGTTTCGTTGTCCAATAACCCCAATTTGACCTTTGATGGTGTTAGGGGTTCTATCTTGAATGAAGAAATTAGGAGGAAAGCAAGTGGAGAGGGAGGCAGCTCTGCCAACATGGTTAGAGGCAGGACAGAAAAGAAGAATGCTTATGCACAAAGGAGTAAGAGTAAGAGTAAAGAAAGGGGAAAGCAAGCAAAGGCAAGGGTGATGTGACTTGCTATCAATGTGGCAGCAAAGGTCACAAGAAACCCGATTGCAGGTATTACAAAGCCGAGTTAGAACGGAAAAAGAATGGCGGAGACAAAAAGAAAGAGAAGAAGGAAGTCAAGGCAGATGGACAGGATAGCTCAAAGGACAAAGAGAAGGCCAATGTGGCTTCTAGTGTCGTGATGAAGCTGTCAGATGTAGAGGACATCTTGTGTGCCACTTTGTCAGATGATGATGCTTATGACTTTGATGCCTTTCTAAATGTTCATTCACAGGACATGCAGATCACCAAGAGTGATCTTATTGATGCTTTGTTGATTGTCAATGATGCATTGTCCCAGACTTGGATTGTTGATTCCGGTGCTTCATTTCATGTGACTCTTATCAAGGAGTGTTTCTCTACTTTTGATGTAGGCAAGCGTGGCCATGTATACCTTGGAAACAATCATGCATGTTCCATTGAGGGTATTGGCACTGTGCATCTCTCCATAGATGGCACAAATGAGCTTGTCTTGCATGATGTTAGATATGTGCCGGGAATCAAGAAGAGTCTGCTTTCTGTTGGTCAGATGGATATGCATGGTTACAACATCTTGTTTGAGAGAGGGTCATGGAAAATGACCAAAGGCTCAAGGATGATTGTAAAGGGCACAAAGAAAGGGACACTTTACTACATACATGGAAAGGCCGTGTTGGGAAAGTTTATTGCATTGGCTGAAATTAACTCTCACATGGAGTTGTGGCACAAGAGGCTTGGCCATATGAGCCAAAAGGGCCTTTCTAAGCTTTGTACTTTGAACAAGCTTGATGCTAAAGGCACAAAGCTTGACTTTTGTAATGAATGTCAATATGGCAAACAAGTAAAGCGTTCTTATTACTCTGGTGTCTCTTGTAAATCTTGTGTGCTTGATCTTATACATTCTGATGTATGTAGCATGCCTACTAAGTCTATGGGTGGTGCATGTTATTTTGTCTCCTTTGTTGATGATCATTCTAGGAAAATTTGGGTTTATTTGCTTAAGTCTAAGGATGAAGCCTTTGCTGCGTTTAAGAGATTTCATGCATTTGTGACCACCCAAACAGGTAGAAAGCTAAAATGATTGCGTACAGACAATGGGGGGGAGTACACAAGTGTTGAATTTAACAAGTTTTGTGAAAATTTGGGCATTAAGAGGGAGCTTACCGTGCTATACAGCCCCTCTTCTAATGGTGTGGCTGAAAGATTCAATAGGACACTTTGTGAGAGGGTGAGATGCATGCTGTCCACAACTAATCTCTCTCATGGATTTTGGGGAGAAGCTTTGAAAACTGCAGTGTATATATGCAATCGATCCCCTCATATGTCTTTGAAAGGTGACATCCCTGAAGAGGTTTGGCCTGCTTCATATGATCACTTACGCATTTTTGGTTGCAAAGCTTTTGTGCATGTTAGACCTGAGTTGAGGAGTAAACTAGATGCGAAGTCCATTAAAGGCCTCTTCATGGGATATGGTGAAGAAGGTGAAATGGGTTACAGGATTTGGTTACCTCAGCTCAAAAGGGTTGTACGCAGCCGGGATGTTGTTTTTAATGAGGCAAGGCTGCTTCAAAACAATTGTGCCTCAAAGCATGACCATAAAAGGGTGAAATTTCAGCATGACCAGCCACCTGTTAGGCCTATTTTTGACCCTCAGGATGCACCACAAATGGCTGAAAATGTAGATGATCTAGTGGTGTTTGAGCCATATGATGTTGGGCAACAAATTGAGACTCCTGAAGGGCATTTGCAGCCAAGAAACAAATGCTGAAAATGGTGCTGAAAGTGATGTACAACAGCCCATTGTTGATGATTTTGTCGTACCACCTGATGTAAACCCATTGCCAGATAATGTGGATGCGGCCTGTGAGTCGATATGACCCCTCTTTGCATTACATTATGTTGACAAATGAGGGAGAGTCTCTTACATATAAAGGGGCAAAGACATTTGAGCACAGCGACAAGTGGGAGCTTGCTATGCAGGAAGAGATTAAAGCTTTGCATGCTAATCATACTTGGGATTTGGTTGAATTGCCCAAAGGAAGAAAGGCTATTCCTAACAAATGGGTGTATAAAATCAAAACTGTTGATGCAAAACCCAAGTATAAGGCAAGGCTTGTGGCAAAGGGATATGTTCAAACCAAGGGCATAGACTTTCAGGAAGTATTCTCTACTGTTGTGAAGATGACCACTTTGCGTGTATTGTTTGCCATAGTGGCTGCTCTTGATTTGGAAATGGACCAAATGGATGTACATACCGCTTTCTTGCATGGTGATGTGGAAGAAGAGCTTTACATGAAGCAACCCGAGGGTTTTGTTATCCCTGGCAAGGAACATTTGGTATGTATGCTCATTAAAAGCTTGTATGGGTTGAAACAATCATGTAGACAGTGGTACAAGAAGTTTGATCGCTTCATGCTTAAACATGGTTACAAAAGAATCCATGCAGACCATTGTTTGTATACCAAACGTGATGAGGATGGTAGCCCTATCATTCTTGTGCTCTATGCTGATGATATGTTGATAGCTGCAAAGAAAAGAAGCACTGTTGATGCTCTTAAAGGGCAGCTGAAATCTGCGTTTTCAATGAAAGACTTTGGGGCAGCTGAACATATACTTGGAGTGCGTGTTACACGGCAAAGAGACAAGCGCCTATTGTATTTGTCGCAAGAAAAGTACATTGAAAAGGTGCTGGACAGGTTTAACATGCCTGAAGCAAAGCCTCTTGGTGTGCCATTACAACCATATGTCAAAATCTCCAAGGATGATTGTCCCAAGTCAAAGGAAGAAGCCAATGACATGCAAAGTGTGCCTTATGCTTCAGCTTGTGGTTTACTTATGTATGCTATGGTTGCTACTAGGCCTGACATAGCCCATGCACTTGGAGTTGTGAGCCGATTTATGGCTAATCCAGGCAGGTTGCATTGGGATGCAGTAAAGTCCATTATGAGGTACTTGAAAGGGACTAAAAACAAATGCCTCTGCTATGGTAAAGAACCAATGGAGTTGAAGGGATTTTGTGACTATGACATTGCTAGTGATGTGGATACACAGAAATTCACAAGGGGCTATGTATTTACTCTTGCGGGAGGTGCTATTTCATGGTGTTCTAGATTGCAAAAGATTGTTGCATTGTCTATGACAGAGGCTGAATATATTTTAGCCACTGAGGCTTCCAAAGAAGCTATTTGGTTAGCACGCCTATGCAGTGAGTTTGGTTTGCCTGCCAAGGCACCTATGCTTGGCTGTGATAGCTAGAGTGCCATATGTCTGGCAAAGAACGCCATGTTTCATGCACGCACAAAGCATATTGATGTGCGGTATCACTTCATACGTGAAGTGCTTGAGGATGGCCTTATTACATTGGTTAAGGTCCATACATCACAAAATCCCGCCGATGCTCTCACTAAGTGCTTACCCAAAGCACAACATCATCTATGCATAGAGATGGTGGGAGTCACGTAGCTTAAAGGCGCCATTTATGCCTTTAAGTGGGAGGTTGTTGGGTTAAAGGCCCAAATTTCCCCCTTTAATGTAAAGGTTACTAACCTTTGGCCAAGTTCACATTGAACTTGGCCACTAACTTATTAAATTGGTCCTTATACAAATAGTAAAGGGATAGTGAGTTTTTTACAACTCACTCACTTATTCCCTTGCAACTCACGAGCGCTCTCTCTCTCTCTGCTCCATCGTTTTGCTAGCGCCCCCTTCCTGCAACTCAGCGCCTCCTTTGCAAAGCACACACCCTGCACACTCTCGCGTGCTCTTTCACTTGCACACACCGCCGCGCGCTCATCATCCTCATATCTGCGTACGGAGCGTTTTTGTAAGTCTGAGGCATTTGCATACATCTCTTTTTCAATGTCACCCCTCAGAAGGCTCAGCTCCGCCTTGATCATCAACTGTACCTTCTCCTACATTATCTTTGACTCTAGACAGCTTCTCTGCTCTCATTGAACCTGCCGATAGTGAGCTCTCTCGAAACCTCCGCCTAAATGTTGCTTCAATTTAGGCGGGGTTTCATAAATATCATCGTCCCTAACGTCAGCTGATTGGTCCATCCTCAAAACCACCTCGTGCTCAGAACCTGCTCAGTGCTATTGTCACAAGACGGGCACTACGTGCCAATAGAAAAGAACAGATTGAACAGACTTTTAACACTTCAATAACAACTGAACTGAAAGAGAGAGACGACACGCGACACAGAGTGGAGGAATTCCACACCAGAGAGTATTGGCCCCAAACCTTGGCGCCCCTTTCAGTATTTCAAATATTGCATCAACACAGTACAAGCTGGTACTCCAAACTTTGCACCTTCGCAAAGAAGCATGCCAGAGAATGAGCCTAACTTCATATTTGAAGGCCCTTGGCCTAAAAAGCAATTACAGTGAAAAGCCTTCAAACTTAAAAGCATTTGGTCCAAAAGCAAAGCCAAAAAGCTGCCAGCGTAAATCACGGAAATCCGTATAGCCTGCCACGTCATCAGCCAACGCAATTTTCGGAAATCTCCCTGTTGCCCTTAGGGTTAGGGTTTTTGCAGTTTTAGGGTTAGGGTTTCCAGAATTAGGGTTTGTAGGTTTTAGGGTTAGGGTTTGCAGAATTAGGGTTTGCAGGTTTTAGGGTTAGGGTTTTCAGAATTAGGGTTTGTAGGTTTTAGGGTTAGGGTTTTTGAAATTAGGGTTTCAGCAGTTAGGGTTTCTTGCAGCAATTAGGGTTAGGGTTTCTGCTCTCGGGCAGCCACGTCATCACTTTGTGACAGTTTAGGCCCCTCGGCCACATCTGTAAATTGGCTCCATTCTTTAGGCTTTGACACGTCAGCAGTTTGTTACAGCTACAACACTTGCTTGTGCTCAGGAAGAACCTGCCCGCAAAATCCAATGTCTTCAATCCTCTGACAGAATCTTAAAGAAGCTTCAGATCCTCGGCCCCTGCTTTAAATACTCTCGGAGTAAAAGTTGATTGTGCATTACAAGCAAAGTCTGTTTCCCGATCACAAGATTGCCGGTGAATGTGTAAAGAGAACTGTTTGAGAGAGACGACACTACGCGCACTAACCTGCATGACCAAACCTACGCGATTTGCAAACCCTAGCAGCGCACAGAGACATCGCAAACTTGCCTGCTACCTTCCAGTGCGAACAACTTTGCATGCTGGTGCCACGACTTTGCAAACCCTAAGCGCCGCGACCTAGGATGAGCAGCGACTTGCACACGAGAGAGGCTGGAAGAGAGAGAAGAAGAAGAAGAAGAAGAAGAAGAAGAAGAGAGTTTTAACGTCGTAGGAAACTATCCCAAGAGACCTTAAAGATCTAGCCGACGAGGAGAGAGAGAGAGAGAGAGAGAGAGAGAGAGAGAGAGAGAGAGAGAGAGAGAGAGAGAGAGATGTTATATTAACATCTTCAAAAGGCCAAAATGACCTATGAGACCAAATTGTTACAAAATTGTGAATCTGATACCATGTCTGGGTACAAAAAGACTAGAACAAAATACTACTACTACTAGAATCCATCCTCATCTGCACTCTAGATGTTGAGAGAGTATGGCTCGAATCCTCTGCTGTAGTCTCCGTTGATGCTGTGCCTCTCCTCAATCGTGGCCGTCTAGATTTCCGTAGCTCCACTGCTCGGTCGATGAGAGTGCCGGCAATGGTCGAATGAGTGTGGGCCGAGCTTTGCAGTGATGGCTGCTCCTCTGGCTTTTCCTTATCTAGTGAAAAGAAATCTGTAATCCATCTCTAGGACTGTCTCTCTCTAGCTCTTCCGAGTAAAGTGTCTATATAAAACAGCAAGAAAGAAGTGACGAAACCCTCAAAACAGTGAGAGAGTCCAAACCCATGAGAGAGAGAGAGAGAGAGAGAGAGAGAGAGAGAGAGAGAGAGAGAGAGAGAGAGAGAGAGAGAGAGAGAGAGAGAGAGAGAGAGAGAGAGAGAGAAAATGAAATGAAATGTTATATTAACGTCTTCAAAAGGCCAAAGTGACCTATGAGACCAGAAAGTTACAATGTGGTGGATCTGATACAAAGTCAGAGTAACAAGATGACAAAAATGAAATGACAGAATGACAAAATAGAATACTATGGAATCCTAAACTGCTAGGTGTGAACTAAGCAGCTAGCTGGGATATCTAGATCACAAGAGATCCAGCATCGGTCGCTGGCGGATCTCATCAATCTCCTCCATGGTCAGTAGTCTGACCGAGCGTCGTGCATGTCGGGCGAAAGTGATCCGAATCCTCTGATGCAACCTCCGTCGATGTTGTGTAGTCCTTCGCAATCGTGGGCGTCTGGATCTCCCCAGCTCAGTCGCTCGGTCGATCAGTGTGCCTCTGGTGTGAGGCGACGAGCTCTGCTGTGGAAGTAACTCCTCCGGGTGTCTGGTGGCAGCTCTAAAGAAGTCTGTGATTTGTCTCTGAGACTGGCTAGCCTCTCCTCTCATCAGGCTCTCTCTGTTTGCGTAGCTCGAGCAAAAACAAACCCAAGCATCTCTGATCCTCGTACTGCATGACTCTGGAGAATGGTCCAAAGCCCTCTCTGAACAAGCAATAGAAGCGGCCTCGTATCTCGTAGTAGACGGGGCAGTGGCATGTGTAGTGCAACTCTGTCTCAGGCTCGATGTCACACAGGGGGCATGTCTTGGCCTCTGCTGGTACTCTGATGTATCTCCCAGTCTCGATCCGCAGCTGGTGTGAAGATGTGCGTATCTGGCCAATAGCACATCGTATCCCATGAGACAAGTGGGTGTCCATGTATCTGGGCCTCATCACAAAACCATCCACCGTAAGCTGGAGGAGATGCTCTCTGTAGAAAGCCATCTTCGTGCCCATCTCCTGTGCTGGTTGTATCCATGTCCTCCTGGTGTCTAGTTGAGTCAAGTCCTGGCGGATGAGCCTGGTGATCTCGGACTGTGTAAGAGTCAGAGAGGGTGCATCCAGTGAGTACTGGAAGGGAGGCAATCTGTCTATGTTGAACCCATGCGCCTGAAACCATGATGTCATCTCCCGATACCAGCATGCCTCAACCACTAGTAGGGGGGCAGCTAGCTCTGCTCGGACAATAGCACGTGGTACTTTGAGAGAGAGAGAGAGAGAGAGAGAGAGAGAGAGAGAGAGAGAGAGAGAGAGAGAGAGAGAGAGAGAGAGAGAGAGAGAGAGATTTATTTTATTATTGTCCTCGCACGTCAAATATGACCTATGCGACCAAAGATACATGTGATGTACTTCGTATGGGGCTCTTTAGTGATTCTCAATGCTCTAGGATCGTGGTGATGAGAATCGCATTGGAGAGCTCATAATGTGGCTGGGAGAGGAAATTGTGTAGGTCAAGTCATGGCTGATAATAAGGGAGGCAAGTTTGGATGTGAGCAAAAGCTGAGCACTCTAGTAGTGTGGTACTCAAATTCTCGAACTTGCAAGGAGCATAATATGCATAGTCGATGCGACTCTTCACCATTGCCCCAACGGCCTGCCTCGCATTAAAGGGAGTTGGAGTTAAACCAAATGGCTTTGATAGTGTGTATATTCGACAAGGGGGTAGGCTTGAGCATATAAGGGTGAGTACAATTTCCTCTTTCGAACATGGTTTTGCAGTTGGGGGCAATATGGGTGGTGCGATCCGCCGGATTTCTTCCAAGCCATAATACATTGGCGTTGTAGAAAAGCTTCATTCACTTGGGAGTCTCTTGAGGCATCATGTAGCAAGTGTAATGCATCCCATCTCCCAAACGACTTCTTAATGTCTTGCATCCATCCCATGTTCAACATCTTGCTTTTCTGTGTCTTTTGAACTTTTTTGCTTGCTTCCCATGCAATTGTAGGAAGTCGATGTCAGGGGTTGTGGTGCTTTTTTTCATGTACTCCACAACCCTTTCCATGTGTGTAACCTCAATTGGAAGAGATCCCGACTCAAAGAGTATATATGGTGTTTGTGTCTTAACTTGGAGAAAACGCTTTTGGACATTCTCAAACTCTTCCGAGTAGGATTAGAGATCTCTTGCCCCACACTACAACTTTATAAAGAAGAATTAGTGTCACCAATGTGTCAAAAGGTACTTCTTGAGAACCCAACATTTGACATCTAGCGCATTACACATGTTCTAACGTGCATAGTACATTTTCTTCCCAGCTTCCAAGCGACGCATAGCACATTCATGCCACTTGTGATTGGTCAGAACCTCAAGGTCAGGATACTTAGAGCTCTCAACAACTTCAAGTGGCTCATTGTTGTACGCAATGCATGGCTTCTCCTAATGTTTGGTTTTCACAAGCATAACCTTTGTTTTGGATTCATTCACAATCAAGCCCACTATGCAAGCAAAAGTTCTCAAGGACAACCATAGGCTTTTGTATATCCTCTAAAGTATGTGAGAGAAGCACTCCATCACCCGCACACAACAAAAGCATGACTACCACATTGCAAATAGTAACCTCTTCAATGCTTTCTTGTTGCATAAAGTCAAGTACCAAATGTTCCAATTGATAAAGTCATAGTCCTAAGCGAGTTGGTGATAATGGACATCCTTTTTTAACCCCAGTGGTGCTTTCTAAATTTTTAAAAATTCCTCTCTATGCGCAATTGATATATCATCTTCTCATAGATTCGAGAAAACTCAAGCATAAATTCATGGTACTTGTATTTCTTCCATCCTTCTCCACAAATTGGTTCATGGAATCATATCAAAGGCTTTCTTAAGTGCAAAAAGCAACAATACAGTTACTTACCTTTCAATCGGCTTTCCTCCATGAGAACACGAAGAGTGACAAGATGGTCAATGATGCTATGAAATTGATGGAAACTTGGTTGTTCTTTTGCATGCTTGCCATTCTTTTCAGTCCATTCACTCAATTTATCTCCATTATACATTTAAACAACTTTGTCATAAAAGACCCAATCATTATAGTCTGGTAGTTATTTACATTCTTAACATCCCTTCTTTTATGCCCATCACCTCTGGAGGGTGATAGAAACTCAGCTCATTGGTTTTGTAGAGTACGTTCAAAGCATGAATGACCTCTATACAAACCTGCATCTACTCTTGGGCATTGACGACGTGAGTAGGGATGTCATAGCTGTTGTCCAAGCTATGCATGATAAAGGTGATAATCTTATTCTTCCTGTTTGGACAAGCAGCGTCAAGTTTGGTTCTTTGCTCTTCGTAGGTTTGTAGTAGTATTCATTTTTCGATTTCGTATTTAGCTTACTTGAGGACTTAAGAATGTGTTTCTTTAGAAGTTGTTGTGTGAAGTTTGATTTCTAGGATTAAGTTTTTAAGATGTCTTATCCTTTTTTGCTTAAAGTTGAGTACTTGTTTTAAGCCAAGTAAGTTGCGTCAACTTATTTTACACATGCCTTTTCTAAAAACATTTTTAAGTTAATAATGTTTTGTTTTATCTAGTTTTGTTTGGTAGTAAACAGATTTAGTTTGTTTGTTTTTCTTTTCTTTTCTTGTGTCCCTTGCTTTTATAGTTTTATGAGTGCTTTATTCCCTTTTATAATTCGTGAGTTCTTGCTATTTTGAACTTATGAAGGTATATCCCTTCTTTTATGCAAAGGCTTCACCCGATAGTCTCCATCCTTGGGATACAGTTTTTACCACGATTTGCTGCATTACACTATGGATTATGTGGAAGACTTGTTGTGCTCACATCTTGGACTCATAGATTTTCCCAACATCTACCACCTTGACAGCTATCTGATGAGAGTTGTTGCATACATCAACAGGCTCCTTCAAGGCAACAGAACGGCCTAGGTACTCTTTTCTTCGGCTATGGGCGTGGTCTTCATTGTTTTTCAGTTTGGATGAGGGACATCACATATGGCATGATACACCTACTTGGTGGTTTATACTACATTCTTCCTATATGCCACGGTGATATATAGCTAGCACTCATCTTGCGCTCCTCTAGTGTGTGCTTTGTCACAAAGTGATGACGTGGCGGACAACAGAAACCCTAATTTTTGCCAGAAACCCTAATTTCCGAAAATCGTGGAGGCTTTATTTTTATTATTATATTATTTTTTTATAATAATGATGAGCGACGCGAATCTTGCTTTTACTCTACACAAGAGAAAGGAAGAGAATGCTTTTTTTTAAAACCAAAAAAGGAGAGCTTGAGAGAGAAGAGCTTTTGAGCTCTTATGCTTTTAACTAGAAAGCTTTTGGGGCTCTGCTTTTGGGCATCCCTTGTAACCTTTAAATTAGTGGTGAGGGCCTCACTTCTCAGAGCATCTGGACGCAGAGTCTGAGAGTGAAACCCTAGCCACTCTCTTGTACTTTGATCTGATTAATATAAAAAGAAATACCGAAAGGGGCGCCAGTCTTTGGGGCCAATATCTCTAGGCACGGAACTCCGCCGGGCCAGCGTACATCTATTGTGATCTGTGACTTGTTTTGAAGTGGTTATTTGGTGCTGTTGCGGTTGATTCTTGACTTGGAGTGTCCAAGTCTGTTACAGTGGTATCATAGCACGACCGATTTCTCTTCTACGGGAAATCCGATCCCTAATTTTTTTTCCGCGGCACCTATGGCTTCAGGCAATGATCAATCGACTCCCTTTGCATCTAGAGATGCGGGCAGGGATCACAACGAAGATTCCGGCACGGAGTATGGCCCGCCTACGCCTACTCAGACAGAGCAGCAAGAGATGGAGCGTCGTCAATTAATTGGCGGTGCAACAAAGATGATGCTCAATTTTGCCAAGGACCCGAAGATGGCAAAATATATGAACCAGACCTCTTTGGAAGAGGTACAGACGGAGTGGCAGAGAACCACAACACCACTCCCGAAATCTGCTTTCAAGAAACCTTCTGATCCCAAACAATATTCAGAGAAGAAACTAGACGAGGTGGTTGATGCACAAATTGCTCAGCTTTTTGACGCACAGAAGAAAGCCAAAAAGCACGGCAAAAAGCAGAAGAAAAGCACTGACTTTCCAAGTTATTTGGGTCGTCAGTCGACTTTTGACAAGGCAAAGAAGCAGAAGAAGCGTGTTCGATTTGAAGGAGTACCCAGTTCTTCTTCTTCTTCTTCTTCTTCTTCTGACAGTTCTTCTAGCTCCTCGGATTTGAGCGAACAAGACAGAAAAGGTTAAAAGCGAAGCAAGAAGCAACGCTTCGGAAAGAGCAAGAGAAAGGCAAAGAAGGCTAAATCTCGCCCAGAGACTGACAGTTCTACTGAGGACTCGTCTACAGACAGCTCAGTTTCTGATGATGGAAACTTTTATGCGAACAAGAAGAATTTTTACAAAGCTAACCAGTATGACTTTCTCGAAGATAAAAGCAAGAAAATCCGAGAGTTTAAGGAAGGTGGCCACTCGATCAAGTTTGATACTTTTTCAGGATACTCAGATGCTTCGAAGGCTTTGTCTTTTATACAACAGTTTGACATCGCTTTCGCGGGAGGACGCTATTCAGAGCACTCCAAGATTTGGAGAGCTGCCTCTTACTTTAAGGGGAATGCTCGTACTTGGTGGTCCACTCTTCTTTTAAACAAGACTGTGCCAGTTAAATGGCTGAAATTTAAGAAGCTTTTTATTTCTTCTTGGTTGACGCAAGAATATGAACGAGATGTACGAGCTGCTTGGAATCATCTTCAGATGACCAAGAAAGATACAATCAATGCTTATTGTGAAAGATTCTGGAGCTCTTTTCTACCTGCCTCTTCATTCAAGAAGATCTCGTTCAGAGAACAGATTGAGCGGTTTACCTTGGGTCTACCTACAGAGATCCGAGATCACTGCTTGGAACAGAAGTCAACTTCTATTCAGGAGTTGATGAGTCATGCGAAGCGGGGCTTTGCCATTCACTTTGGCAGTCTGACCTACCCCACAGATGAGGCCATGACACAACGAGCCGAACAGAGTTTTGGGAATGAAAGTAGAAAGAAAAAGAGCAACCCAGAGAAAAAGGATGCACGACCCAAGCTTACTCCTAAGGAGAGAGCTCGCTTTATCAGAGAGGGAAGTGCTTTGGATGCGGGGAACATGGACATATCTCCGCGAAGTGCCCTAAAAAGGCACAGAAAGAACAGAATGATAAAGACGACGATAGGTCTGAGAGTTCGAGAGCAGCTGAGGAATGTGGCAGAAAAGGCAGATAGAAAAACAGAACTGGTACCACATGGCGTGGAACCTGCACCGAATCTAATGAATGAAAGTACAAACTTTGCCGCTTTTGGGGAAAAGTGAAGGATCAGGAAGCTCTTTTGAAGGAGCCAAGGCCAACTTCTTTTCACTTGGAATTGGCGGCTCGATTTGGAATTACGCCCAATAGACTGATGCCACAGGCGGAGGGAGTTCGACTGGCACCCGGATGGGATGTTGCCATTACACCGAGCATTGGCAAACTTCGTTTGCAATGACAAGGGTGTTCAGGGCACGCGAGTGACGTTCTACTCAGGATCCCTTGGTACCACAAGAACTACGCCCGTGGTTGACTACCGGGCCGAGAGAGCGACTTTGATAAATGAAGGGCTTAGAGATTGTACTTGATGAACTTTAGTTTCTTACTCATTCTTTTGGGAGAGAACTGAACGATGGATAAAGGTTGAATATGTTTTGACCTGATCAAAAGAACGCTAAGATTTTTCTCCACACTCATGCCGATTGCTTTTCAGAGGGCCTGAAGATCAAACCATTGATCTGATACCTGGAAGCACGCAACCTAATCGGCCACTTTACCGTGTGAGCTGAGTACAGAATGAAAAGATTATGAACCCAATGAAAGACCTCTTGGAAAAGGGTCTTGTCCAGCCTAGTACTTCACCGTATTGCTGTCCACTGTTGTTGGATTTGAAGAAAGACGGATCTTGGAGAATGTGCATTGATTATAGAGCTCTCAACAAAATCACCATCAAGAACAGATTTCCGATTCCTAGGATCGATGATATACTCAACAGGTTACAGGGATCCTCGTGCTTTAGCAGGATTGACTTGAAGAGTGGATATCATCAAATCCGAATCGCGTCGGAAGACGTCTACAAGACAGCTTTTCGGACGACTTTTGGGTTATTTGAGTTTTTTGGTGATGCCTTTTGGTTTAACCAATGCTCCTGCGACATTTAACCGGATGATGGACATGATTTTTCGAGAGTACAGGCTATTTGTTGGCACTTTCTTTGATGATATCATTGTTTTCTCCAAGAATGAGGCAGAACACAGAGATCATCTGCTTCAGAGATACACTTTTTTTTGGGATACTTTGTCTCAGCAACAGCAGGAGTGCAAATGGATTCGGCCAAGATAGAGACTATACGTGATTGGCCCGATTTGAGGAATGTCCATGAAGTTGGAAGCTTCTTGGGACTGTGTTCGTACTACAGGTGGTTCATACGAAAGTTTGTAGAGGTTGCTTCCCCTTTGCATATCTTGACACAGAAAGGAGTCCCTTTCAAACATTGAAAGAGAAATTGACTACGGGACCAGTTTTGACTTTGCCGGACTTACAAAAGTCATTTGAAGTATATTGTAATGCTTGTGGTCGTAGTCTTGGTGCGGTCTTGATGCAAGAAGGCCATGTCATTGCTTACGAGAGCCGATTGTTCTCTAGGCTGGAGCTGACATCACAGATATATGAGAAAGAGCTTTTGGCAGTGATCCATGCTCTTACTCAGTGGCGGCACTACCTACTTGGAGCGGATTTTACTGTCTTTACAGACCATCAGAGTTTGCGCTACTTCTTGTCATAGAAGCAGCTTTCGGAAAAGCAGGTGCGGTGGGCGAACATCTTGTCACAGTTTCACTTCCAAATTGTCCATGAGTAGGGACATAAGAATGTGGTGGCAGATGCTTTGTCTCGGAAGCCGTTGGATCTGGGTATTTCCGCGATACATCATAGGAGCTTCGAGGATATGGTCGATCAGTATGCCATAGATACAGATTTTGCAGATATTTTCACACGGATACGGGATAGGGAGACAATAGCTGGATACTCCCTTTGGGAAGGCTACTTGATGAAAAAGACTATGTTGTGCGTTACACAACCGTTGAGGAGAAAGGTTATGACTGAATGCCACTGTCCACCTTTTACGAGTCACCGCGGCATTGCTACCACCATGAAGGGGGTAGAGAGATACTTTTTTTTTGGCCGAGACTCAAAAAGGATGTGGAAGAGTTTGTGCGCAGTTGCTTAGTATGCCAGAAGGTGAATTTTGAGAGGCATAAAGCACAGGGATTGTTAAAGCCTTTACCCATACCCACCCGCCCCTGGAAAAGTATTGAAATGGATTTCATTTTTGATCTCCCGAGTACAGAATGATCACGATGATTTTCCGATTACATGGCACGTTTGAGACGATTGTCTCTGACAGAGACCCCAGATTTATGAGTTTGTTTTGGAAGGCAATTTGGGAGAACATTGGTACGCAGTTGCAGTTCTCGTCATTGTTCCACTTGCAAACTGACGGGCAATTTGAGATTGCCAATTCAGTGATTTTAGATTTATTGAAGTCTTGTATCTTGGATCAGAAGACTCAATGGGAAAAGAACTTACCTTTGGTGGAATTTGCCTACAATAACACGATACACTCTTTGACGGGGAAGACGCCATGTGAGATTGTTGAAAGTGCTGCGAAGGTTCCATCCTTCCTAAGCACGAAAGATTAGATATTTGAAGTGGATGAATATTCGTGAGATTTGGATACGGCTTTTGCCAAGGTTCGCGAGACTTTGCAGGAGTCTCAAGAACGACAGTAAAAGGCAGCGGATCGCCATCGTCGCGACATGAAATTGAAGGAGGATGATTGGGTGCTCTTACGTTTTGAGAAGGCACGCCTACGAAAGAAAAAGGGAAAGGAGATGTTTTTTTTCCAAAGCTTAGTATGCGATACTACGGACCTTTCCAGATCAGTGACAAGATAAATGATGTCTCCTTCCGATTGAAACTGCCGGATACTTGGAGGATTCACAATGCATTGCATGTGAGTCTCTTGAAACCTGTTAAGGGTGATGTTCCTGATGAGCAACCCGAAGTGGAAGAAAACGAGGAGATCCTTGTTCCTGAACAGATTTTGGCACATAATCATACGAAGAAAGGTAAAGTCCGAAGGCGGTTCTTGGTTAAGTTCAAGAACTTTCCTGCATTTGATGCGAAGTGGATGGAGCTTGGCCGGAGAACTGGTGCAGTGGGATGCACAAGAGGGGAGTTACTCCGCTCCTTTGTCAACAGATGCCTCGATTTTGATACTAAAGTCACTGTTGTCTCTTTGAGCTTCAGGGATACTGATAGCTGACAGTATTCTGCTGGATGACTTTATGAAATGGAATTCGTGATAATGATACTGATTTGTTCTTGACTTCTTTTGAGTGCAGGAACTGATAGCCGAAATGACTGCAGCATTTTGGTCTGATTGATCTCGAATAGACATGGTTGCAATAGGGGTTAGTCAATCGGACATCGATGAGGTCCCGATTGGACCTAGATGTGATTGCTAGCTACATTGCCGATAAATCATGGTCTAAGATCCGAATGAATGTTGAATATCATGTGATGTGACTGTCGATTTTGTACATGTGCTAGATGTGTGTTCCTAGTACGTAGGTACTAACAGTCAGTGTCTGCTAAGACGGTTTATGGCTTTTGTCGGTTTTGCAGGCGTAATCGTGGTCGATTACAATGCTTTCAAGAGGGGGGTATGTCACAAAGTGATGACGTGGCGGACAACAAAAACCCTAATTTTTGCCAGAAACCCTAATTTTCGGAAATCGCGGAGGCTTTATTATTATTATTTTATAATGATGAGCGACGCGAATCTTGCTTTTTACTCTATGCAAGAGAAAGGAAGAGAATGCTTTTTTTTAAACCAGAAAAGGAGAGCTTGAGAGAGAAGAGCTTTTGAGCTCTTATGCTTTTAACTGGAAAGCTTTTGGGGCTCTGCTTTTGGGCATCCCTTGTAACCTTTACATTAGTGGTGAGGGCCTCACTTCTTAGAGCATCTGGACGTAGAGTTTGAGAGTGAAACCCTAGCCACTCTCTTGTACTTTGATCTGATTAATATAAAAAGAAATTCTGAAAGGGGCGCCAGTCTTTGGGGCCAATATCTCTAGGCACGGAACTCTGCCGGGCCAGTGTACATCTATTGTGATCTGTGACTTGTTTTGAAGTGTTTATTTGGTGCTGTCGCGGTTGATTCTTGACTTGGAGTGTCCAAGTCTGTTACAGTGCTTGTCACAAACTTTTGACGTGTCAAAACGGAGCCAACCTACAGATCTCGGCAGAGGGCCGAAACCCTAAGGGAAGAAGCAGCAGAAGAAGTTTTACTAACTTACGAGTCTTGCCGAGTGGCCTATTGTTTAAAAGAAGTTCTCACCAACTTATGGGACCCCGTCCAATGCGGCCCTAGTCTCTAGGATTAAAATAAAGCAGCACACACACCCAAAAGACTTTGCGTGCCCAACTGATGACATGGCAGATTGTATGGCCGTCCCATATTTTGCATTGATAGGACGACGTGGCAGACTGTACGGACGTTCGCGAAATGTGATGGCTGTTGACGTGGAAAATTGTACGGATAGTCAGATTTGTGCTAGCAGCTTTTGGGTCATTTGCTTTTAGAACCAGATACTTTTGACTTGATGCTTTTTATGTAACTGCTTTTGGGCCTAGGGCCTTTAGATAAGACCCATGGGCTCTCACTTTGGTAGGCTACCCGCGGGAGATGCAGAGCAGAGCCATGGGAGTTGTACTAAGTTGAAGCAATATAAAGAAATACGGGAAGGGGCATCAGCGTTTGGGGCCAGTGCTCTCTTGGGATGGAACTCCGCCACTCCCTGTCTCGTGTGTCATGCATCTCTTTCGGTTCAATTGTTATTTGAATTGCTTAAAGTTGTTCAGTCTCCTCTTTTTCGTTGGCACGTGGTGCGCGTCTCGTTTCTATTTCGCATACCATTCCTACCAAAGAGCAGATAGAGCAAGATGGCGCTTCCAAGTTTTACTGAAATTTATCTATTTTTATCATAGAATCTTCGTATCCCTGCCCCGAACTTATTAGCCACTCCCACCCTTTGTCCATCGCGCATCGAGCACTCTCTCGTCTTCATCGTTGCGTCTTACGAGGCATTAGCCATTGTTTTTCTCAAAAGCAATGCCACACAATGGTGGAAGTCTATGGCTACCAAGCCGCACACTCCAAGGACTTGGCAAGCTTTCAAGAATGTTTTTGCTCGAAGTGACGTTCCTTAAGACATGTTCCTTCGGAGTGCAACTTCTGGCAGAGTGGGGTAACCTGAAATGCTTGCTGCGAAAACCCTAGTAGATTACAACTTGCGGTCTTTGGACATCTTTCAACAGGTCTCTTCCCGAGCCGATAACCTTGGAGGTCCAGTGTGATTGCTATGTCTTGGGACTACCATCATCGCTATAGGAACATCTCCTGTCCAAGAGCTTATGGACCATGTTGTGATCAGCTGTAAGGTGTAGCGGAAGTGAATGTTGCTTTTGCTCAAGATGAGTGCTCAGAACTGTGCTCAAGGGTTCCTTTTAGTTACGGAAGGGAGAGCCTTCTGTTCCTGTAGTGAGAGAGTGCAATGATCACAAACAAAGTGAATGCTACTATGAACGAAGGTGCTGAGACCGAGAGGGAGAGAGAAAGAAGAATACGACACTAGACGGCCTCCTCCAAGGGCCCCCCCTCTCTGTGGCGAAAGAGGTCTATGCTATTGATTGCACAAATTTGGTACAATGGTCTAGATGGAATGGACTTGCCGACGATGTCGACGACACGGGCTGAAATCTGAAAACGTTAGGGCTGAACTGCTGAAATTTGCAAAACATTGACTTTCTGATGATCTCTGACACTGTCAGCGAGGACGGCGATGGCGACGACGCGACGACGATGCGCTGAGAACGCAGATGCTGAAATCTGCGGACAGCGGGCTGAATCTGAAAACGTTGGCTGACTTGACGGTATGGCGAGGATCTGCCGTGGGTACGTGAGATTTGCGGGGCTAAGGGCTGAATCTGCGGTGTCTAAGTGCTGGAAGCTAAAAACGTTGGTGTGCTTGGGCTGATTTGATGCCGGAATCTGCAAACACTAGGCTAAGTGCTGCAAACTGAAATTGCCAGGCTGAATCTACTACTGATGAAAACGCTGGGCTGAATCTGCTGTAGAAACGTTGGTGGAGAGAATCCAAAGATGCTTGCTTCTGTTGGCTGACAACGCTAGGGCCTCCTGCCGGTCTTGCTGAGAAGGTGCACTGTAAGTCAGTGGTACTTGTGCTGCCTCTTCTGCCAGAAAGTGCTAGCGCTAGGTTTCTTTTATAGTAGCTTAGCAAATTTTCCCTACTCACTTTTCCAACAAAGTCACTTATTAAATAATAAGTGAAAAATGAGTAAATAGGGAAAATGGGTTCTATGCACTGTAAAATGCTCATGATGGGTATTGAATGTCATGCTGATGATCATAATGTGGGCAACCAGAGGATATGCAACTACTCTAAGTGCCTAGACATGCACGGCCTGCGCACACGCTCACAAAGGTGCCAGAACACTTCCTAAGCTGACCTAAACCCTAGACCTGAAGTAGCTTGTCCATATCACATAGGGTTAGATGTGCACACTACAACCTTATGGAAGAAATCTAACCCTAATTTTGGTGCAGGTTGAAGGAAGGAAGCCCTGTCGAATTTCGAGCTCAATTGATGTTGAGAATGCTTTTTCATTTTGATTTAGCAGTTTTTTGAATTTTGTTTGAGAACTTGTTTGGTGATCGTGTTTGGAACTTGTTTGACATGGGTCGTATTTATTTTAAACCTGTCTTGGTGCCGTTTTGAATTGTTTGACTCTGGTTTGAATACTGGTTTCAATGATTGGTGATTTGCTCTCGGGTGGAGTACTGAGAAATGATGTTTGAGAATGCTTGCATATACTCATGGCGTAGACCCTTGTGGTTATTTGCGGAGGGAGTATTGAATGTTCGAAAAGTGCTATTTTTACTCATGGCTTGGACCTTTGTGACTATTTACGAGGGGGAGTATTGTTGTTATTTATGGCCCGGAGCTGAATGGTTACACGAGGATTGTATTTTGTTTGAGAACTTGTTTGGTGATCGTGTTTGGAACTTGTTTGACATGGATCGTATTTATTTTGAACCTGTCTTGGTGCCGATTTGAATTGTTTGACTCTGGTTTTAATACTGGTTTCAATGATTGGTGATTTGCTCTCGGGTGGAGTACTGAGAAATGATGTTTGAGAATGCTTGCATATACTCATGGCGTAGACCCTTGTGGTTATTTGCGTAGGGAGTATTGAATGTTCGAAAAGTGCTATTTTTACTCATGGCTTGGACCTTTGTGACTATTTACGAGGGGGAGTATTGTTGTTATTCATGGCCCGGAGCTGAATGGTTACACGAGGATTGTATTTTGTTTGAGAACTTGTTTGGTGATCGTGTTTGGAACTTGTTTGACATGGATCGTATTTATTTTGAACCTGTCTTGGTGCCGATTTGAATTGTTTGACTCTGGTTTTAATACTGGTTTCAATGATTGGTGATTTGCTCTCGGGTGGAGTACTGAGAAATGATGTTTGAGAATGCTTGCGTATACTCATGGCGTAGACCCTTGTGGTTATTTGCGTAGGGAGTATTGAATGTTCGAAAAGTGCTATTTTTACTCATGGCTTGGACCTTTGTGACTATTTACGAGGGGGAGTATTGTTGTTATTCATGGCCCGGAGCTGAATGGTTACACGAGGAGTCTTAAGAAGTCTTGAGTAGTGGTTACTCTCAGCTCCTCCAAACAACACAGGTTACGGCTTGGGGGGCGTTCGGTTGTAAAAGGATAGTTACCGGGAATGTCCGTTTTCAGGTCTTCGTTCCCATTCTAGGTATCGTTCCGTGTTTCGAACGTGAGTGGAATGGTAGTTGCTGTTCCGCGTTCCGTTTCTGGTAACTATGTGTTAGAGGCCTCTATATCTCATGGCTCCGACCTTTTTAGGTTATTTGCGGGAGGAGTGATGAGGAAGTTGTTGAACAGCTAATGGCCGGGAGTTGGATGGTTATTTGCGGAGGAAGTGTTCATCGACAGCTATATGTTTTTATGTCTCGTAACATGCAGATGTGAGCATTTGTGCTGCATTGTGATGTGCCGATCACTAAATATTCCTATTGGGTGAGATTGCCTAGGTATGTAATTTTAGTGCATCAAGACACCAGTTAGAGATCATCGTGGTCTAGGTGTGATGGCTAATTTTGCTATGCCCCAGAGTATCAAGAGCTTCGATCTGGAATGAGAATATACCCCACGACCCAGGATATCAAGAGCTTCAATTTGGAAAGAGAAAACTGATTGTCCCTCGGAATGACCCCTTGGAAATTTTGAAATAACTTGAGTTGTTTTGCAGATATACGATAATTGCTTCTTCTGGGAGATAGGCCATTGAGCATCCCTGGAGGTTCCTTGTACATAGTATATAGCTTGTTTGAGAGAGAGAGAGAGAGAGAGAGAGAGGGGGGGGGGGGGGGGGGGGGGGAGGAGGAGAGTTTTTAATGTCGTAGGAAACTATTCCATGAGAGAGAGAGTGTCACAAACTGCTTACGTGTCAAAGCCTGAAGAATGGAGCCAACTTGTAGATGCCGGCCGAGGGGCCTAAACCCTAAAAGAAGCAGAAGAAGAAAGCAACAGATTTTCGTTGGCCTGTTGACGTGGTAGATTGTACGGATTTTCGAAAATTCCGTTGATTGCGGACGTGGCAGAACTGTACGGATTTCCGCTTTTTTATGCTGGCATTGCTGACGTGGCAGGACTGTACGGATTTCCGTGATTTACGCTGACAGCTTTTTGGCTTTGCTTTTGGCTTTTCAGTTTTAAAGGCTTTTTATTGTGATTGCTTTTCAGGCCAAGGGCCTTTAAATACGAGGTTAGGGCTCATTCTCTGGCATGCTTCCTAGAGAAGGTGCAGAGTCTGGAGTACCGGCTTCCTAGAGAAGGTGCAGTACCATGCAGATGTCTATAGCTACCAAGCCGCACACTTCCAAGGACTTGCCAAGCTTTCAAGAAAATTTTTTACCCGAAGTTATATGGTTTCTGACATCTTCCTTCGAAGTGCAACTTCTGGCAGAGTGGGGTATCTTGAAATGCTTGCCATGGAACTCTAGCAGATTATATCTTGAAATTTCTCCACATCTCCCAATAGATGTCTCATCACGAGCAGATGACCTTGGAGGTCCAGTGCGATTGCGATCTTGGGACTACCATCGCCGCCAAAGAAACACTGTTTGTCCAAAGGCTAATGGACCATGCTGTGCTCGGCTACGACCCTATGGAGTAAATGAACCTAACCCTACATTTTGCAAAGTCAGTCAACTTTTTGAGCTCGACTGATGTGGAGATTGCTTTTTTAGTTTGAAATCTGTTTGAGAACTTGTTTGTTGATCTTGTTTGGAATTTGTTTGAAATGGATGGTATCTGTTTTGAGCCTGTTTTGGTGCCGATTTGAAATGTTTGACTGTGGTTTTAATACTGATTTCATTGATTGGTGATTTTACTCCCGGATGGAGAAGTGAGAAATACTGTTTTGTATTGTTTGAACCTCAGAACGACGCACTCCGATGCTTGGGGAGCGTTTCGTTGTACGTTTGAAAACCTCCGAACGAAGCAAGCCTATGCTTGGGGAGCGTTTGGTTGTATGCTTGAACCTCCAAGCGATGCAGACTGTGGTCTGGGGAGCGTTTGGTTGTATAGTCCTCTGAGCCCATGGCCCGGACCTTTTTAGGTTATCTGCTGGGGGGAGTGACGAGGTAGTCGTTGAGTAGCTTCATACCGCAGACCGTTTGTCTAGGGGGAGTGGTCAGTGGCGCTGTTTGTTGTGTCTTGTAACATGCATATGTAAGCATTTGTGTTGCATTGTGATGTGCCAATTACTGAATATTCCTAATTGGATGAGATTGACTGGGTATGTAATTTTAGTGCTTCAAGACACCCGTGGAAGATCAGTACGGTCTAAGTGTGATGGCTAATTTTACTACGCTGGAATATCAAGAGTTCCAATTTGGACGAAAGGAGAAGCTAACTCCTCGATCAAAAGAGCCGAAAGGAGAAGCTAACTCCTTAACAAAAAAGAGCAAATTGATTGTCCCTCGGAATGTCCCTCAGAATGACCCTTGGAATTTTTTTTCAGCTAACTTGAGTTGTTTTGCAGATATGCTGTAATCGCGAAAGATTACTCTCTTTCAAGAAGGGGAGATGTCACAAACTGCTGATGTGTCAAAGCCTAAAGAATTGAGCCAACTTGCAGATGTCGGCCGAGGGGCCTAAACCCTAGAAGAAGCAGAAGCAACAGAAGAAGAAAGCAACAGATTTCTGCCTGCCTGTTGACGTGGCAGATTGTACGGATTTTCGAAAATTCCGCTGACTACTGACGTTGCAGAACTGTACGGATTTTTGCTTTTTACGCTGGCTGTGTTGATGTGGCAGGATTGTACGGATTTCTTTGATTTACGTTGACAGCTTTTTGGCTTTGCTTTTAGACCAGAAGCTTTTGAGTTTTAAAAGCTTTTTATTGTAATTGCTTTTCAAGCCAAGGGCCTTCAAATACGAGGTTAGGGCTCATTCTCTAGCATGCTACCTAGAGAAGGTGCAGAGTCTGGAGTACCGGCTTGTAATGTGTTGATGCAATATAAAGAAATACCGAAAAGGGCGCCAAGGTTTGGGGCCAATACTCTCTGGGGTGGAATTCCGCCACTTCGTGTCGCGTGTCATCTCTCTTTTAGTTCAGTTGTTATTGAAGTGCTTAAAGTCTGTTCAGTCGGTTCTTTTCTATTGGCACGTGGTGCCCGTCCTGTGTGACAGTGGTATCAGAGCATCAGGTGTGCTTTTCTGAAAGCATACCGGTCCCACAAAAGAGCAGACAGAGCAAACTAGAGACTTTTGGAACTTATTCGAGGTATCTTTCGCCCTCCAACGTGGACTTACTAGCCATTCCCACCCTTACTTCATCGCGCATCGGGCGCGCTCTGGTCTTCACAGCTCACGTCTTACAGGGCATAAGCCATTAAGATCACTTGCAAGAGAAGGATCCAAGATTTGTTTCGAGCTGCTGTTTTTCTCAGAGACAGTACCATGCAGATGCCTATAGCTACCAAGCCGCACACTTCCAAGGACTTGGCAAGCTTTTAAGAATTTTTTTTGCCCGAAGTTATATGGTTTCTGACATCTTCCTTCGGAGTGCAACTTCTGGCAGAGTGGGGTGAAATGCTCACCATGGAAACCCTTGCAGATTATATCTTGAAATTTCTCCACATCTCCCTGTGGATGTCTCTTCACGAGCAGATGACCTTGGAGGTCCAGCGCGATTGCTATCTTGGGACTACCATCGCCGCCAAAGAAACACTGTTTGTCCAAGAGTTGATGGACCATGCTGTGCTCGGCTATGATCTTATGGAATGAACCTAACCCTAAATTTTTGGTGCAGAGTTTTAGGTTGGAAAGTTAGTCGACTTTTCGAGCTCGACTGATGTGGAGATTGCTTTTTTAGTTTGAAATCTGTTTGAGAACTTGTTTGTTGATCTTGTTTGGAATTTGTTTGAAATGGATGGTATCTGTTTTGAGCCTGTTTTGGTGCCGATTTGAAATGTTCGACTCTGGTTTTAATGATGGTTTCATTGATTGGTGATTTTACCCTGGGTGGAGAAGTGAGAAATACTGTTTTGGTATTGTTTGAACCTCGGAACGATGCAGGCCGATGCTTGGGGAGCGTTTTGTGGTATGTTTGAAAACCTCCGAATGACGCAGGCCGATGCTTGGGGAGCGTGTGGTTGTATGATTGAACCTCCAAGCGACGCAGATTGCGGTCTGGGGAGCGTTTGGTTGTACAATCCTCTGAGCTCATGGCCCGAACCTTTTTAGGTTATTTGCGGGGGGAGTGAGGAGGTAGTCGTTGAGTAGCTTCATACCGCAGACCGTTTGTCTCGAGGGAGTGCTCAACGGCGCTGTTTGTTGTGTCTTGTAACATGCATATGTAAGCATTTGTGTTGCATTTGATGTGCCTATTACTGAATATTCCTAATTGGATGAGATTGGCTGGGTATGTAATTTGAGGTGCATCAAGACACCCGTGGAAGATCAGTACGGTCTAATTGTGATGGCTAATTTTACTACGCCGGAATATCAAGAGTTCCGATCTGGACGAAAGGAGAAGCTAACTCCTCGATCAAAAGAGCCGAAAGGAGAAGCTAACTCCTTAACAAAAAAGAGCAAATTGATTGTCCCTCGGAATGTCCCTCAGAATGACCCTCGGATTTTTTTTTTTTGTTTTACAGATATGCTGTAATCGCGGACGATTACTCTCTTTCAAGAAGGGGAGATGTCACAAACTGCTGACGTGTCAAAGCCTAAACAATGGAGCCAACTTGTAGATGCCGGCCGAGGGGCCCAAACCCTAGAAGAAGCAAAAGCAACAGAAGAAGAAAGCAGCAGATTTTCGCTTGCCTGTTGACGTGGTAGATTGTACAGATTTCCGAAAATTCCGCTGACTACTGACTTTGCAGAACTGTACGGATTTCCACTTTTTACGCTGGTAGTGCTGACGTGGCAGGATTACAGATTTCTGTGATTTACGTTGGCAGCTTTTTGGCTTTGCTTTTGGACCAGAAGCTTTTGAGTTTTAAAGGCTTTTTACTGTAACTGCTTTTTAAGCCAAGGGCCTTTAAATACAAGGTTAGGGCTCATTCTCTGGCATGCTTCCTGGAGGTGCAGAGTCTGGAGTACCCGCTTGTACTGTGTTGATGCAATATAAAGAAATACCAAAAGGGGCGCCAAGGTTTGGGGCCAATACTCTCCGGGGTGGAATTCCGCCACTCCGTGTCGTGTGTCGTCTCTGTCTTTCAGTTCAGTTGTTATTGAAGTGCTTAAAGTCTGTTTAGTCTGTCTTTTCTATTGGCACGTGGTGCTTGTCTTGTGTGAGAGAGTTGAATGTCTTTTCTAGTGGCACGTGGTGCTCGTCTAGGACTAATTATTTTATGGCTGAAAAACAGAAAATATGGACACCCCCGGACTAATATGTTGGCCATCTTCCAGCTCATCATGGCAGTAGGGCATGTGTTTTATGCTATGGCTTGGCCAGGGACTATATATGCAGCTGTCTTCTTGGTTGCGACTGGTTATGGTGCCCATTGGGCCATCTTTCCAACTGCTTTGTCTGAACTCTTTGGTCTGCAAAACTTCGGCGTGCTGTACAACTTCGTTAACATGGCAAGCCCAGCAGGGTCGTTAATCTATTCTGGATTTATTGCTGGTCCTATTTATGATTGGCAAGCAAAGAAGCAGAGTAGTGCCGTTATTGATGACACAACGTTATCTTGTGAAGGAGCAGTGTGTTTTGAGGTGACCTTTTTCATCATGGCAGCTGTTTGTGTGATGGGTGCTGCTTTGAGTATCGTGCTTGCTTTTCGTACACGTTCGTTGTACGCAATAGGGTAGTGGGTGTGTGACAACTGTTGTCTGGTAAAGGAACGATGTGTTTTGCCCCTTTTTTCAATAATGGCACCTGCTCGTGTGATGGGCTATGCTTTGGAGTAAGGTGTTTCCTGCTCGTCTACACTGGCTCAATTAGAGAAAAGGAATGGAAGTTAACAGGTTCCATTGAGACCATTGACAAAGAAAAATGGAAGAAGAAGAGCTATCCTACAAGTCTTGAACTCAAGACCTCTTACTAGAGAGGAGCTTGGGATAACCAGTCTACCACACTCGGGTGATTGAAAGGTCAATTACACGGGTGTTTTTCATTTTTACAAGAAGCATAAGTATAGAGAGTTAACCTCAAGAGTAGTATTTCTGATGTGGCTTACCAGAAGCCATGAAAGCTATTCATGACAATGTGTTGTGCTAAGGGAAAGCGAGGGAGAGTTGGACTCTTTTGGTGGAAGCTTTTATAACATCTTCTTCTATGACAGATGGTGGAAACATGTTCTACATTGTATATGTAACCTGCTTAAAATGGCTCGTACTCTTCAAGCTTTTAATGAAGTAACACCCTTACTCTTAGATTGTAGTTGTATGTGGTTAAGTTTAAAGTGGTTGCCTTCTCGGTCTGAGCTGACTCTTGTGTATTGTTAACTTTTTGCTCCTCTTTTATAGCCACGCTTGCAGTTATGGCAAATGTTTGATTAATTTGTAAGAAATTTCTGAACTGATTCGTGTTGAGTCCCTACTCATACATAGGATAGGGGTCTTCCAGGGCGATGCCCTAAGGAAGTGGAGTAAGCCTATCTCCAGAGGTAGTCAAGGGATGCCAAAAGGAACAGGTGAAAGCTAGTGACAAAAGCCACTGCCTAGGCATCGGGATTCCTCTTCTAGGTTTGAGCTAGAAGGAGATTTGCACAGCACAAAAAAAGGCTTTACTGTGGGCTGAATGCATTTGTGCTCTATGGGCCAATTTGCACCTGATATTATCCTCATGCATGCAGTTTAAGTAGTTCTCATGCAAATATGAATAGCTTCAAATAAAGAGACTAAAGCATCTAAAAAGTATTGTCTATACATTGTTAAATCAAAGTGTATACACTTGGTAAATTAGTTTGGTTTAAAAGTTTTTGTTGGCATTGCCTTTCCAAAGAAAGGTGGCAACTATGCTAAAGCACTTTATAGCCTGTGTATAAGTGGACCATAAAATAGCAAACATGTGCTCTTTTTATCTCAAAGAGCCCAGCCCCCCCCCCCCCCCCCCCCCCCCCCCCGGTCCCCCAGGGTAGTGCCATTGCTTATTTGTAGACACCTTGTTTGTTTTGTTCTCCCCCTAGCAGAGCATGTGTTGGGGGATGGTGATATGTCATTAAAAGACTCTTTTACGCTTGATGGCTAGGTTGCACCTTAAACACCAGGAACCGAGAAAAGCAAT
Organism: Adiantum capillus-veneris; assembly: GCF_014529385.1. Taxonomy (NCBI): domain Eukaryota; kingdom Viridiplantae; phylum Streptophyta; class Polypodiopsida; order Polypodiales; family Pteridaceae; genus Adiantum; species Adiantum capillus-veneris. The sequence continues at coordinate 81,187,775 of NC_140954.1, forward strand.
TGAGCTCGTCCTTCGAACTTCCCAAAACAAGGTGGCTTCATGGTGCCACGTGGGTGAAGAAGTAACATGGAATACAGTCATTGGCCTTATAGCATTGTGATAAATGGTATTGTAGGACATCATGATGCCTCATCTCTAAAGTCTTATCTCCATCCAAGAGGAATCATGCACTCCAATCCTCTCAATGTTTTCTTGGCTACAAGGGACATTACCCAAAGATACAAGTGACAATGGCACGGTAGGGCCACACCATAGGTTGATCCAAGCCTCTTAAGGGTATTCTTCTGCTACAAGGAACATCTCCTCAAACTCCATAAGTAACCATGGCATGCTAGGGCCACATAATAATACTTGAATCCTCCCAAGGGTGGCTTACAAGGGACAAGAACCCAAGCTCCACAAGCGACAATGGCATGCAAGGCTGCAAAATAATCCACTCCAAGCCTCTCAAGGGTACATTTGTCTCTATATTCAAAACTTATGAAAGATCTAATAGCCACCTGCAAGATTATTCAGGGCAAAAGCCTCTAATATAGTCAACTTACCTCCACAATTTTGCATGTATAGGTTTTGTATCTTTCCAAAAAACAGTATTTTTGGAGCAATGCATGATTGCTAGGGCCACATAAGTAGTGTCAATTGTATGCTAGGGCCACATAATTATAAAGTCCAAGCCACCCATAAGTTAGTGGACATTTGGGGAGTGGCAAGACATGCTAGGCCTACAATACAAGGGGAAGTGTCCTAGTGATGCATTGCAAAGTAAAAGGTCTGTGTTACAATATGATAAGCTGGAAGCAAGCCTAGTGGCAGTGCATGACACAAAGCATGTTTGCAGTATTGTACTGATAAAGACAAAGGGATAAAGAACACTTTTCCACCCAAAGAAAGGCAAAAGCCTCATCATGATGCCTCATCTTTAAAGTCTTATCTCCATCCAAGAGGAAACTACAGAGTTACTATTTATCACTGACATGTTGTAAAGCCAGTGATTGTATGTATAACACTTTCCACCCTAATACCTTTGCAAGTATCCGACAAGTACAAGTGTTCTATTGTGCACTCTAAACCTTTTGCTCCATTGCAAATTTCTAGCTCTTTTCAAGATCTTTGGAGTTTTTGGCTTTCTAAAACAAGCCTTGAGGAGAAGAGAGTTGGGCATACGTTTGAAATTTTATGATTCTTTACATTGATTGGGCCTACCTTTTCCTGATTTCCCTTCTAATTTATTGTTTTAGAATGCCAAAAATGAACTCACATTATTTTTCAAAACATTGCATGCAAATATATAGTAAGTCTAGTCTCTATGTCATTGGATATAAGTTTTTACACGATCATGTCGTCAAAAAGTTCTTTGCATGCATGGAAATATAATAAGTCTGGTCTCTATGTCATTTGATAGAAGTTTTTGCAAGATGATGACGTCAAAAAGTTCTTTTTGTCCATGTAACCACATGTTTAAAGGACATGAATTGATTTTTGTAAGTTTCATCAAGAAATTAAAAGGTATTTGTAATGACTTTAAAAAAATTATAATCCCTATCTACATAGTGCCAAAGCACTCTAAGGAGAAGAAAATGTTGAAGGAAAAACAAAAGAGAAAAGAAACACAAATATACCAATGTGCACTCAACCACCTCTCTCTATATAAACACAAAAATTCTTTTGACTTTCCACCTTCATGTGTCTTTTTATTTCCTAAACTCACCCTTCACTTATGACTCTCGGCCGTCAATGGTCATCGGAGAAGGGGGCTAGTACACAACCTGCAAACGGGTGACAAGCACGAAGGGACATGCAGATCCAGTTTTTCATGTGTTGATGTGGTAGGCTCTGCGTTAATCCATGCTCCTGGATTCCGCTTGATGAGGTGTCCACAACAGGTGCGATTTCGTGTGCTGATTTGGGATGCAATTATTGGTCTGCAGGCCTCCATATTCCAAGTGCTGATTTGGTTGACATCCACTACTCGTCGCTGACTAGATTCTGCAGGAGAAAGGACAATGGATGGACGACTGCAATCAACTGCCCCCCTCCCCACAACCTTGACGATGTTTTGAAATGATTTTTTCTTCGAGATTGGGGGGCCCTAAATGTAAGATTACTAAATTAATGGGTCTTGCATTTTGGAATAAAATGACTCATATTGCATTCTTACACATCGTAGAACTATAAGTGGTAATGTGCTAAGCAAGTAAGTCAAAGGATATAAAGATAAAGAGGGAGAAGGGGAAATTTTAGCAATAAAAGTCTTCATTATCTCTTGCACTAAAAGCTAGAGTCTTGATATAAGATGCAATACCAAAAAATGTTCCCAATAGTGTTATATTCCATAATGAAATTAGTGGTACAACCTATGATGGCGAGCTCCTTGGTGGTGAAAAATGGGAGTTGATTATACTCTCTTTAAAACTTAAAAATAGGTCCAAGAAGAGCCCGCACCAGTAAAACATTTTTGCAAATTTTGCAAAAGTTTGTCTTTTAAAAAAAAAACAAGTTGATTAAATATCAAAATGCCGTGTCTTTTAAAAAAAAAGAGGATAAATAAAAAAATATTTACACCTAAATACCCCTAAATTTTATGAAAATTCCCAAAATGCCTCTCATATTTGTCATAAATTCCCAAAAATACCCTTGCATTTTTTCAAGATTCCCAAAATACCCTTTGTTATTCTTGTAAACATCTCCAAACACTTTCCTTTTTGCAACAACTAAAGTATGTTACTGCATGATCATTTTCCCCTAATTCAACAAGGTTGAGGTTGAGGTTGTTTTGTAATTTTATGATGTGCTTAATACAATTCACTCACAAATTGTGAGTTTTGCAAAAAAAAAAACCTGGACTTGCTTGGTGGGATGATGCTTTAGAACATAACACAACATATGCAGTTTGACTTAAAGCATCTAGTATTGAAGTAGACAAGATCGTGATTAACTTGCCAATTGCGGCATTACATGAGAGGCATATACATTCTGAAAATGTTATTATGTTAATAGAGAATATAGGGAGAGACATATAGATTTTAAAAATGTTATTATGTTTATGGGAGGACACAAAGTTAAGTGCATCAAGTAATGGAGAATATAGGCATGATTCGTTGCATTAGCATATGCCTCCAGCAACAGTGCCAATCGTTGTCCAATCATCACTTGCACCTACTAGCTCTACTCTTCAAGTATTAGCTTGAATCTTTAGAGAGTATGGGAGAAACGAGGACATATATAGTATGGCATCAATTATTTAGGGCTAAAGTAAAGATGCACAAGGTGCATGCACTACTGTAATACATATGCATTGGCTAGCAAACATATGTAAAGAGTTGCATGTCTAGTTAACATAGGCAAATGTTGATCGACATAGGGTGTATAGTTCTGAAAATAACATCCAAGTAAACCAAACTAAATGAAATAATATAGAAACTTCTAAAACAAGCAAATGGATAAAGCATCAATGAACAACAATAAAAAATGAAGTGCCTTACTGACCTGCAATGCTATACTAGTGCTTTTCAATTGTCCAATCTTTAGGCCGATGTTTGAGTCAAGCTACCAAAAAGCAATGTGAATAGTTAAACATTTCGTATTGCAATGAAACGTCACAGAATGAAAATACATAGTATACAGTGCACAACATGCAGAAGTGCCATCCAAAAGTATGGTGGACAGTTGGCAGTGTGGTCTCTCCAAAATTTATAAGAAACGGAAGCCGTGCCTTGCCCCATAACGTTTATGTGTTGAGCCAAGCAAATGCATAGGCATGGAAAATTGGATGCAATTAACAAACCTTGCAGTGTAGGTGAGCTGCAGTCATGCTTGTACCATCGAAACAACCAATTTTTGTGAATATATGTCCTCTATGGAGTTAACACAGATACAAAAGATGTAAGATATTGATTAAAGAGAAGAGTCTTATGTAGTGCGAGAAGTGCCCTCGCTTCGCATCCTAAAAAACCATGCAGAGCTTCGTGGCCTAGCCCTCATTTGGCTCATCTCGCAATAAATGCATTTCAAAAGATGACATTCTAGATATATTTTTTGACAGCCCTTGACTAGCATTGTCATTGTGAAATGCTTTTCCCAATCTCAACATTTTTCAAATTTCCACACACCTTCAAGATGCAAGCATAGGTAATTGCATTTAAAGAGATGTGCTCACTTTGCATCATTCAAAAATAGTCCAAAGCTTCCTTGCACCACCCCTGCTGGACATATCCCACACTTAATGCATTCTAGGACTTAGCATTTCAGACAGGTTGCTCCTCAAGAACTCTTCTGAAGTACACCACATTTGGCATACACATAGTGCCAAGCACAACATTTTGTTTCAGTAGCCACTAACTAAAAATATCATCATGAATTATGTGTTCCATATTGGCGTTCTGCATAGTACCACATGTCTTCAAGATGCAAGCATAGGTGATTGCATCTGGAGAAATGTCCTTGGTTGGCATTTACTAAAAACATCCCACTTTCTAGCCCTACTACTGTTGAGCATATCCCACAAATCAATGTGTTCCAAGAGACGACATTCCATACAGAAATCTTCTCAAGCACACCACATCTGATATACATGTCAATCAAGGTAGTGCCAAGCACGCCGCTCTTGTCGAAAAATATTATTGTTGCTCGTGCTCAAGTCTTACGTAGTGCGAGGAGTGCCCTGGTTTCACATCCTTAAAAAAACCAGCCATAGCTTCATGGCCTGTCCTTGTTGGGCATATCCCACCATCAATGCATTTCAAGAGGACATTTTAGACATACATGTCAACCAAGGTAGTGCCACATGACTTCAAGACAAAAGCGTAAGTGATTTCATCTCGAGATATGCCCTCGCTTTGCATCCGCTGAGGATAGCCCATGGCTCCTATTCTCTTTGAGCATCTGGATGTAAGGATTTTCCTGTCCACAATGACCCTACATTCTGATATCGATTTTCCCTCTTTCAAGCAATTTACTAAAATCACATACTAATGCAAGCAATGATATGTTTAATAATCCCCATATTTGAAGTGTTTTATACAAATTGCCTACTATATTTTCTCAAGGTGACGCCATGCAATAGCTCAATACTTCTTGACAAAGCCAAAAGTGCAGATACAAATGCCCTAACCAAAGCCACCATTGATGACATAGTCAACACTACCATCTGTGTGCAAGGTTAAACCATGTAGTCTTCCTAGTTGTGAATGTGTCACGTCCCAAGCTACTCATCACCCCATCTTGATCCTACATCATTAAATTTCAAAATTTTAACATCTATTTATTAAGCATTAAATAGCACTAACTCGAGTATGCATCAATGCATCTTCACCGCATGATGCAGCAATGCTAGGTCCAATTAAGGTTGACCACTACCTCCAGGCATCAACCTTATGATACACACAATGTTAATGTGTGAACACACTCAAGACCGTCGAGGCATGTTTTTTGCTCACAGAGGATTTCTTTCCCATCCTTTGTATATACGCCCATCACTCTAGGGCTATCTTATCTTGCATTTGCACACTAAGTAATACATTCTCAAATGTGTGCCTTGAACTTTTTCTCTATCTCCAAGTTGTGTGTGCATTTCTACAAGCCTAACTCCAACATTTGGTGTCACAACAGGTTGCATCCTCTCATGCATAGTTGTTAGCAACCTCTTGGTCACTTTCTTTTGATTTTTGTGAACTTTGGAAAGCGTCAGTAGCTCAATAAATACTTTGGGAGAACTCATAGAGCTTGGTGTGTTGAAAATTTTGATTCGGACTTATTTTAGCCTCCATTTACACTATGGTAGGTACTATACAAGCAATTTTGTCCTTTTGTACATAATTTCATCCTTTGCAAATTTTTTGCTATATAGGATGTACAATTTCCCTTGAGTTTCTACTCATTTTGGAGATTCTCCACATCAAGTTCAATCTTTCACTATGGCTGAGAGCAATGATGTTTTCAAGATGTTGTTTACTGATGGAAAACTGGATGGAAACAACAATGTAGCACATACTTGTTTCCAAGGGTATATGAAACATTGTTAAAGGTTTTGTGTAGTACAGGTTCTATAAATCCAAGTTCTATGGAGGATGTTGCAGGTTTATATAGTTGTGCTCCTAATGCTGGTGTTGTTTTACCTACAATTGAACAAACTCATTGGGATAGTAGAGATGCACACACATACATCAGTTACGTTCTCTCAAGTGCACCTTTACTTCTCACAACACATACTTGGGACATTCTAGCTAGATTATATGCAGGTTGTAATGAGGCAAAAATATATTATCTGCGCAAATAGCTAGAATAAAAAATCATGCATGAGGAAGATGAAATGGATAATTTTCTTGATAAAGTCAAAGATATCAATGAGAAACTTATTGCTATGGGTGAGGTCATTCCCAACCATTCACTTGTGTAGATCGTCCTGGTTGCATTACCAAATTCGTATCAAGATTTTGTTTCTACTTTGATACTAGTTACACAGGGCAATGGTAATACTGTTAAGTTTGATGGGTTGGCTATTACAAGACACTATGCTAAGAAAAACAGGGCTAAGCAATGTGCTATTGACCAAGTTTTTGTTTCTCCATAAAGAAGAGGTAGCAATAATAATGCCACTACTTCCAATGTTCCTCTTCAGGTAGAAAAACATCTGTGACAAATGCCTTTGATTACATGTGGATGGGTTTTCTAACCTCACTTTTATCTTATTGCATACATAACGAAAACCACAAACATAATTGTCAATCCATGGGATGAAGCTGACTCAACTAGCGCATAGAGGCTACAAGAGGGTCAATCTCTTGGAAAACAATAGACAACTCGCATCTAACTCAAGCTACACTCAAATGACCTAAGTCACCAAAAGCTAATCACTAATTGGCAAACAAACCATGACTGTTATAGCCTCAAATAACATCCGAATGTTATGAAACTTCTAGGACAAGTATATAAGACCTAAGCATACATGCTTATGGTCTCTCAAATCTCACTTTTAATGAAGTGCAAAAAACGCGATTATTAACAACAGTGAGATTTTGACCTAAACGTTTTTTGACCTCGAATGTATCTAAATGCTGAGCAATGATGCCCCAATACCTACCTATGCTTACTTTTTGATTTTTAAGCTTAAATTCCTACTTATGATGAAATTAGGCTGTGGTTGGTGATGCCAAAAGCTACGATTTACCATGATATATTTACGTCAATGTGTAGAGCTCTTACCTGTGGTTGCAACGCAACAGATGACACTACAATGTGACAACCGACAAGGGAGTAGGAAGCATGAGAAGGAGAGAAGTGAGCGCCGTTAGCTCACGATGTCTATTTCTTATCCAAAACTTAATAAAATCTTTACAAAGTTGGCTTTTATACCTTAGCCAAGGTTTAAAATGTGTAATGTCCGGACCCAAGATCTTTGAGGTTCCACAACTTACTATCTGCAACCTAGGTGCGCTAACTGACCTATTCTTTACATCTTGGAACTCTTATTGAGCCCATAACACGTTACAATTATCACAATGGCTAAATAGATCGAAAAATTACAATACATGGTCATTTTGAAAAAAATGTGAAAAGTGCATAGAAATGCATGGGAAACAATATGCTGTGCAAGAAAGATTTTGAGGGGTTCTTCAGAAAGATGGTGTAGCTATAAAAGCATATGTCGTGGCTTTACAAGCTGGCACCCCTTTAAGAAAAGTTTTTGTTATCGAGGATATGTGCTCTTATCTTACTGTGCATTGTGCGTGAGTGTTGGACTATATGACACTCCACTAATTGTAAGTCAATAGACTTTGACTCTTATGCTCATCTTATCCAGCATGAGTGCCATGACTTAGATATGATGAACTCTTCCACCTTGAGCGTAAGCCTAATAACTATGACTCTTAGCACAAAGTTTATTACGACTTGAAGCTTCGGGACTAATGCTTTGCTCATTTTATGGTTCAAAAACCCGACTTTGACTATGCCAAAGAGTGTTTTTTGCACCCTGAAGACTGTTTTTACATTCTTGTGCTTACTACAAACATTTCTTCAAGTAAAAATAAGCTTGAAATGTCAAAAAGAGGATTAGTGAAGCGCCAAGTTGGCATTGAAGGTTTGTTTTGCCATACCCATTTCATCAACTTTGAATCAAAAGATTTGTTGATTGGGTTGTCCTTCTTTGACTGTGAAGACTCCATTGTTTGTATGATTCTCCAATTGGGCATGTTGTAAGGAGTCTTTGAGGTTGTTGTAGGCCTCTGTTGGATGTCTACATATGGCTTTTGACTCAGTTCATTCAAAGACTTAGGAATTTAAATCTCTTGATGATCTTTGTATCTCCTTTGTTGACTTTGCTTCGCTCTAGGTCTTGTTGAGTTCTTGAGATCTTCATGCAAGTCTAGTGTAGTTGTAGTTGGCTTGTGGTTGACTGGTAGCCAAATCTTTGTATAACCTGTGTAGAATCCTTGTCCAAGAGGAAGATTCTTTGAGATCCGTTTTTGTTATGTATCCTCTTGAGCGTTGTGGTAGACATTAGCATCTTCCATTGTTGTTGTGTTGTATACCTGCTTCTTAGATATCCTAGGATATTGTCGAGGTTGATACCTTGTGGGCCTTCTTTCTTGGGAGGGACTTGATGTTACTTCATATGTCCTTACCTGAGGTTTTGGTATACATATATGTCTGTTACCTCTATAGTACTCTTCTTCCTTTAAGATCCATTGTGATGCTATCCATTCCATGTGTTTGTCTTTCTGTGTTGATTTCTCATCTTTAATCCAAACCGGATTATTGAATTTGACTAAACTTCTTAGAACAAACACTTTCTTGACTATCTTTTGCTTTCTTGAGTACTTTGGCTGAAATATCTTTGTTTATTTGAGTGTCTTCCTAGAGGTTTCAGTTGGGTCAATAGTTGACTTGAAGTTTTGAAAGCCTGACTTGCTAGAAGTATCGCATCCACGAGGGTTCTTTTATGTAGAGGCATATGATGTCACACCTTTTGTGCTAATTAGTGGAAGGTCCACTTTGTCTTTACCTTTGTTTGCAAGATTTTCCGTTGATTCTTGTGACTTTTGCAACTCTAAATCTAGCATTACTTCTATCTATATTTGTTGCTTGCTAACACTTGGGAAAGAGAGTATCACAATTGCATCTTCTCTGTAGGCCTTGTGTTGGTCTAACAATTGATGGCCAAGGATGACATCTGCATGCATGTGTTTTGAAGAATTTACTTGAAACTTTACCTGCTCTTCATGCTTCTGGATGATAAGTGTAGCAACCATTTCTTCTTTGCTCGCAACCTTACCTAGCATTTCTTTATTGTTCTTTTTTTCTTGGAGTGATCTTGAGTATTCTTTGGATGCTATCTACAACCATATTGCACTTTGCTTATTTATCCAATAGAGAATTACACCTGACACTTGCTCCTTTTGTACTGCTGAGAACCACAACTATTGTCATTGGAGGTTCTATTGAATATTTCTTTCCTACTTTTGTCATGGTCTCATCTTGATGTAAATGTGTCTCTATGGAGAGTGGCCTGAGACTTTGTTTTCCAATCTGACTTTCATCAACTGATTTAGCTGGCAATGTCTGGGTCTTTGGACTTCCTATTGCTTCTTGGGTGTTTGCAATTTTAAACTTCTTTACTTCTTGTCTTGGTGGCATTCTCTACATAATAGCTTTCATGGTTTCTCTTTGCTCTGTTAATATGCAATTCTTGATGGTTGATCTGCTTTAAGCTCTTCTAAGGTTAAGTCCGATGGAGATGAATTATCTTTAATAAGATTTGCTTTGGCATCGGTCTCCATTTTAATTGTCTTGTCCACGAGTGACTAGTCTTGGTCTTCATTCTTTGTTTTCTGTGATGACTCCGTCATGTTTGAACTCCGTTTCCCTAATGAAGATTCTGTTTTGGGGCGGGGGGACCAGCCCATCTTCTGGTCCCAAAAACTGTGTCGATCTTCTCCCTCGACTCTTTTAGTTGAAAGTTCATTTATTTTTAGCTTGTTGATTATTCGTGGCTCCCTATTGTGACACCCCATCTCCTGCAGTCTGCGCATCAATCTAGCTCTGGGCAATGTATCGAAGGCTTTGCGGAAGTCCACAAAGCAATAATAGAGCCGTCTCCCACGTGATCCACCCTCCTCAATAATGGTTCTGAGTGTCAGAATATGATCAAGAGTAGAGAAACCTCTCCTGAAACCCGTCTATCCTGCTGACCTCACATCCTCTCTCTGCCCATCTACTCATCTTCTTGGCCATTGGCATTCCCACAATGATGTTATCTGTAAGATCTTTTGCTATGATCACCTGGAATTGGGAAATGATAATCTGTGGACTGACTTGAATGGAGGTGGAGATGATTCCCCAACATTCTGATCGTTTGTTTCCAGATATTCTCACAGATTTAGGAGCATCTTCCAACTGTGGTTGGCCATATCTTTTCCAAGTGTGAAAAGACATGAGGTTCTTGTCTAACTGAAAATCTAGCTTAACTTCACTTGACAGCTTTTCTTCGTTTTCATTGGTGATGTTGCACTTGATCTTCTCAGGATTTCTTTCTCTACTGATTAATTTTGTTGTGGTAGTTTCCGTGGGTTGAACTTTTTCTACATTGGCTTTGTCTTGATCACCTGCTTCCGTTGATGTTGACTTGTATGACTGTGACAATGCACCTTTTTCTTGCAACTATTGAGCATTCTCTGCCTGCATTTGATTAACTTTTGATCTTAGAAGATCCACTGTACTTTCTGGCAGAATCTGTCTTTGGAGGAGTTTTTGGTGGTGACCTTTTCTGGACTTTAGCTTCCATTGACTTTGACCTATCTATCACGTGTTCTAGTAACTTGAGGCTTTGCATCATCTTTAAAAGTAGTCTTTGACTCCAAGTTTAACATCCGTAGGGACTTGTACAAGGTCATGAACCTGTTGGTATTCATTACTGTCTGCATCTTGAAATGCTTATGTGAGCTTGGTCACATGCACTTGCTTGAACACTATGGGATTTGTTGGCTTTTGGCTTTGACTTGTGGAGATCAAATGTTTTGTACCTCATGATCTTCATACATATATTTTTTTTACAGATTTTGATGGGATCTGGGTCAGTGGAAACTTCCAACAACCATATGATCTTTCAATGGTTTTTGCTTTGAAGGGGTCTGCTGGCTAGAAGTTCTAGGGCTTCTTACTGGTGTAGCATTTCCTAGTACTAGCGCTGAGCTTGATGGATTTGTAGTTCCCCTTCCTAGGGTGATCATTATAGCCTGCTCCATTCTGAGGCTCTGGTTTAGTCTCAACTTTTGAGATTGTGAAGGCACGCTTTGGGTAGCACTGTCAATGTTTGGAATCTGTAAACCTTCTGCATAGTTTCCTATGTATCTCCATGAAACATGACAAATTATTCCACAAGTCAAGCTATAGATAGCATTATCTTTGCCCTGATATTGTCTATCCCATGGGTCACCTATGATATGAGATTTTGTGGTTTCAGGACCCAAGTCATCATAGATCTTAGACTCTCATCTATATCTACGACTGCTTTGGTCAAAGTATATGCTCCCTTGGTCACAATGTTGAAGTTTGATTTTCGATGGAGGAGAGTTTGGCTCTGCAAAGATTTCTGGGTTCACCCGATGAATATCCTTTATCTCTAGAGAGGATGGGCTATAATAGATTCTATCTTCTGAAATGAATCATTCTTTTTGATCTATCATTGGACGCACTTCTATGAGCTGGGATGTGGGCCACTGTTCAAACACTGGTTGATCCTTTTTGTACAGTTGCCCTTTTTGGTCCACATAGTGTGCATATGAATAATGTGTGCCATACAAAGCTAACATCATTCGCTTTGATGTGTCCCTTAGACTCATGAATGATTGCACACTTGTGGTAGTGGATGCATAATCATTTGAAAACCTTACACTCTTTTTGACCTTAAGTGATAAATCGGGATTCACATTTCTAGTTTGCTCCATGCTTTTCTTGGCAGTTGATGTGTCCCTGTTGTCTGAATTTCTTGGACAATCTTCATAAAATGTCCACTTTTTCTTCCACAATCTGGCGAATACGCCATGACTGGTGATATTTCATTTGGTTCTATCATGTCAAGCTCTAGCTGAGAAATTTCAGCTTCTGTACTCGGCAAGTTATCGGCATCTTTTTTAAAAACACAGAGCATCAAGTTGTAGACTGCTCCATCTTGAACTTTATATTGTTTTTGACTCGATTCTCCAATTAGATTGGTTTCAATTGGCTGATCTGTTGGATCTTCCATTACTGGCTCTCGACTGTAGATCTGACCAGTGTAATCCATGTACAACGATCCTGATTGCATATGCACTAAATGGATGCTTTGCTGGCTTGTGCACGTTTCTGGATAACCCCTTGGATCCATCTTTTGCACTTCTATTTGCACTTCATCTTTGAACTTTCAATACCTGGCTCCACTGAAGTCTGTGAACATCTGCTGGGAGTTATGTGAATCTGGCTTTACTATGATCAATAGGATTGTGGCTCCTGTGCTGCTTTTGCCAGTCAGAAGCTTTATCTCCAATATAGCCATATAGATGTAAAATTTGCTCTATTGTAGTTGTGCATGTGTTGCTATTGCTACTGGTTAGCTTTGGTTCTCATGCATTTGAACTCTCGGCTCAACTTGACTCCATGTCGTGTTGGTCTATAAGAACTATCTCTTAGCAGATCCTGGTGTTGATTAACAGAATTACTCCTGCTTGAGTTTGATAAGACTGCTTTTGCCAAAGTATTTTTGTCAGTTGATTGCTCTTAGAATCACAAGAGTTGATTAACTCTAGCTCGAAAGTATCAGTATCGATTGCAGCTTTTGAAATGATGGAAATCTAGGCCTTGAATAACCTAACCTGCTATCCAATGTGATTTGTGCCCCGATTTGCAAGTTCCATGTGTGAAACTGTCCTAATGGCTTGATTTTACTAAAAATCCATTTCAAACTGCACTTTTATATGCTCGATTCCATTTTGACAGGTTTTTGATCATTCGCTCAAATTGCTCAATTTTTTGCTAACTATTGTGATTGGTCTGTGTATATCACCTCAATCTGAGCTAAGTGAGTCAGCAAATGAGAATTTCAGATTCTACCCTTGCAAAGAGCTAAAGGACTAATCTGCAACCTAGATACTGAGTTAACATGTACAAATTTGGACCCGATGGAACTCGAACTTGACCAGTGGCCTTGTATTATGTTGTTCTAACACTGTACAAGCTTAAAAGTCCAAAATCTTGTCTCTGGGACTCAAAAGTATATAATCTGATTATTGACTTTTCTCAAAATTTTCCATTGTTTAGGCTTGTTTCGCCATATAAACACCTTGTTAAGTCTCTGGACAAGTTTCACTCAGTTTGAACAAGATTTGTCCAAGTTACTAACTGTTTAGTGTCCGTAGACTTAGTTTTCGAGAATCTGGCTTAAGTCCCACTTTTGTGATCCAAATTTCATCAAACTTGATATGTGGAGTCTACTTGATATGCTTGACCTTGTGGCATACTGAGTTGTGCAAAAAATCTGAATTCTGGAGTATATGTAAATAATCCGATTATTTACTTTTCTTAGTTTTTCTCACTTTTTAGGATTGTTTTTCCATATAGACACATTGTTGATGAAGTCTCTGGACAAGTTTCATTGAGTTTGAACAAGATTTGTCCAAGTTATCAACTATTTAATGTGTCCGTAGACTCATTTTTTGAGAATCTGGCTTAAGTCTCACTTTTGTGATCCAAGTTTCACCAAACTTGATATGTGGAGTCTACTTGATATGCTTGACCTTGTGGCATACTCAGTTGTGCAAAAAATCTCAATTCTGGAGCAAATGTAAATAATTTGATTATTTAGTTTCTTCTCAAATTTTCTCACGTTTTAGAATTTTTTTGCCATATAGACACCTTGTTGAAGTCTCTGGACAAGTTTCATTGAGTTTAAACAAGATTTATCCAAGTTATCAATTGTTTAGTGTCCGTAGACTCAATTTTTGAGAATCTGGCTTAAGTCTCACTTTTGTGATCCAAATTTCACCAAACTTGATATGTGGAGTCTACTTGATATGCTTGACCTTGTGGCATACTCAGTTTTGTGAAAAAATTCTCAATCCTAGAGCAAATATAAATAATCTAATTATTTACTTATGGAATTTTTCTTTTTGCCAAATTGTTGATACAAATAGGTAAAGGAACTCAACTTAACCCCCCTAGCCAAGTTTCACCAAGTTTGGATAAGTTATGCTCAATTTGTCAACAATTTTGTGTTTGCAGACTGACTTGGTTGGCCAACAATGTTAAAAAATTGGATAAAAGTAACTAATCATGATTATTTTCTGGTAAATTTTAACATTTTTTTGATCATCTAAGCATACACACATGTTAAACACTTTAAACTAAGCCACTAAGTCAAGTTTCACTAAATTTGAGCAAGATTTATCAAGTCAAACTCAGTTTCTCGACAATGAGTATAAACTTTTGTTTTTATCAAGTTTTTGGTCTATTTTGTGATCCAAACTCTATGAGCCTTCACAAAAGAAGTTTGTAATCATGCATAGAATCTCTGGTATCAACCTTGGTCACTTTTGAGCTAAAAGTAAATAATCACGATTATTTATTTTGGCCTAAAATGAACACTTTTTGAAAAATTTTCAATGGCCAATCTTTTTGTGACATGTTTTAAGCCTCTGAGTCATGCCTAAATTCTCAAGAAAAGCTAAATAATCTGAGTTTTTGTAAACTCTTAAAAATATACCTCGAATGGATCCTTATGCTTACCCGCTGGTTCATATAACTTTTATGAGCATAATCTCCAGCCGAATTCAATGGTTGACAATCTTTTGGTGCTGTTTCAAGCCATAGAACTAAAATTCTGCAGCTTCACATAAACAACTCACAGATGATTCCTTTGGAGTGAGCAATGATTTGAGATCCCACCTTGGATTCTACCTACCCTACTCCTAGCTTCTGCTGTAATTGGGTTGTGAAAGGTGTCCACAAAAACTTTTTTTTTATGGTTTCGTGAGCATTGATCTTACGACATGTCTTGTCCATCAATCATTCTCAAAATCCTATCCTAATCCTACAAGGTACTCAGCAATGACAATCTACTCCCAAGCTACCTTTACACAGCAAAAGACGACACTCTTAAGCTATGCAGTTTTAAAGAGAAGTTTAACTCTAGGTGATCCTAAAGGAAGTTAAAGGAAAACTACACAAGGCACTCTTGTTTTCCCTAGTTTAGGCCTACTCGTCCCCGACAACGGTGCCAAATGTGGATGGGTTTCCTAACCTCACTCTTATATTATTGCAGACATAGCGAGAACGAACATAATTGTCAATCCATGGGACGAAGCTGACTCAACTAGGGCATAGAGGCTACAAGAGGGTGTCAATCTCTTGGAAAACAACAAACAACTCGTATTTAACTCAAGCTACACTCAAATGGCCTAAGTCATCAAAAGCTAATCACTAATTGACAAACAAACGATGACCGTTACAACATCAAACGACATCCGAATGTTACAAAACTTCTAGGACAAGTATAAAAGACCTAAGTACACATTCTTATGGTATCAAATCTCACCTTTGATGAAGTGCAAAAAATACGATTATTAACAACAATGAGATTTTGACCTAGTCGTTTCTGACCTCGAATGCATCTAAGTGCTTAGCAATGATGCCCCAATACCCCGTATATGCTTACTTTGTGATTTCCTAGCTTAAATTCCTACTTATGATGAAATTAGGCCGCGGGTTTTGGTGACGTCAAAAGCTACGATTTACCATGATATGTTTACGTCAATGTGTAGAGCTCTTGCCTGTGCTTGCAACACAATAGACGACACTGCAATGTGACAACTGACAAGGGAGTAGGAAGCATGAGAAGCAGAGAAGTGAGTGCTGTTAGCTCACACTGTGTATTTCTTATCCATACCTTAATAAAATCTTTACAAAGTTGGCTTTTATATCTTAGCCAAGGTTTAAAATGTGTAATGTCAGGCGTCCAAGACCTTTGAGGCTCCACAACTTACTGTATCTGCAACCTAGGTACACTAACTGACCTATTCTTTACATCTTGAAACCCTTATTGAGCCCATATCATGTTACAATCATCACAATGGCTAAATAGATCGAAAAATTACAATACATGGCCATTTTGGAAAAATGTGAAAAGTGTGTAACTCCAATATTCACTGCTTCTTCTTATTCATCTTTGATGTGCATTCATAAGGCTTCAATCTTTAACAACTCCTGTTAACTAACGTTCGCTCAGTTAACATTACAACAATGCATCTAGTAAATATGATAAAAGTAGAAAGAAAAAGTTGTGTTGCAGCTATTGCACAGTTACTAATCATTTGACAATCTGATAAAGCAATTTTCTAAGCTAAAGGAAAAAAGACAGGTAATAAAGGAAGTGGATATTCTTAAAATGCAGCCATTTTAGAATCTGTAAATTTTATTGTTGATGTTTAATGGGCTTTTAGTGCATAGTGTTAGTATGACCCTTCTGTCCATGATGCATGCATGATTGAGCTTGTACATTCACATGTGTGGTATTTTGGATGTGATGCTACAAAGAACATTATATGCCATCGTGACTTGTTCACTTCTCTTGATGTCGTCCCCAATGGGAATACTATCACTTGTGCCAACAATGCTCCTTATGCAGTTTAGGGAGTCAGAAAGTTTGTACTCACTACAGTTAATGGACGTTTCTTCACACTTTTTGATGTAATTATTGTGCTTGGGATCAAGAAGAATTTTCTATCTATTTTTACATTAGCAAGACTTGGTCTTGTTGTAAAGTTTATGGAGGATAGATGCATTGTTCACGATCTTAGTTCAGGTGATACTATCGTGGCATCAAGTACCTTGTCTTGTGGGATGTACATGCTTGATTCTTATGATGGGTGTGTGAAAAACTTACAAATGTAGCTATGCTGAAGGTACTTCGGATGCTAAACTATGGCATGCACGTTTTGGGCATCTCAATTTTGCCAGCTTGATGCGTTTGCAAAAATCTGATATGGTTGCCTCATTGCCCCCTTTGGAGACACCATCTAAGCATGTTTGTGAAGGCTGTATTTCAGGAAAAATGCAGCGTTCCATGTATATATATATATGTGTGTGTATATGTATGTATATATATATCAATATACTAAGCATAATGGAATAAGCATGGAACATTATTGTACACATCTAGCAAGCCCATACATACCTACATATATACAAAAGAACCACCAAGAGGGTTGTTTTTGAGAGAGAGATGATGGCTATGGAGTTTACAGCTTCTTACCATGATCATGAAGTGATTACTAGAAATTGGAAGGCTTCTTGCTTGCCGTAAGAGAGCAGTAATGAGAGCTACATAGAGGCTTTCACTACAAAGTTGATGTAGAGCGCGTACACTGTGAAAGATAAGAGAGTATAGTAAGCAACTATAGAGAGAGTGTTCTTCTTCTCCTTCTTCTTCCCTCAAACGAGAGAGAAGATCTTAGAGAGATGGTGATGGAGAGCTTGCACCGCTCCATATAACACATATGTATAGTCTTGCGGTAGTGTATGCAACTGCCGCCGACACTGAAAATTGAACACTAATGATGATTTTAAAGGCTTTCTACTAGGCTAGAGTATTCCTAAAGTAGGAAATAGGGCGCCCTCTCTCTTGCTAGGAATACCTGCAGCTTTTGGGAGTCTTTCATATAAAAACAATGCAGTGCTTTTGGAAGTCAACTCTCACTCCTTTCATTCAATTTTTGGCTTGTAAATTGATTAATCAACATGGTATCCCGACAACTAATGTGATCGTGACTGAACTAAGCTACCTTGGGGTACTCTGGCATAATTATGGCATTTTCGTACTGCCTTGGTGTATTTATGATGTTTCTTTTCATAAAAAAGAATTCCCAAAAAATCCCATTTAATCATGTCTCTTCATTGTATGACCATTGTTCACCCAAACGCTGACTAGGAACATTATTTTTAGGTTTAGGTCATTTTAAAAGCACATTGCTTTTCAAAAACGTCAAAAAGTGCAAAAAATTAAAATTAGTATAAAAAGAAAAAAAAAGTAAATTTTCTAAATTGAACCACGAATTCCCTCATCCACCCAAACAGAAAATGGACTCGCTTTTCACCAAAAAGCATGAAAAGCTAAAAATAGCAAGAAAAGCACTTGAAAAGTAGTTTTTTTCAAAAATTTAACCATAGCATCCTTGGGACTTGTAGATCAAGGACCTGCCTTGCTTTTCATAAAAAACACTTAAAAGCACAAAAAACAAGAAAAAACTTGAATATTTTTTAATAAAAAAAACTGAACCAAACCTCTTTCTGATCTATTGGAACGTGAGAATGACCTTGTTTTCCATTCAAAAACCTTACAATATTCCCGAGCGAGCATTCTAAATAAAAGAGAC
Source organism: Adiantum capillus-veneris (assembly GCF_014529385.1). Lineage (NCBI taxonomy): Eukaryota > Viridiplantae > Streptophyta > Polypodiopsida > Polypodiales > Pteridaceae > Adiantum > Adiantum capillus-veneris. The sequence continues at coordinate 81,206,173 of NC_140954.1, forward strand.
CAAAAAATTGGGAATCTTACACAAAAATAGTTCTTGGACTCACATTTGCTGACAAAAATTATCAAGAAAGGGAATCTTGTATTGGTCTATTCCTTGAAGCAACACATCCCTAAGTTCAAGAAAAAGGGATACAAACTTTTTGTAATCTAGAGTGTTTCACCGAGTGGCGCGATCACCTTAGATGGAAAAATAATGGAAAACTAGATTAGTGGTGGATGTTGTTTGTAAAAATATAATATGCCACTCACTAATGATCTACTTCTTATTGAGTTTCAGTGGACCGCAGAGTGTGACCATGCTTATGAGTCACTGAAAAAGACCTTGAGTAGGGAGCATTATAGTTACATTCTCTATCCCTCCATACCCCAATTTTTGCAAGATGGTCAAAACTTTGACAAGGATGTTTCTCCCCAGTTTCCCTAAGAGAGCCTAGTCATCTCTCTCTCTCTCTCTCTCTCTCTCTCTCTCTCTCCGTCCCCCCCCCCCCTCTCTCTCTCTCTCTCTCTCTCTCTCTCTCTCTCTCTCTCTCTCTCTCTCTCTCTACCCTTTAGTTTTGTCCATATGGACAAAACTTTAGCCAAGGTGTTTCTCGTTACTCTCCTTAAGTGCAAGTTTGCCCCCCCCCCCCCCCCCCCCTCTCTCTCTCTCTCTCTCTCTCTCTCTCTTCCTCCCTCCCCCCCCCCCCCCCTCTCTCTCTCTCTCTCTCTCTCTTCCTCCCTCCCCCCCCCCCCCCCTCTCTCTCTCTCTCTCTCTCTCTCTCTACCCTTTAGTTTTGTCCATATGGACAAAACTTTAGCCAAGGTGTTTCTCGTTACTCTCCTTAAGTGCAAGTTTGCCCCCCCCCCCCCGCTCTCTCTCTCTCTCTATCCATTTTAGTTTTGTCCATATGGAAAAAAAATACTCAAAGTGTTTCTTTTCTCTTCTTAAGTAAAAGTCCCCCCCCCCCCAGTTTTATCCACTCGATCAATCCTTAGGGAGGATGTTTCTTGTCACTCCCCCTAAGGGAGTGAGTTTGTTCCTCCCTCTCTTCTGTGTGTGTGTGTGTGTCAATCCCATTTTGATTTTACTCTTGCTCTCTCTCTCTCTCTCTCTCTCTCTCTCTCTCTCCCACAATTTTGCACACATGGTCAAAACTTTAGTGAGGATACTTCTCCTCACTGATGTCACTGAGTTAATGAGCTTGGTTCCCTTTGTCAAATTTTTACTCGATATGTTTCTCATTTCTCCCTAAGCAAGTGAATCTAGTCCTCTCTCTCTCTCTCTCTCTCTCTCTCTCTCTCTCTCTCTTCCCCCACTTCCTTAGTTTGCATCCTTTATTTATGTCCACATGAATAGGATTTTTGTCAAAATGTTTCTCCTCACTCTCTTTAAGTGTGACTTTGTTCCTCTCTCTTCTCACTTTCTCTCCCTGCTCTCTCTCTCTCTCTCTCTCTATGTGTGTGTGTGTGTGTGTTTCGTGTCCATCTCACTCTCTAGCTCTCTCTGTGGGGTTTGAAGCTATTTCATTTTCAAGAAAACCATGATATTGATTTCAAATCTTTCATGTTGTCAAATGTAGAGATTTTGAATTCAACTAATGAGCTTAAAAATTTCATGTTCATTTTCAATGCAAAAAAGAGGACGATCAAAAGGCTAAAGCTCTATGCACATGGCCAAATGCAAAAGGTTATACATGCTAAGTAAATCCCCCCCCCCCCCCCCCCCCCCCCCCCCCCTCTCTTTCTTTCACCCTCCCCTCCCCACTTGGAGAGCCATATGTTGGCCATGTAGTTCAATTTACAAGCTTCCTAGGACCAACACTTAATCAATATGACATGTTCACTTTGCATTGCACAATGTTAGGATGCTTAGAAATTTAGACAAAATGGAGTTTATACTCTCATGTTTTGTATTTGTGATCAAAATATAAAATCTTCTTGCACCCCATGAGATGATACTACATAAAGATGCCCATCAATGGGACCCTCTTTAAGTTACCCCCAAGAGAAAACACACCACAATGCAAGGGGACATGTGTATGTTTAACATCTCACACCTCATTGCGTTGTAGCTTGACTTCCACGTATACCAGTCGCGCCACAATGTGAGGGGTCATGGGTATGTTTAACATCTCACACCTCATCGCATTGTAGCGTGACTACCAGTTGTGGCACAGCATGACAAGAGCCCTGTGTACATTTTTTGCTTACCTTGTCCTCACTCTGGACCGTGATCTTGCAACACACACACATAAAAATATATTTGTATGTGTGTACATATAGCCCCACAATGTCTTGCCACGTGTCATCCATGCATTCAGCCCGGAACTTCCCAATGCACCAGAACTTGTAATTATGAGCATCATCATGATAATAGTTGTCCTCTCAATGTCATAATTATGTGTGTTTCTTCTATACATCATGTCCCGCTCACTCTCTAGTCACACACATTTTGCTATTCAGAATTTGTTTTTTGCTCTTAGCACCCATAGTTCTATTTGACCTATCATGGCACTCATTTGAGCTATTTCTTTCCACTCCCCTTAATTCCCACGATGTTAGTATTCCTCAATGGCTTGTACAAAAGTAGACTACCAGGAAGGTTTACCAAGGTGAAGGATTGTCTAGCAGGGCTCAGTCTGATGCTGGTCAATCATCAACATCACGCGTTCCAAGAAAGAGCTTGCCTCATTTATGCGTGACCATGAGAAATCGGAGATAGATCAAAGTGTGTTATCGGAGCTTAAAAATCTCCAAAAACCTATTTCCTTCGCTATACCAAAGCTACCTTTTCAAAGAGTTGTCCGTGAAATCTGCGACCAAAACAACCTTAATTTCAAATGGTCTCGCAGTGTAATGGGTTATGTCCATGAAGCGACGGAGGAATTCTTTGTCGAGCTATTTCAAGATAGTTATTTTATGACAATCCATGCCTACAAATCAACACTCATGCCATGTAATTTGAACTCTCTTTGTCTCATCAGGTTTAGTTACGACAAAACAATGGTGCCTGTGGGTATATCCGACGAAAAGATGGACAACATTTTGAGATTCCCTCCACTAGGAAAGGTCAAGGTGGTTGATATTTCTTTAGATATTCATCAGTATAGCACCCATCTAAATATAGAACAAGAATTTCAAGGACAAGAGGAAGCGTGGGAACTAGACTTTCAAGAAGAGGAGGAAGCGCATAACACTGACCTCATGAGAAATGATTGCCAGTAGCGCAACACAAAGCTAATGTCGATACCTTGGAGTGTCTTTACCCACATTTTGACATTGCCATTGTGGTATGGGGATGCATCCTCTATTTTGGTTTTGGACCCCATGAGATCGACATTTTGGGGGCCCTTAACAAGGAGCTGACAGACTCAATTATTAGCATTTTTTTGTGGCTAGTGATTTTTGACATTGCCATTGTGGTATGGGGATGCATCCTCTATTTTGGTTTTGGACCCCATGAGATCGACATTTTGGGGGCCCTTAACAAGGAGCTGACAGACTCAATTATTAGCATTTTTTTGTGGCTAGTGATTTTTTCCCATCTTGTGTTGGTTGCAAGTAAACTTTGTGTTTTGCATGATAGAGTATGTGTTTTGCCCCTAGTTTTGTGGTTTCAACCTTGCATGGAATGTCCAAGGTGAGGTTTCTGTTCTTGACTCCTAGCTTTCTGTAGTTCTCTCATTCGAGAATACATCACTGGTGGAGGTAGTTGATTGGTTTCAAACCGTCAACATGGAGACAACAAAGTTTATTTTGCTAGCTAACAATGAGGAGTAAGAGTTGTCATTGATAAAAATCTACCGTCTACGTGTATGTTGGAAACATGCATCTCACTTGACCTTACGTGTTATTTAAATAACTCCCACTGGAGCTTGGTTGCTTTGGCCATGGTGCAGAAGCATTGTTACCTTGCAAACTTTGTGCATGGTTTCCACGAGAATGTTAAAAGGTCGTTGGAGTCCTTTCTTCTTGAGTTTCACAAGCTATTTGTGAAATTGCTATGACACTTAATGCCAATTGTTTAAGGTCTATTTGAAAGCTGGTAAATTGCTCTAGAGGCACTGATCTAGGAGGAGATGTGGAAAGTCATGACCATTTTGAGTTGTAAGGTCCTCAAACAACAAGATGGGCACTCCTGTAAAATTGGAGCACAGAAGCGTAAGCACCTCTTTTTATTCATCACCATCCAGACTTATCAATAACTTCTTAAACTAACATATGGGGTTGAATGATTTTGCACCCTATAAAACTAGCAGATTATACAGATGTGCATGTTGATTTGTGCTCAACCACATTGGTCGAGAACATGATCAACCTTGTAACAATGTGCCCAGAAGGAGTTCCTGATGCATTCGTGCCACTAACACCAAGGCCCACTTCATGGCCTCAACCTAGGAGATACCCCTTACCTCCTCCAGCAACATAGTAGCCTACTCCCATCATCATTTCCCTAGATACCTCTCCTAGGCCCTCACCCCCTCAACACCCTCCACCCATGTTTGATTCCCTTGCCTCTTCTACACACCAACAAACACAATCCCCACACTAGCCATCCCCGTGTGCCTCACCCTCTATCCCTCATGCCCCTACCTCACCTTATGTTGGAGATAAGAAAAAACTCACTAAAATATACTCATTTGTACTTATTGGATGGACGTAAATTTTTCTATGTATTGATCATTGTATAATATTTACAAAGGTGTTGCAAACAACTTGTAAAGAAAATGGCATTTATAGGTCGTCTTGGGTTTAGGGTAAAGTGCTTTATTACAATGATATGTGAGACGGGTTTTTGTATCAAGGTATGCAATGCACAACGTCCAATCTACCATCTATGCACATACTACCGTAGTTTCCTTTCTCTCAGGTACCTACAGAACAAGATATAGGAGAATAGTTGAGTCAACATGATCACAATGAGAACATAAATTACATAGACACAATAACCCTTGGATGTGCATCATAGTACCTTTCACATGTTGCACTTGAAAACAAATTTTGTAGGCATGTTGAGGTCGATCTCATTAAGCAAATCCTCATGCATCTGTCTTAGGGTGACATTACTTTTAATGCTAACAATTGTCACCAGCTCATTTTCGCACATTACTTCAATCACCCTCAAGGGATTACTTCGGGAGTTTCAACTCTTAGACATGTAAGTGCGTGAGTTCAAATGAATGGATTCTTTAATTGCCAGAATGTTAAAATTCTAACATGATTATATTAACAAAAAGGGGTTTTTAATTGTTTTGAGAGAAAAACCCGTAAGTTTTTGAAGGAAAGAGGGGTCATTTTATTACCTTAATCATACAAGGAAAGGGGGTTTATTAATACCCTTTGAGCACACGTTATATCACTAGTTTCTTAAAGGTGCACTCCCTGAGGGGATTACTAGCATCATCACATAGGTCTTGGTCCACCTTTTACCTGATGCCATCTTATGGGGGATATTTTTTTACGAGCTTTCATTTTTGTGCTTTTACAGTCATTTTGTTTTTTTCAAACTTTTTTATGTAGCTTCTTAGTGAAAATTCCTACATGGTTAAGCTAGCCACATTAAGTTCTTTGAATAAAAAGAGATTAGCCCATAAAGTGGATTCATAGATTAAAGGAATTGTCGTAACAAGTAATGCCACAATTTACTAATTTGCATAGCAAAAGCTTTTCGGCATCACATAAGGCGCACTCAAATTTTTTTCTAGAGTTCACTTTGATGGTATGTTTTTCTATCCTATACCTAGCAACTATAGCATGGACTTCAATATGGAATTCAAAGCAAATTTCCCATAACATGCTCATCACAAAAACACTAATCCCCCTCCTAACTTTTCTATGGTTTCCAGATGACCTCCATTCCAAAACCCCTCAGCTATGTCAAATGTGGAAACATTTCCCACTATCTCATCTAATAATCATCCCTTTAATTTTGTAGCTTCCAGCATTTGGCACAATATACAACAAAGTTCTGATGGGGGAGTCCCAAATAAGACAAGGATAATCAAGATCCTAATGCAAAAAGGGAAATCCCCTTCAAGAGCCTTACATGATCCCCTGGCTAATGAGCACATATCTCAACCCCCAAATACTACACATGAACCAAGTCATGTGCACACTAGGGAAGGACGACTTGGAGTTGAAACTATTGAAATCTATGAATTAGAAAATTTGGCACAAACAATTGCATGACAGAGTTGTCATTGGAGTCTGCCATGGAGCAAGGTATTCTGCTATATCGTTGAAATTATGGATAGCTCGTCAATGGGAAAATAAAAACCCTTTTGGAATATCAAGTTTAGTACCTTCGTAGTAATTACTAGCTCTTTTTCTTTGATAATACTGATAGTTCTCTTGAAGTTATCATTCATTGGGAAGCGTGGGAGGGCATCTTTATTTGCTATGAGTAGGTGCACGCCATAACTGCAAGAATCATGGGTGTGTAAGAGAGGTGTCAGACTTGTCGAAAGATGCATTTTCCACCCAAAAGGAGGGGATAATTTTATGATTTTTGGCCTTCCATAACTCCTACATATGATCTCTAATTTGAGCAAAGATTATAGATCTATGATCTACACACTGATCTCTTTTTGTAGATATGCTACATGATATGGTTTTACCCACTTTATTTTATATTTCATTTAGGAGAAAAATATGAATTCAAATAAAGTAATTCTTTTGCCTATGTGAATCCAAAATTTGTCCTTTGATTATTTTCTTAATACTAAAGGTCTTGACTTTCCTACACCCTATTCTCTTCTAATGCATGACCAATGGATTAGAATAAATGCTCCTATCTCCTTCAAATCACATCCTGGATTCAAGCCAAGAGGAGATAAGCCTCCAAGGTGCCTATATGGGTAGACTTTCCTGATTTTCATGTAGACCTCTACCCTTGGATTAAGCAATCGGTACTCAAGGCCAAAAGTCAAGTGTGGTATCAATCCAAAATGGGACCCTCAGTTTCTCATAGAAGATGACACAAAAAAGCACGAATTGAGACAATCTATCCCTATTAAGATTCACTTGGTAACCTCCTCCATCTTTAAAGGGGCCTATGTATAGAGATTTTCCTAATGCATGTTTAAACAAGGACATCTAATCAAAGACTCTCCTGAAACTATTTAACCAAAGGTATTAGAGGATAAGAAGGTAAAATAAATTCAAACCTTCCAGCAAGTACCAATAACAAAATAAATTAAAACCAAAAAGCAATAAAGGAGCTATTCCTAAGAAACAACATGTTTGATTCCCTTTTAGAATGTGTTCTTGATCCCTATTATGAAATAGAATAAGTGGAGTTTTTCTCTCACCTTGGTTGCTCCTTTGAATCACATCATCTCTTCAGTTAATTCTCTTAGCTCAATCTCTGGCTAGATTTTTACTTGGAAGGAACTTAGTGTTGTGTCTATCCTATCTTACTCACAAGTGACTTCAAAATGGTAGAAAAAACAAGTGATAAGTGAAACTCCTTATGACATACGATCTTAGGGTCTAGAAAGTTGAGGTGGGATGAGTTAACTAAAATGATCTAGGTAGGATGAAAAATTGATTCCTTTTTATGTTTTTTTAAACAACACACCAAAGAGCCCACAAGCAATTGATTCCTTAAGTTACTATTATCTAATCATGAATCTAATCCAGTCAAGAAAAGGTCAATGACATTTCTGGGTATGCTTAGTCACATCTCCTTTTAAATCTTGGGATAAAGTTTTGAAAGATACTTGGAAGCCTCTCACTGTTCAAAAAGAAAAATTGAAGGAAAAAAGAGAAAAAACAAGGATGCTAGTAAGGGAACTTATTTGCTAATTGGAGAATTTAGTTTCCTAGGGATATCCTCCCCCCAAAGAGCTTATTCACCCTTGAGAAAAATTTAGGCAAGAAGAGCTCCTACATTCTAGTCGTGCCCTTGCTTGAACTAGAGATTTTTGAGCCGAGAAAATAGATAGAGCCAATAAATGTATGCATGAGCTTATCAAAAATAAAAAAGCAAGACCAAAATATTTATAAAGGGGAGATAAGGGAAACCATAAGTAAACTTAAACCACACAAAACACCATGGTTGGGCTTGTCCAATGAATTCTACAAGGTTCCTTTCGTGTTGTCCCAAGGATAGTATAGGATGTAGATTGCAATCAGATCCTAGGTGGAGAGATCTTTGAGCTTTTAGCTTGCATGTCCAAATGAGTTAAGCTTTATTTTTTTTAGCTCGGGTGAGATGAAGCTGAAGTGTGGCATGGTTGAATGAGCTAAACTTAACGTTTTGAGCTTTTCTATAGGGTGGCGACATGGCCATTTCCCTTAATCATCTTTATATCAAACAAAAAATAACTTAAATGTCCATGAAGTTTCTTGCAACAATACTCTGAATTTTTTAAAAAAAGTGAGGTTTGAGCTCCCCAAACATCCGCATGCATGCGGATGATCAAGGGGCTCTAGCCCCTTCCTTTTATTATTTTTTTCAAAAACATTGATATATTTTAAAAAGGGGAGACAATAGCCCCCTGATGGTCTGCGCTTGTGCGGACGATCGAGTGGCTCCGTTCCCTTTTTTTTTTAATTCAAATTTTGATTTTCATGGCCAAATGAAGTTAACTTAATTTTTTTAGGTGTGCCATGGTGTGGTGGCATGGCCATTTCTTGTAATCATCTTAAAGAACTTAAATTAACTCATTTGCCATAGGGTGGTGGCAAGCTCCCAATGAAGGTCTAAATTTTAAAAAAAGACGAGATTGGAGCTTCTCGATCATCTACACGCACGCAGACGATCAAGGGGCTTTAGACCCCATCGTTTTAAAACTCCTTAGACGGGGTCTGAAATTTTGAGACTCTACACTGAAGGTTTGAAGTTTTAAAAAAAGACGGGGCTCGAGTCTCCCGATTGTCCGCATGCATGCAGACGATCAGGGGGCTCGAGCCTTGTCTTTATAAAAAGAATATAGACCTTGATTTTGATTGGGTAAATATTGAGAAGAGTCTAAAATAAAGCAATATTTGCATTGCGTGAGTTGTGCAATGGTCATCATTTCTCGTTGATAAGAAATAGCACTCAGATCATTAGCTACTTCTTCTTGCATAATGTATGGCAAACAAGGAACCACCGTGTTTTTGAAGGAGGATTTGAAGTAGCAAGCTTCACAGAAATTATACAGGAAAGCAAAGTGCTAATATGGGCACTCGGATGCAAGCATCACTCGAAGGATTGGTCTAGGACTACTTGTGTCTTGTTGTCAGCTGATGGAATTCCTGGGATGGGGGCAAATCTTGGCCATCGGTAATTAAAAGATTTCAGAATGTAAAGAGATGATGGACCTTGGGTATCAAGGATGTGGAGGTGGGGTAGTAGGGGTGGCTGCCCTAATAGCCGATGTAATTATGATCCCTAGATGTTGTCATGGCTTAACATGAGCATGACAAAACCTTGTAATTTTTTGGGCTGCTCAATATAATCCACTCACAATTGTGAGTTTTGCTAAAAAAAAAGAAGAAAAAAAAAGAAATAGCAATTGGGAGAACTAATTTTAAAATTGGTCGCTACTGACCGAGTGCCCTCACCATCTGTCGCCGGTCGAATGTGCTAAGAAAGGAGTAATAAATGCTTGCTTCACATAGTTGTTCTATAGCTGCTACAAGCCTTGGCATCGCGAGGCTCTAAATAATTTATATTTTTGTGATTATCTATGCTCTAAAAATTATGGTAGAGAAAAAACATAAGCCAAGTTTCCAACCCTCAAGAGTAGCATGGTCATCCGCGCGTGTGCAGACGACTGGAGAGCTCCACAAGTGGGATAACCTCTCTCCTGTTGTTGCAGAAGTAGAAACTTTTCTAAAAGCGGCAGCAAAATGCCCCATCGGCTTAAGCATTGCAAGGGTGTAAAGCATTGCCTGAAGGTGATAAATTTCTTCCTTTCCACTTTCAAGCAGGGAGAAGCCGGTGCAAGCACATGACTTGCGCTATAACTGCTACCTATTAAGTATGGTCGAGAAAAATCATAAGCTAAGTAATTGCCAACCCTCAAGAGCAGCAAAGTCGTCCACGCGCGCGGACGATCAGCAAGCTCCACAAGAGGGATAATCTCCCTCCTTACAGAAGTCGCAACTTTTTTGAAGGCGCCAGCAAAAGGCCCCATCGGCTTATAAAGCAAGGTAAAGCTATTCAACATAGATCTGAACATTATTTTGGAATTTGGCATGAGAAGTACAGGACTTGAATGAGGCTGGAAATTGCACATCCTTATCACACAGCCCCCCAATGGGTTGAGTATAACTAGCACCATACGTGCCTACGCGACAAGCGTTGCCCGCTGGGAATGAAAGTGCACTCTTAACACCACCATGCTGATGAGCCTGCTCCTGCTCCTGCTCCTGCTCCTTTGATGATTTGAGAATGATTTGAAGCTGATGGAGCTGATGCTCGTAATTGTACAATCCCTGCAGACCATTAGCATTTGCATACTATTGAGCATGTTTTAAGTCAAAATCTGGATCGTACATTAATCCCGCTAGATCATCACTAACTTGAAGCCAATCAAGGTTCTGCTCATGCATTTCTCAGGATACTGTGTTGATGCGGCATCATCCTATATTCTATATATGAGGCAGTTGCTGAATATCATCCTGTAACCCCTGCAAATTTGCAAAAATTATATCCAGGTCCACATCAGTAAGAACTTCAATATCGTGATCAACTAATAATTGAGTTGTACTACTAATGCTCAGATTATCATGAATAGACGGAGGATCGAGATCCTCATAACACACCAACTGATCCTTCATCAAGATCGATGCAGGAACTGCATGATTAATTAGAGGTATGTCTTGATCAGCATTAATTAGCCCACCATTGTGATTAGTAGCATCTGCATTAGAAATTTGCGAGTCCTCCTTGGCCGTAGAGAAAGGAAGAGGAGTGTGAGCTCGGGGGATTCACTCTATATACAAAATGGGATGCCACCTACGAGCGGACAACTTTGATAAAACCCCTTTATACGACTTATATTAGGTAATATGACCCCCCTTTCTACTCTTATATGACAACCAATAAAGAAAACTATCATACCCCTATCTTACATATAAAATTTAGGTCTCATATGATCTAACTGAGTAGAATTAGTCAAAGAGTATGTAGCATAGTGATTGGCAACGTACTAAGGAACCACTTCTTTTGATAACTAGATGTACCCTCAATGTGTCTTAGTTTGACTTTCAAACTATGTGCTTGATCAGCCTGCACTCTGGCTACTCGTCCAATTCTACCCTATATCCAAAGCTAGTGTAAATCAACCCTGACCTGCTCCAAATCAACCCTTATCTATGATCGTCTTGATGCAAAATTTGTCGTGTGACCTGATAAAAAACTTCCCCAAAATTCATTAGAGTTCTAGTGAACACCGGCGGCGGTGACCAATTGTTACAAGTAATCAGCCCGAGTTAGGTCCCCCTCCCCCCCTAAATATGATACCCCCCTCCCTTATTTTTAAGCTTGGGAGGTAAACTATTGGGGGCATGCCCCTAACTTATACGCTTATGTAACTTGCTAAAAAAAACCCCTCCCCTGCACTTACGTGGCGTGGTAAGTTTTCCATGGTGAATCGCCCAGGAGTGTGAGAAGGAGCAGAAAGAGTGATCAACCTGCACAGGGCTGTGATGAAGGTCTCTATGATAGCGTGCGCAGGATTGGAAAGTTGTTCTAAGTGGCTCCATGGCTCGGTTTTGATGACGAATGATACATACATCCAGGATCATTGGCAGCTAGCAGCTTCTGCAATGGATACCAGCTTCTTCATGAAGGAGGCTCCTATGATGCCACCCTCTTCATCATGAAGGAGGTTCCTTGATGACACCCTCCTCATCATGTATTGTAATGCTGGGTCTTCGCCTACTTGCCAGAGTCTGACATCAACATGAGGGTGCTTCAAAAGAAACACTCATATTTGATGGCATCAACATTTGAAGAGGAGCTAGCGAGGCAAATTGAAATCTATCTCTAATTGGATATTAGAATTCTCTACATATGATGCTCCTCAGGAGGATTTCTGGAGGCTTTATTCAAATATATCTAATAGAGATATACCTCACAGGTGGGAACTTAAGCTTATGACTACTTCTTTGAGCCTGCTGTGAATGATGGTTGGAAATGCCCAACATGGTTGTGGTAGGGAAGCTTTGGGCTGTGTTAACCAAATGCAATATCCAATGCTAGCCCCTTGAGGGATTGTATGAGAAGCATGTTAGTTGCGCAATGTTGTTGTTCATTGGTTGCAAAGGAAGGCCTCTCTCTAGATGCAGTACATATGCTTACACCTTAAATGTTTGTGGACTACTTTTTAGGGGCTATTGGAGAAAGATTTCATTCTCGGCCATGCTTTGTTCGATATGTATGCCTAATGTGTTGTCATCACGAGGCACAAAAAGTCCTTGATGGGTGTGTCTCTTTTATAACCAACATGCTGGTTATAAGAGATGACATATAGGAGAGGGTTCAACACACGAATTGAAGGATATGATCAACATGGATGTAGAAACAAACTTTGGGCTCCTTTCTTAAGAAACTAATCTTGCACCTTGAAAGCTTGTGGCTATATGTAAGACCTTCATGTGGGTAAAATAATTCAGAATGAGATTGCTAGTCAGAGGCTATTTGAGAAACATGTTGTGCTTGATAATGTTTTGGTCAATATGTATACCAAATGGGGTCTCCTTATGTAAGAAACAAATTTCCTTGATGACCTTTCTATGCGAATTGTTGTCTCTTGGAATGCGTGGAGTGCAAGTTTTACCCAACATAAATGTCATAAGAAAGCTCTTGATTGTTCTAACCAGATGCAAATTGAGGGTTTCTTGCTAGACAAAGTCTCTTGGAGTTCTCTTATAGGAGGATATACCCAACAAGGGATTGCGAAGGAAGCCATCAATTGTTTTTGTTGGATGCAACAGTAGGGCACCTTCCGAACCATGAACACTTTTCTTAGTGTGTTGAATGCATGTAGATACTAAGGGCTGCTTAATGAGAGCCAAAGTTTTTTGATAGCATGATGTGAAAATTGACATTATATTAGACAAAGATCACTACACTTGCATGGTTGACCTTTTCATGTGGTCAATGCATTTTGACTAAGTTCTGAGAGCAGTCAAGCTCATGGCATCATGTAAGTATCCTCTAGATTGGTCACCACTTCTAGGTGCTTTGTCAAGAATGGAGAAATGTGGAGATTGGACAACTGGCCTTTAAGTGTGCAATTGAATTAGAGAAATATAATGTTGCAGCATGTGTGTAGCATTCTTTGGAGTTTTCCCTACCCTTATGTGAAGTTGAAATTTAGTTTTGATCCCTATTTTTAGGGAACAAAAAGTCGTAAAGTAGCAAAATTTGCAACTTGTTGCAAAGTTGCTATGTTGGATTGGTTGCTCCATTATTTTGGTGTATAAGGACAAGAAAATTGCACACTAGTTGTGGCTCTACAATCATGCTATGCACACACATATCCATTGTAAAAAAGTCATCCATGTCACTTGATCATTTGTCCATTACAAAGGGGATACACGTCACATATAGGAGGATCGAGCTACTCTTTTACAAGCCGGCTTTCATGAGTTTAGATCTAATACTACACTAAAACTCAAAACCTTTAAATACTTCCACTCCGAGTGAAATGGATGGTGGAAGCAAAACAAGGTGCAAGATGCAGGGGAGGCATAGAATTTCTAAGGATGCTGAAAAAACTTTGGAGGGAGTTGAGACTATGATCAACTTATGAGTTTTGTTGCATGTAATCACATATATTGTATTATAAATATGCACATTGTTGGACTTCAACCCAAATGACACATGACAATCGACCAATCCACCTTGTTTCCCAAGATATTTTGTTCATTTTGGGACAACCATGTAAGGTAGACCCAGCTTTATGATGATTACGCACACTATCCACCTTCACATTTGTATTCAAATTTATTTCATAATTATGAATTTAAATTGTAAGTTATGGTTTTTTCCTTAGAGAATATAAGTTGGTACTACTTTGATATTGTGATGTTACAAAAGGTTTGGATAATCTAAAGACTCTAATTGAGTTGCAAGATGTGGATAAGGTGAGATGGAGCAATTATAACACATTGGGATACTATTTTTCACCAAATTGATGGCAAAAAGCTCGAAAAAAGTGAAACAATTACAAAAGCACAAAATTAGAAGCTTGCAAATAAAATGCACTCCATCTTATGTAGTAGAAAGGAAGTATGAATTTCCGTGATGCTATCATACACTTGCACATAATTGACTATTTGTCCACCTTGCATAAACTATCCTCAAAATTGTGGATATCCCAAGCATCATCAAGAGAATCAAGGCAACTTTTTGACTTGCAGAACTAGGGGACCGAAGCCATGGGTAGAGTGGGGAGTCTTCTTCCATGACTTTTTCCACAACGCTCCTCGCTCCACACTAAGAAGACAAGGAAAAGCAGCATTGTACTTTAAAGAACAAAGAAAATGCCGAGAAGATAGTTTTACCTACGATATATGTAAACTTTCTTTAGAAAAATGCACATGCTTGTTACGTGGTTTTTGTTAAGGAGTCCAAGAAAGATGCATGTGTTCCTCATAAAGTTAAAAATGAAACTAAAGAGGATTTAAATCTTTCTAGCTTCCTAAATGAGTTTCAAGATGTGTTTATGGTTACATTCCTAGGGAGCTACCTCTCAAAAGGAGACAATATGTTCATTCCATAGAATTTCTACCTGGTAGTTCACCTCCTAATAACCTCCTTATCAAGTCTCACTGACTCAACAAGAAGAGATTATGAGGCAAGTGTATGAGCTTGTGGAAAAAGGGATGGTTAGGCATAGTTAATTTCCATTTTGTTCACCCATTCTACTAGTACAAAAGAAAGATGGTACTTATAGAATGTGAGTGGCCTATCTGGCCCTTAATCGGATAGCCATACATAATAGATTTCCTATTCCTAGGATAGAAGATCTATTTGATAAGCTACAAGGGTCTACTTACTTTGGTAGAATATATCTTGGAAGTGGCTATCATGAGATAAGGATAATACCTAAAGACATTCATAAGGCGGTCTTCCAGACAACTATTGGCCTATAAGAATTCCTAGTTCTCCCTTTTGAACTTACCAATGTGCCAGCCACCTTTATTTAAACGATGGAAAGGCTCTTTAGACCTCATTAAAGTTTCATAAGGGTGTTCTTTGCTGACATTATCATCTACTCAAAGACTATTGCAAAACATAAGCAACATCTTCATGTAATATTTCAAGTTTTGAGAGACAAAAAGATTTACATTAATCAAAAGAAAAGTGAGGTTTTCTTAAAAGACATTCAATACTTAGGTCACATTATCTCTCAAGCAGGGATTAGAATGGACCTTGCAAAGTTTGAGGTAATAAAAGAATGACCTATACCAAGAAATCTACATGAATCAAGAAGCTTCATAGGAATGTGTGCATGTTATAGATGCTTCATAGAAAAATTGTCATTCATAGCAGATCCATTGTATGATTTGACCAAGAAGAATGTTAAATTTGTATGGTTTGCAAAAGATAATGAAGCTTTTGAAAATTCAAAGGCAAAGCTTATTTCTCAACCCGTTCTAATATTACCAGACCTTTCAAAGCCTTTTGAGGTTAGTGTGATGCTTGTGGACAATGCCTTGGAGCTGTTTTGCTTCAAGAAAAAGGCATTCCATAGATACAAAATTAGGAGATTGGATGACCAAGAAAAGCATCTAGGCATATATGAAAAAGAGCTTTTAGCTATCTTACATGTGCTAAATGCTTGGAAGCATTATCTCCTAGGCACT
Organism: Adiantum capillus-veneris; assembly: GCF_014529385.1. NCBI lineage: Eukaryota > Viridiplantae > Streptophyta > Polypodiopsida > Polypodiales > Pteridaceae > Adiantum > Adiantum capillus-veneris. Next base: position 81,221,964 of record NC_140954.1, read on the forward strand.
CCATTATTTTGTGCATAGACCATCAAAGTCTTAAATAATTCTTGATGCAAACTAAATTAAGTGATAGGAAATTGAGGTGGGCAAACACTCTCTCACAATTTAATTTTCATATTGCTCACATAGCTAGTAAGCACAACCAAGTGATCAATGCACTTTCACAAAGTCCAAAAGTGAATGTTGTATCAATAGCTACTCACAATGATCTATCCTCTATGATAAATGAGTAAGCTACAAATCTAGACCTCAAAGATGTAATGTTAGCTATTGCACTAGGAAAGAAAGACGAACCATACAATGTGCAAGATGGTTATCTTCTCTATGGCAATAAGCTATGTGCTACACATAGTTTACATGAAAAGGCTATGTACAAATCTCATATTCCACCTTATGAGGGACATAGAGGGATTCAAGCTACTCTCAAAGGGAGTAGAGATATACTTTTATTGGCCAACAATAAAGGCAAACATACCAAACTATGTTGCCAAATGCATTGTATGTCAAAAGACAAAGTGTGATAGAGGGAAGAAGCCTGGCTTGCTTTAGCCATTGCCTATACCTAATTCTCCATGGGAAAGTATATCCATGGATTCCATCTTTGACCTAGGCTTAAGAATTTGAAATGGGCCATAACATTTTTTTGCTAATTTAGCATAATATTTCTAGTGAGCCATTGGGCATTCGTGTGTTCCCTTACTTGTAGTGTGACTTAGGTGTGCTTTTGGAAACTTGAGCAAAATCCAATCATTTTCTTTGAAGGTCAAGGCTCGTCTATGTTTATTAAGAGCAGCCTTTTGCTTTTCTTGCATGATGGATATAGCTTCTTTGATCTTTTGAAAAGATACTTGAAGATCTCTGCTATACTCATCAACAACAAATATACTCCCAAGTGTCTTGACTATTAACGGGAGCTTGGATCTTCCTTCAATTACCTCGAAGGCCGGTGACTTTCTTGTAGATATATGGACAATGTTATTGTACGCATACTCTACTAAAGGTAGATACTTTTCCCATTGATATTTTTGATCTACTTCTGTAACATAGGCTTTAAGTAGTGGTGGTTGAATTTGCTATCTCACTTTAGCCATCTGTTTGTGGGTGATAGGCCGAGGAGAAATTCAACTTAGTACCCAATTTTTCAAAGAGACCCTTCCAAAAATTGGTAGTCATTCTTGGATCTCTATAGAATACTATAGATGTTGGTAAGCCATGGTACTTAAAAACCCATGAGATAGTGAGGTTGCCATATGGTGTGCTTTAATAGTCTTTTTGACCAGTATGAAAGGTGCTTGCTTACTAAACCGGTCTACTATTGTCCAAATTCCCGTATTCCCATGTAGTCAATGAAATAGCTTGTAAGTTAAGGTAACCAAGTACCGGGATCATTCATAATGACTTTTGTGAGCCTCTTGAAACCTTATAAGGGCAAGCCACCGAAAGAACGAATAATTAAAGAACCACTTAAGTTTGAAGGCTAAGAAGAGATTTTGCATCTAGACTCCAAAGAGAATTCTATGACATGAAGACAAGGTTTTAAGAAGTGGTAAGACTCTCCGATGATATCTTGTCAAATTTTAAATTTATCCATTTGAAGATGCAAGGTGGATCCAAGACATCTAGCTAAAGGATAATGTAAACCTTGTGAATGCTTACAATGACTTCTGTCAAAGGTAAGAACCAGGTATAAACAAAGTATATTTTATAATTTTTTCTTCTTGTTTTAACTATAAGATTTCTTTTAAATGTTCATAAGTCTTAAGTGTATGCATACCATAGATCAAGCTTGCAGCAGCTTAGTCTCTCAACAAGCATCTAAGTCCTGGCCAATCTACTATAAAGGATGATTAGGGATAAGTAAAGACATGCTTGCGATAGCTAAGCCTTCCAAGCACCAAGTGGAGTTAATCACCACTATGGAAGAATGTTGGCAGGTAAAATGGGATCCTATATCCAAAGCAATAGGACTAGCTATGCCTTTACCCCATAGTCAAGGACGACTATGATTTCAAGGGAGAAATAATGTCATGAATATTAATTTCTAAGCTTGTAAAAGTATCTTCCAACTTAAATTGACCACTTAAATGCACAGAAAATAAAAAGAGAACTAGTGAAAAGGTGCTAATGGACCAAACGGGCAAGTCTTGGGACCAAAAGAGGAAATTCCATAAAAGAGCAAGGGTAATTACTAACAAGTTATCGTAGTCATAGGTATAGATCAAGGAAGGATAAATTTATCTTGTGAAACCTTGATCAAAGTTTGATTAAAGATACAAACTTGGTGAGAAGTTCACCTAGCTCCTCCATTTCCTTTTGTTGCTTCTCTTTTGCTATAGCTGGTGTTGTTCAGCTTCAACTCTTGGCTCTTGGATTTGTCTTTGCAAATCTGTGATGACATTTACTCTGTCATCTAATTCTCCTTGTAGAGCATCGATAACCATCTCTAGCTCTCTAGCCTTAGCACTGTGGCTAAGTGCTGTTGTTTCACATTTTCTTGGTCATCATCTACATCTGCTTGGCATATTTGTTTACTTGTAGAATGACTTGATCATTTGTCTGCAAATCTTCAGACTCTATAGGCTGTTTGGATGTTTTGACCATTTCAGTTTGTTGCTCTTTGGGTGGTTCCGTGGTGATTGCTTATGGCTGAGCGGGGTTTCTACCTCTCCTTGAGGCTGTGCGGTTGCCTCGACTGCTTTGTCTTCTTGAGGCTTCGTGGATGCCTCTGCCCTTTTCTGTTGGTGGTTGTAGAAGGTGTGGCCTCTGTCTCTGTTGCTTTGGGCTACTCAAAACTAACTTTCTCCTGTGGTTCAGGCTCTTTTTCTTTGGCTTCCTCACCCTCAGTGGATCTAACGGTTGGTGAAGGTGGAGGGCTTGACATCGGTTGGTCACATGTTCTGTATATGGTGATGATGGTATGGGACACATCTCAACATGTTCGTGCTTGACTTCACTTTGTTGGGCCGCTTCAACTTGTCTCTGTTGCCCTGCTACATCTTCTCTGGCTTTTATCTCAGCCTCTTGAGCTTGTTTTAGCCTTTAGTGCTTCTGCCTCTGCATCCATTCTTTCAAGAAAATATGTGGGGTCCTTTGCTTCTTTCCTTGCAGGGTTCTTGGTTTGGGGACCCCTTATCTCTTTAGGAACCCACTTTTCCGGGTCCTCTCCTACAGCTTGGCGGCTTCTTTGGTAAGTGTGTTTCTCTCGTTCAAACCTCACCTTCTTTTGCTGAGGTTCCTCTTGATATGTAGCCACTACTTTTTTCTTCATCTCTTCTATTTTGTCTCTCCTCTCTTCATTGCCTGAGCTCTCACTGCTATGAGCTTTGTGGGAGCTTTCAATAGATTCTTCATCAGATTTGTAAACTCTCTTTGACGACCATGTGGTCTTGGAGATGGTTGTGCAGACATAATCCATGTGTTTTGATCTGGGACAGGCATAAAATTGTTTTCCATGCGAATAGCATGGTATGATATTCTTGTCAGTACCTCAGGTGCACCTAGATACGTGATTTTACCTTCTTTCTTGGTGCCCTTTAGTGTTAATAGCACATATTGAGCGTGGCCCTCATTGTCATCCCTTCAGTAGGCAACTTCAGTGCCTCGGCCATGATTTCCTTTGTGATCACCGCTTCTACTTTTTGTCCTTGTTGGTAGGTGATTTGGGATGATCCATCCTCTTTAATTGTAGAAAGTAGTTCATATGCTTTCTGGAAATCTACGCCACATGGTTCCTGGTCGTAGAAGTCCCTGAGGCCCAACCTTCTATTGGATTCTTTTGTGTTTGGCTTTGCCACGATATCATAGATCTCTTTCGGTAGTAATTGCAACTCTACTTGGTGTCCTTATTCACTCTTAAACCTGCCTGTGAAAATTGTGGTGTTGTTTTCCTCAAGCTGTTCTCTGGACAAGTATGTTGCCTTGGAATTATTTATTGAACTTGGGTCCAGTTGGTAGGGTGGCATCTCTTGCAGCTTCTCTTTTTGGGATATGCTTTTCTTGGCCTTCTCCATAGCTTGCATTGCTCCTGTTAGGGGAAGTGAGTGCCAAAGTTAGAATTTTTTTGCAATTCTCGCTCTGAAATGCCCTAGAGTCTGAATTGCTGACAAATTGAGTCCAATTTGCTTCAAATCAGTTTTTTGAACATGCATAGATGCATAAAAACATGTAATAGAAAATAATAAAGTCCAAACAAAAAATTGCAATAAAAGTAAAGAATCGCGATCATTTACAGTTGAGGAATTTTTCCAACTTTTTGTATTTTGGCATCATAGGCTTGAAATATATAGCAATTAGATACTCTGAGTGAAGTATGGGCTTATTTGAGTGCATAGGGTGGAAATGGTGCCAGATTTAGGCTTTCCTTCTCTGAAACAGTAGATACAAAGGAATTTTGAGATTTTGAGCTCCAAATTTGTTCGAACTTGGTGAGTGGCTTGGGACATCATGTGCTTTGGTCCCATTTGGTCAAATTTGCAATTTTCTCCCATCTTGGCAAAAAAGTGAATAATCGTCACGATTATTAACTTTTTTTTTATCAAAATGAACATTTTTTGGTGCAACTTGGTTCTAGCCATGATGTAAACTCTGTGTATGAGATATGGGGTGATTTGGATCAAAAAATGTGACTGATAACTCAAAAATTGGTTTGAAAGGACTTCTTTGCGTGTAATGGTGTGTACAAGTGATAGGTGATGTGAAGGTATCATTTTCAAGCCAAAAAACTGAAAAAGTAAATAATCGCGATTATTTACAACAGTCAACTTTTTTTGCTAAACTTGACAAATTTTGATCTAAACATATTCAATAGACCTAAAACAAGTCCTAAATTGAATTTAGTAAAGTTTTGTCTTGTTGGTATCACTTCGTGCTTTGTCAACTTTGAAATCACCGTTTTTTTGTGACTACATGGCCCATGGAGTTGGTTAGTCACTTTTGGAGCTATGGACTTGTCCTCTACATAGTCCTGAAGCTACTCATCCAGTTTTGGCCCATTTGGAGTCGGTTTGACTTCGTATGTCAAATTTGACGTTTTATAGCCTTTGAGCTATTTTTTGCTTTTCGAGAGCTTTCCTTGATTATTTTTACAAAACCAACCATATACATTGTGTATAGACCCATTCTATAAGCTGTCTGTGGAGTCAGAATCCAATTCTAACATCTGCCGAAAACCTAGCTTTTCTACTTGGGACCCCCCTCGACCCCTGCTGAATGGTCAACTGTTGATATAGAAGTGTTCTATTATATAGCGGCATGCTACATTTCATGTTCATCCGATTTGGTTGAGCCGACACGCAGCTATGATCAATTTTTGGTCGTAGGACTTCGTGCACTGCTCATATTCTAGGGTTTTTTCCTTGGGTTTAGACTAGGTATTGGCCATACATAATGGATCATTGATAAGTATAGAAATTACCCCTCATGTCTCGTGTGAGAGATGGTGCTGTAAACAGGCGACTATGGACTTTGGAGATCGCACGCCAAGAAGGTCGAAAGCTCTCTCTCCAAGGGCGACAAGTGAAAATGAGGTGATTTTAGACTACCTTGGATATCTATACTCGGGCTTCCCGAACCATTTTTCCCCTAATTCCTCTGTTAGTTCTACTAGGCCGTGAAATATATGTTAAACTCAAAAATTCCTCAATCGGATTCCTGTAGCTCATTCTGCAAGAATTCTGCAAAAGTAGGCCTTGGCCGCCTAATTTAGGCATCCCGCTTCCATCTACTGATTTGATTGAATTTTTTTGTGCCTGTCTACCTTGTTGTTCTGATCATCAGCGTATCTTTATATTTTTCATTTGAGCTCATTTGCTATTTATTATTAATTTTTGCACCAAAATTTGGATCCAAAAATCAATCATGGCATCCAAACCATAACAGATATGGATTCCCAAGACAATGCTTGTTACTCCATCCTTCGCCTCACCGCCAAACAGATTTCCAAAGGCCAGACTTAACCAAGCTAAACAAAACTGACAGTAGAACTTCAATCGACCAATTCATGCTTCAACCTGCTTACCCAACTACCAATGGATTCCAAAATCCAACTTGAATAAGCCAAAGAAATCACCAACAACCAAATGGGAATGTCGATTGAAACCAACAAACAACTAGATCTTGTTGCAGCCTCCTTGAACAAGCCTTAAATGGATCCCTAAAGTACAACACAATTACCTCTTGGCCACACAAAGGATAATCACAAACCAATTAAGGAAAGGGTATCTGAGCTTCAGAAACTTCTGTTTGACAAACGCACACAAGATGAAGCCTCGCCAGCAAAAACCATCGAACAATTGGTTCAATACCCAAATGTTGCACAACACCGTGTTATCCAATGCATCTCTTCCCTGTGCATCATAAGGATACCTTACACGGCCTTGCATAGACATGTCATTTTTGTCCATGCTCATAGCACCAACCTTCATCCGAGGCGACTCAAAATGGAAAGGGGGGAGTACCAATGGCTATAATAGATGACATAGCAAATTGCAAGATACTAGGTGCAAGATGCTGAGAGATGATTATGTGTACAATTTATAATGTGTTTGATGCTTAATTTTTTGTTTTCTGACAACTTTAGCAAAATTTTACTCTTATCCGGCAAAGTATTGAGCTATATCGACAAATCTCGACGAAAGAGATACTTAGAGTGAGAGTATGTACATATGAGTGTGCGAAATAATTTTGGCCAAATAATATATTTTTTGAGTAATTCTCTTTCCTTTTTAACCTAATAATGATAAAAATTTAATAAACAGAGTCAAGAATTTTGGATTCGAGATCTAAAAGCAAACACCAAACCTACAAAGTAAGAGCTTTGAGCATGATGAATATGGAATGGTTTGACAAAAGTCAAATTTAGGGCTAACCTAAAATGGTCAAGAATTGCAAAATCGGAAGTGAATAACGATCAAGAGTCCAAATGACAATCCATATGAGTCACAGAGGTATGTCATGAGGAAAGTAGGCAAATAGGGTAAATTAGCAGATTACATTCGGGGTAAGCAGGGCACATATAGTCAAAATGGGCAAGACAAATCTCATTTGCATTTTGTCGATTGAGAGAGAGAGAGAGAGAGAGAGAGAGAGAGAGAGAGAGAGAGAGAGAGAGAGAGAGAGAGAGAGAGAGAGAGAGAGAGAGAGAGAGAGCTAGAGCTAGAGAGTTTGTGTGACCTAGAGCACTTTGTAGCAGTTCTACCTACTACACCTACACCAGACATCCACACTTCTCTAGATTGGTCAGGTATGATCCTCTTCAGCTCTAGAACATTTGTGAATTGCCAAAAATACCCAACAAGTGCACAAAAAACAGAATCAATCAAAGCAAAGATGGGATTTTTTCAAACTCTCAGAGGATGTTTGAGATGGGTAGACAGGTCCAAATTAAAAAATGAGTGCACAGGAAGTTCCAATCAATGATCAGAATCACAGTTGATAGAGGGGGGTGAGCATGGATTGCGATCCATGTCCTCCCACCTCAATTTACAAGAAAAAGTTGTGTCAGATACTGCCTTTAAGACACGGCAATCACAGAGAGAAAATGTTCGGGATATGGATCGCGATCCATGTCCCCCAACATGCCAGAATGGAAAAAAAATTGCCCACACAGTTTGAAATTGCCTTGGGAAATGAGCCCTGAAAATTTGCGGTGAAATGGACTTAGAAATCACCAAAAACCAAGCCAAATGGGAAAGAAAATCTCCAAAAAGTCATTTTGGTCCATAATAATAAAATTTGACCCAAACTTTAGGGATCATATTCAGATGATATGCCCAAAGTTTGATCAAAATTGGGTACCAAACATGGATTGCGATCCATGACCCCTAAACCCAAGTCGCCAGAAATTGGTTACAAACTGTGTGCACAAGTTAAAAAGTATGAGATGTGGCAATTTTCAAAATTTGGTCTTGTCAAGTGCTCTGATTTTCAAGTTAAGCATTGTCAAAGTGAAAAGTGCAGAAATTATGACCAAGGACAAAGTTTTGGTATCAAAAGAAGTTGTGAACTTATTGTAACTCAAAAACTATCAAAAATACTTGAGAAATGAATCAAAGAGGAAAAGGGTCGGGAAAGGATCAACATACTCCAAAGGCAGTGAAAAGCAACATATAGTTGGGATTGGGATCCTTGTTTAGCTCTAAATCATCTGATGATCAAAATGCCAACCAGATTGATCACCATCGAGGATCTAAAGTGCCACCCAAAACCACATATGGCAAAGTTGGACCAAATCAAACCTTAACTTGGGAAAGTGGGGAAACTAGAGATAAACTTGTCCAAATTTATAAATATCTTTACCAGTGTGTTAGGATAGACTATAGGAACAAGCTCTCAAAGTTTCCCCCAAAAGGCTATCCAACATGGATCGCGATCCATGACCTCCTGAGCCATAATTGACTTGTAGCCTTCTGACCTAGTGCTTGTAGCTACCTTAGATGCACTAGTGAAGTTTGGACAAATTTGGACTTGTTTTTATCAAGTTATACTTGTTTTTTAATTTATGGTCAAAGTTTGTGTTTTTTGACTTTTCTCCACAACTTGTTGGCCAATCTCTAAAATTAATAAGTGGAATGTTTCATAACAAAATGCCTCCAAGACAACCAAAGAAGCAATGGGAAGCCCCACCCTACCATCTGGTGGAAATCTCATCAAACGAGAAAGCACATGTGTCAGAGGAGGAGCTTGCTCAAGTCCCAACAAATATTTTCATTGGCAGGTTTGAAGCAGTTGACGGCACAAGAACACAATTTTCCCTAAGAAACTGTGGATTTTACACCAACAATAGGAAGTGATTGAAGGAACAAGATGTCTTCAAATGGAGATATTTTTTTGACTAAACCCATGGGGAATAGACTTCCAGAGAGCACACAAATTTACGTTGTCAATTCAGTACAACAGAGAGGCCACCCTGACAGACAAGGATGGTGAAATCCTAAAAGTTTGGATCACTACATACATGATCAACCAAGCCCTACACTTGCCACCAGGAAACCACAACTTGCTGCTAAAGACCAAAGCTACAAAAAATTACAAAGCTTTCATCAAGAAACAAGGACATAAGTTTACATACAAGGATCTGATGTAATCTAAGATAGAATTTCCACTGTGTCTCATCTCACAACATCTAAAGGTCGAGAAGCCACCCAGACACATTGAGCCTAATCTTCACATTGTTGTGGTGATGGCCATCGGACTATCAAATCAAAGGATGATTAAAAACAATTCATGAGCAGATAGTCCCTTATTACACTGCTGCATCCATGTCAAAAAGCTCTTCTTTGTAACACGCTCCTTATCTTTAAGAAAGGATTCATCTTTGAGAGCTTGCTTAAAAATTGCCCATGTAGCACCATGTGCAGTTTGAAGTTCCTCAATCCGTCCCAACAATTCAAGCACAATAATGACCACAAAGTTCACCACTGCATCTTTCTCTTTTGCTTCCTTGTCTTCCATAACCTGCTCATATACTTTGAAAAATTTGGAAATGTCACGACCTTCAAATTGCCCCAATTTATCTGTCAGTGCTTGCCTAGCTTCACGAATTGGAGCTTCCATTTTCCTTTGCAAACTTTGAGTCATCATCTATTGATGGTGTAGATGTTGTTGATGCATAAGTGCAGCAAACTATTTCTTTAATTACTGCATATCATTATCTTGGCTTGACGACATAGCTGCTTTCACCTACCCCGATCAATTTCACGTTGGGTTCAAAATGCATGGCTCTCCGAGGTTGACCGGGAAAGCACTGGGCTTCTGGCTATATACGAACAGTTAGAGGAGTCTCAAACCAAGGAAATCTAGTGTGTATAGGGCAAACTTAAGGGTTAATAAGAGCGTTTAGAGAGTAATTCCAAAGAGATAGACACAATTGGGAAACATTTTAAGGTTTAAACAATTTGAAAGAAGAAAACAACACTTGAATGATACTGGCAACCAATAGATGTTTCCATTGATTTGATATATGAAACCACTGATACAAATTGGTTGCATACACCATCATTGGTATGCCTATTGATTTGCAAACCCTTATTCAAGAAAACCAACCCCGATGGAAACAATCCATAATCGCCAGGAAAATTTCACCCTATATAACTCCTTTGCCCATCAAATTTCAAAGAAAAATTCCTTGCACCTATATTTAGTTGAGATTTGTATGCTCTCCATCGATTTGCCCGTGTCTCCTCTTTCCAAGGTCATGAGAGAGATCAAGAAAAACTCCCTTCATAGATTTTCTCGCTTATGCTTCTGCCTCTCCTCTCCAAGGTGGAGAGAGAGAGAGAGAGAGAGAGAGAGAGAGAGAGAGAGAGAGAGAGAGAGAGAGAGAGAGAGAGAGAGAGAGAGAGAGAGAGAGAGAGAGAGAGAGAGAGAGAGAGAGAGAGAGAGAGAGAGAGAGAGAGAGCCTCGTCCAAAGCTGCAAAAGAAAAATACTACTGCCAGCTTCTTCTCCTTTTCCCCCCAAAAAAAAAGCTCCTTCTTCTCCTTACCCAAGAAAAAGACGCCCCTTCGTTCAAAAAAATTGTCCTTCTTGGGCGTGTGCACCGCCTCCTATTTTTGCCCACCACCTCTATTTTTGGATCCCTCTTTGCATGTGTACCACTGCTTTTTTGCTATTTTGAACACTTGGGCTCCAAGGCATGTGGGAGGCTCCCCTGGATGTCACGGCACAGTGACAAGGGGTGGGACCCATCTCTCTCTCTCACCCAAAGTTGGGTGCCCAAGTGGACCATGGGGGAACAACGCCAATGTGAACTGCCACATCATCATCTGCTTCGTGAAAATGGAGTCACCCATCCGCGCCCACGACAACCTACATATAGTGCCATGTACAGTGCACATCAACTTGCCATGGTCGCGTGAGCTCCCAGAGCTCCACGCCCCTTGCTTGATGCCAATGAGCAGGCATCCATTTGGGCCTTATACCATGTGCATCATGCTCTAGACTCACCATGTGGGACTTGCCCAACTTCCACATGGCATTGCTCCACAAACTTGGCCCTTAAGGCACCTTCAAAAGCTCCAAAAAATCCACTTGAAAGACAATTTTTTGCCCCAAATTGAGGACTCCACCATCTGATGCTCAAAGATCGGGGCATTGAGCCGCAATTTCCACTTGAGAACCCCGTTTTTGACTTCATCTTGTGAAAACTTTGATGTCTTTTGGCTTTTCCGGGCCCATCATCCGAGGCCGTGAAAACAAAAAAAAATCATTCGACAATTTTCCCCGAGCAACTGCACTCGACCTCTAAACTAGCATATCTTCCCCGTTGCAACTCTAATTGATGCATTGTAACTCCTTGTGGCCTTCATATGCCACATAAAACACATAGAAATCTTGACGAGACTCAAAAAACCTCATATGACACACCTCCCAATGTAGACAAACCGGCACAAACCTGGCCCCTGGAAAAACTTCATCTAACTTGGCAACCAGGACCCCGAATGGTGGTCTGAAAAGACCAACATGCTCCACATGAGAAGCACCTCAAGCACATGCATTCACTTCAACTAAATCCTTCATTTTCCATTGCCCAATTTGGCACGGATCTGCAAACAACTCCAGCTTTAAACTCAGATATCTTGCACTTTGTAGCTCTATTTAATGAGTTGTCTGGACCTGCCCATTCAAGACTTCAAGCTCTACATATCCAAGCCAAAAACCAACACTTTGGACACCCTTCACCTCCATCCTGTCATGCCCTCTCTGGAGCCCTTTTTGTTTGAAAACCTCATCTTGATGTCACATCAGATCCTAACACAAACCATAGCTTGGAAAAATTTAACAATGCATGCAGATTCACATCTTTCACCCGTGCCTGCAAAGTGGCACGACAATGTCCACACAAATATTTACATACATACATACATACATACATACATACATATATATACATACATACATACATACATATATAGATATGTGTGTGTGTATATATATATATATATATATATATATATATATATATATATATATATATATATATATATATATATATATATAAAATATACACACATATCTATATATTATTATATATTTAAATATATGTATAAGTATATGTGCAAGGCATTAATTGCAATCTAATCAAAGCAATGATGAGGGTGGTTGTGACATCAATGGCAATGATGAGGGTGGTCATCACGTCAATGGGCATCATGACCTTTTGTGAGAAGCCTATATATAAGAACCACCTATGTGCCCATAATCGTCTGAGTGAGTTGAGCGTGCACCCCATCTTTTGCGTCATATTTTCTTAGTCACTCCCTACTTATTATTGTGTGCCATATCATCCACAATGGACCCTTTCCGGATCAAGATTGAACAGGTGGTGCCTTGCTCTCAGGAAATACCAGATGACAAGCTATCTCAATTTTTCTATCCTATTGGCCCCCATCATCGTGAGGCAAAAATCAAGACAATGTTTAATCCGGAGTTCTTGTTGAAAGAAGGAATAGTTGTCGGGCACAACTTCCTTGCAAAATTTGAGCACACCTACCAGCAACAAACGTCTAGCAGAATAGTTGAGATGCAAGGAATACACTTTGTTCTGATCCCTCAAAGAAACACACCTTCTCTAGGATTTGGTTGAAGCTTTTGATGCATATGCAAAGAGCTGACATCATATGCACCCTGCATAACCAAAAATGTTGAACGATCAAATACTATGCAAGTTTCATTCATATAACTTGCACATTATTTTGGAAGAGCACGTGGATGCAGAGAGCAAGCATCTGCGATGGTCCGTTTTCTATTAGAGGTGATGAGTTGGTGCCTCATTTAAGTGGAGACTTATAGGTTTTGGACGATGTGCAGCTTTTGCAAGGTGCTTTGGCTACAAGTGTCCTTCCTACCATCCTGATTAGTGATTTGCAGTATGTAATGCTCAATGATATCATGGAGCTCTTTGACTTTCAAGAGGACTATTGCCCCACTGTAGGCGCGCACAATCTTATAGAAGAGGACAATGCCATCATAGATCATGAGCACGACAAGTACTCTGTGATAGATGCCCATGTGTCATAAGGTGAGTTTGTAGATCCAACAAGTGCACTTGTAATGATATACAATGATGTAGCTAGGTGTGAGGCAACACTTCTAATGGAAGAGGAGTTCAAGGCAATGTAGGAAAAGTTAGGAATAGAAAACATGGGAAAAACCAATTCATCAACCTTTTCATTGGCCTCAACATCTAGGGTGCTAAGCAAAGAGGATAGTGCCATTAATTTATGGAATGAGGCACTACTTGAGGAAGATGAAAATCAGAAGGTGAAGTTTTCTCTTCTTTTGTAGCTGTGTATGGATTAACACTTCTTTTCTATGTAATAATCCTTGCAATTAATTGCTCACTGCTGGTTGTTTATGATGATAAATTCATTCCTCACCCTCGCAGGCAAGGTATGGGAGACTTAGGAAAGAATTCCTCCCTTGGCCAATATTTGAAGAATTTGAGCTATCCAAGTTTTGTGGTATTCACTTCCTCCTCAATGATAGTGATGGCTATTTCTAAGGATCTTGAAGACCCTATCAAGATATCTAGGAGGCACCCTTATCAGATGGAATATAGACAAGATTATGCTTCAAGAAGCAAGAAAAATTAACAATGTTTGGTCAAGGCCCATGCATGTATGGCTTGTGAAGTTGCTATTTTTTTACACAAGCAACATATGGTCTAGCATGTGGAATCATAGACCTTGGCCAATTATTGAAGTATGACAAGCACGCTCTATTTCACAATAAGTGGACGGTCATGGCTGCTACCTACAGAAGAAACCCCCCATGTTGAAATAGAGATCGAGACAATAGTGTCCGGCATGAATGTGCCACTAGCATTTCTATCAAGAGGCAAATGTAAGAGCAAAAGGATCACTCACATAGGGCCAAAAAGCCAAAATAATTTGTAACATTTCTCGAGGAAGAGTGATGAACAAGCTCCAATGTATATTTCTAGTGCATCAAAAAGGATTACATCGTTTTACTTGTTTTTTTGGCAAAAAGGATTACATCGTTTTTCTTCTTAATTAATAACAATGCTGAAAAGTGAGATTACATTGTTGTTGGATGTTACAAAGAGTTCTTGTAGGGACTTGCTACCTTTAAGATCTCTTAGACAACTTGTGACGGAGTTGTCCAAATCTTTCTCGTGCGTTCTTTTTGTAGCCGCCACTATGCATGTCGTATTGTGGTAGAGGATGCCTCCCATATTTCCTTCCTTCGTCATTTGCTTGCCAATCTGAGTGCCTGGCTAATCTGACTATCTTTGACTTGTTCCGTATGGTGTGACCTATGCATTAGTTTGTGATAAGTCCATTGATGTAGTTTCTTCAAGCTATTGGCTTTGTTTGCACCACCTCCATGGCGGGTGTGGCTGAAATAGCCAGTACGAGCTTGATAGTGATTTTTCTCCATGCCTTGTGTAGACAAGATAGCTAAGGTGCCATACTGCCTAGAAAACCAGGGCATGTGGTTGCATATAATGTGCTGCATAGAAGACCAACACAAACTTCATATGAAAACAAGTTTCCATAATATCAACAAATTACTAATTATACCATGTAATGAGTGATGTGTTGATTTCTCCATGCAGCTATGAAAGACACGTGGAAGGTCTCTAAAGCATCTTCAAAATGTCTATAGTTAGCATCGCTCCATTTATTAAGCTCATAGAACTTGAAAATTATTCCAAGCTTTTCCACAAATTTGCCTTGCTAGTCCTCCTTGCTGCACCGTTGTCTACATGGTCAACCACTGCATTGTGGAGATTTTTCCACCTATTGTATCTCAATGATTTCCTTTCTCGTGCACGGCTTTTATGTTGTCTACCACTTCTTGGCATTGATAGGAAGAGATGAGCTTTCACATCGCCAATAGAGAGCTTCTTTGGAACATCCCGACCATTATTAGACCTCTTCTCATCCTGCTCTATCTTTACATGCACTCCATGCAAGCCCATATTTGAGAAAACTGTCTTTAGAGCCAAGATAGCCCTCTACTTTGCAGGTGCAAGATGAGTGGTCCAAGCAAAACAAATGTAGAGAAACATAAGTTTCTCAATGATCCTACAAAGTGGGATGCTTGTTTGATGAAAAACCCAATTTTGTATATTGAAGTCCTCCGCAAGCAACTGCAATACAAATATTTAGCGAGTCCAATTGCACATGCAAAAGTGAGCTATCCAAGCTAATCATTCTTTTAGGACACCTTGAATGTGGCAATTAGAAGGAATATATTATTTTCAAATTGCACGCTAGAATTTCTAGGATCATCAACTGCAATGCTTCCATCCAGTGCTCTGTTCATTAGTGTTATTGTGACTCACTCAACCTTAGTCTCCTTCACAATCTCACACTCATCTAGTTTAATCACAAACTTAAGAACACCATTGCATTCTTGGGGAGTGACTTCAAATAGCTGTTTAATGTATGTATGCAGAGTGATCAAATCATAAAAAAATATTATTGTACTTGTCATAAACCACTTCCTTTGTTGATGGCACTCTATACGTCGGTTGAATGTGGATAGGGCTCCCCAGTATTTGCACTACCTCCTCATTGACCTGTTGTCTTGTCTTTTGAATGGAGAAATGGTGCTTCATGTGAAATTTCTTACCTTGTTTTTTCATGGACCTAAAAAGGATAGAGCTCAGTAAATTGAGTCCCCTTATAGTATGAGAGAGTTGCACATAACATTACATACCTGAAAATGATAGAATATCGTTTATTTGAAATATCAGCTTCATCCAAAATAGACTGAACATCGTGTGTAGGAAGCTGATTCTCTTTCAAAATATTGTCAAGCTATTTGGCGATGATCTTGCCATAGTGCTTGTCATCCAATAGCCCAAAAACATTTTTTTGATTCAATATGAGGTTGTATGGAGAAAACAAAGTGGGTGTGTTGGAATTACATGAACTTACTTGATGGCCCAGACTCTTCTCTTAATTCCCCTAGAGCCAACCTTTGGTTGCTCAATGTCTTGTAGTCTTATTTCTTTTTGTTAAGGACTCACCAACGAAGTTTTTTTTAATCTAAGCTTCTGCGTAAGCTTTGTGATGATGTTGTTGTTGCCTTTGAGTTGTGAGCACAGTCCTCTACAATTTTCTTCAAGCACACATTTTCATTGTATGCAATGTCTCTCTCAAGATGAAAAATACCATTCCTTGCAACCAAGTGCCTGGTATAGCCGTACAAACCATTATGGCCATCTCCCACATAGTTCACCAATGAAGTTATGTCCTTCAAAGGTGGAGTTGAGTTTGTGATGGGATGCTTAGGATACATTCTACCATCGACCCAAAGGTCCATACTTTTCTTGCCTTGTGTCCTAAAATTACCCTTTGAAGCTTCAAAAATGGTGTTTCTTATTTTTCTTGTTGAGGGGCTCATATTCTCGTGGGAGATCTATATGAAGATGATACATGTCTCTCCGATTTTTGGTAGACCTTCTATCTGGAGATAATGGCAACACAAAACAGCTGGAAAAACATGGAGAGGCCAAAGTAGGAAAGAGTGCCAATGAGGGAAACTTGAAAGGGGTGGAGAAAAGACATTTGATGCACGACGGTCAGTGGTAGGTCTTAGTTTTGAAAAAAAGCAGAAGATTGAGATAATTGGCATTCTATTCTAAACCATCGTAGGTTATCATTGCCTGAACAGCTTTTGAGTTTTTTAATTAAATGTACCCTGCAATATGGGTGGTTTTAGGATATTTGGAAAAAAAATATGTAAGATGAAAATAGAGACTTTATATTATCTGTCTCTATGCTGACATGGCCTTTCTTACAAGGCCCAAAATTGAGTCCAAACTTTCCCTAATGAGTATGTACAAGAGGTAGAGTGTTGCCCACACTATTAATATCAAGCAAAACATCCTTACCTTGATATGAAAAGAGGACTTTTCTCTCAAGCAACTTTTCTCTCAAGCAATGTCATAGTGGCAGCCATGCAATCAAACCATGGTGCCCCTATGATAACATCTTCATGCTTGAATGGAGAGATGAAGAAATCTTCTTTATCAACATATCTTTGCATCTAAGACGGAAGGGGATTGGACCATGCAACTCTCCACCCAACCTCTTTGGTGCAATGTCTACATAGAAATGCTAAGGTTTCATATCTGCTCTGTAAGTTTGGAATTTGGCTTAGCCTTCAGGGTGAACTCCTCAAGCCATACTCTGTGCATAAATCTCCGTATAGATACTTAAAATACCCGAGTCGCAAACTAGTGCTGAGCGTTCCTTTTATCACCTTCCCTGCTTGCTCAGTTAGTTCACGGGGGATGATACCCTCTAGCTCATTGCTGCTAAGATCCAACCACACCAGATACCTACCGTTTCCAAGTGTGGGCGGAATTTTTCCTGATAATAAATTGTTGCCAAGATACAGAAAATTGATTCTTGGCATAAGCCCCAGCTCTGGTGGAATGTAACTTGTGAAACAGTTGTTTGAAATAGTTAGCCACTCTACGTTGCTGCAGTTGACAAGAATACAAAGATGTAGAAAGCACAAACCCATAGATTGCATTAAACATAGGTGGATATTTGGTCAATGAAGGACCACAAAAACCTCCACCAAACACAAGAATTCCAAAGAGGGAGCCACCTGGATTCCCTTCTAGAGTATGAAGTGATCATAGAGATGGCAGACATTTCTCCTCAAGTGAATCTCCCTAATGGAACAATATCCAAGAATGACTAATCCCTTTGAAGAAGAACCTAGGCATAGTAGAAGGTCTAAAGTGAGAGAAAAATTGGGAGAGTCTATGGTTAGATTTGTAGACAATCAACGAGTTAGACCATCCCAAGTCCAAAAATGGGTAGATAGGAAATACTCCGGAGATAAAGATCCAAGAGATCACATAGCGGCTTTCAGAAGAGTAATTAAAGCAGAGGAAGTTTTGGATTTTGCAACACAGTTTGCAAGATTTGGACTAATGACATGGCTACATGGTCCAATTCAGTGGAAATATGTGATTTTCAGACTCTAGACGAGCTATTTGAAGAATTCTTGCAGAAAGGCATAGCTCAGAATACGGTCTTGCAAATCGAGATATTCAAGAAAAAAGAGAGGGAATCAGTACGCAAAGCGGCATTATGGCTTAAGAGATATATCAAGTTCAGTCCAAAAGTTGAACTACCTATGCAGCATGGTTAATGTTGATCTTCATCTAGGGAATGAGACATGTGGGTCTTGAAAAGGATCTGCATATGGTAAGGATCCTGGCGTTAAATGAATTGATCAAAGAAGCTCTTTATCTGGTGGATAACTGTGAGAAATATAAAGTAAACAACTATAAGAGTCAAGAGGATGACACATCCTCTTACCACAGTGATACACAGATGAGTGATTCCATTGCAAAACTAGCGGAACCTATTGATCAAGAAAATTTTATCAACAAAATGGTCAAGAGGCTAGTTCCTCTTGTAAATGCTTATTCGAGGGAGCTTAAGTGGTGCAAAATTGAGAGAAAATGGACAAACCATACGAGAGAAGAGTGTTACTATGGAATGGGATATTCTAGGGAGAGGTATGTACAACCTACGAGTTTTAAGACCACAGCCTGTCTTAGGACAACAACCTCCACTGCCAGGTGCTAGAATGCCTATAAACATGAGATACATGTTGATAAAGGAAGAATCTAATAAACAAGCGCTAGTACCATCTACAATGTATCATAACAACCAAAGTGGGTACCACCCTTCGAAGCAACAAAAGATGAGGGAAACACATGGAATGGTGAGGCCGTTGCAATCTCCAAATCTCCACCTCTTGCATTTTGTCTTGAAGAAAGAAGGTATGATATGGCCAAAAGGACATTGCGGTTCATTGGGAATAGAGGCTTAGCTAGTTTAGAGCCTATTTACATCCAACAGGAATTGGGGAAGAAGCTCCTCAACCAGAGATAGATTGTCACAAAAGCCGTGGCAACCACTTGGTCAAACAATGTCCTCAGACGGAGATCACACAAGTAAATGCCTATTGTCTTGACTGTGGAGTCATTCACTTGATCCCCAACTGTCCAAAAAAACCAAACCAAGTCAAAAAGATCACAACAAATGTCTCAAGAATTATTCAACTACCCAGTAGCTCGGAAAATTAAAACGTCATACCAATTCAAGTAGTTACGAGAGCACAAGCTCAAAAGGAAGCTGATGAGAACCCAGAGATAGAGAAAACGGAAACTGATGCGAGTCCACATACAGATGAGACAAAAACCGACACACCTAGTCAAAATACCAAGAGCGAAAAGAATAGTTGGGAATCTAGAAAGGCTAAGATGAAAGAACGTAAGGTATGAGAGGAGGAATCCCTAGCTGAGGAGTTTACCTAAGACGCAAAGAGAAGATAAGACAGCATGAGAAAATGGTTGCACCTTCTCTTATGCAAATGTCTCAACCTCCAGAAGAACCATCCCATACATGAAGAAAAGACTCAGCCAAGAAGAACATAGCCATGTCAATGAGCTACCAGTACTCTAATCAAGTGGATACCAAAGTCATCCCAAAAACAACAATCCAAAAGCAAACAAATAGTAACTTTCCATTACAAGCTAAACCACAAAGGGAAACTGCTAGAATGCAACCTTGCTGAGGATAATAGCGATAGTGATAATTCTTATGACATCCTTACCAGCAACTCAAGTCATCACCGTCACTAGCAGCTTCCATAACAACCGAAGAAGGCCAAAAGAAAAGAACAACAAGTTAAAACCAAAAAGTTTGGCAAATCTGGATACCAAAGAGCCAGATTGGCCAAAAACAGGTATGGATCAAGAAGACCAAGATCTTTGATGAAAAATCACAAGATCCAATGCCAGCAGAAAAACAATCGAAGCCTGCAAGAACATCTAAGAAAATCACAAAGTTGCAAGCTTTTGTAAATCATATTTGGATTCCAAAGAAGTTGACTCCAGCACAAAGAGGTCAAGAGTTCATTTGGATTCCAAAACGGTTAAATTGTCAACTCCCAAAGCATCAACTCCTGAAGTCTGAATCTCATCCTCAACCAAGAGTACAAGAGCGGAAGCAAAGACCGCTGAAGACTCACACAAAGACAAGGTGGATCCCAAAGAAGTCTCTTTAAACATAAACAAAGCACAGACAAGTATGGGTTCCGAAATGAGAAGCATCAACAAAACAACCAATAATCACAAAGAAGTGGGTCCCAAAGGTAACCAATAAAACTATTATCATTGCACCTCTGCTTGAATTCTTTCAATTCCTCCTATAGTTGTAGTACAATTAGAAGAGAAGCACTACTCTGGAACAATGCCAAATACAAAAACCAACCACAAGGCTAAACTGGATTCCAAAGAGGAATCAAACATATAAGTAAGCCTTCAAAAAATCCCTACAACCTTCAATCAAGAAAACTACACAGGAGCTTCAAACATCATAAATGCTTAGAATAGGAAGCCTCGCCAAATGCCAACAAGAAAATTTCTTATACCCACATCTTGCACATCATAAATCTTTCCATGCATCAACTATGTATGCATAATAGGGCTACATTACAAGGCCTGCATAGGCACAATTTTTAATTGCCTAAGCACAACACATACCCTTGGTGATACCCTATCGTCAAGGAGGACTCCAAATAGGAGGGGGGAGGCATTCTAAATGTGGACCTAATATTATGAATATTAAAGGGCAATGTTTTATGAGTTGTATTGAATTTTTGTGTTTGATTGTGATGAATTTTGACAAAATTCAGAGTATATGCCCTCATAATAGTGTTACAAGAGGATTACATGGACATAATCCATATATGAGCCCCTACTAGGGACATGTGTACAATGTACATAGCATTTAGAATTCTATTAGAATGATTTTGCTTTTTGAGTTGAGTTAAGTTTCGGTTTTCTTTCATTATTTTTGCGATTTTCCAAAAAAAAAAAAATCATAATCCAAATGAAGAAAGGACTGAAGAGATGTCGACCGTACAAAGAGAAGAAGGTCCAAGAAAAGGACAACACTTCACAACGTATGTCTCACAAAGCCACATGCACAAGGCTATGATGTCAGAGGTGAGAAAAGGATGCCGATCAGTCTTCAACAAAAACATGAGGCCAAACATGACTAAAAATGGTCATCAAACTCTAGGATGGCCTACAAGGACAAAGAAAGTTGGAACGAAAGCAGCATCAAGTGTAAAGTTGCCAATCAGACATTTCAAGCAACTACAAGGCCGTTTACAAGAAGTATATCTTTATACTATAAATCTTCTATCTTGTATGTGACTTAATGAAGACTAACAAACAAAAGGGACTAACAATACTGACAAGAAAAAAATGGGCAGAGATGACAGTTCAGTACTCTATCGTGATAGATGTCTGCAAGAGCAACCAAGGGTCAAGCCAAATTATGATCATCATCATTGGTTCTACATGTGTTTGATAGCCATAAGGTGCCAGAGATGCCCATCAATCATTTTCAAGACTGACATCCAGTGTCAAATACAAGTCCAAATCAAGCCAAATTTTGTCAGGAGGCTATGCATAGAGAGTAGAAGCTAAGGGGTTCCCAAAAAAGAAAAAGGGTCTAACCCTTAGCCAGCCTAAGATGCATTTTTTTCAAATCTCAAGCCATGATAGACATCTACATACCATGTACATCATGTATATGAGATTTGGGGACAAATGGACAATGATAGCTCATCAATGGTCAGCTATCGCAAATGATGTTGGATAAGGCCCTTTTGATGCAAGTTACTAACTTGGGAAATTAACTGGGGGTTTTCAAGATTTAATTAAGTCATGTATCAAGTAGAAGTAGTATAATGATTTACACAGCACATAAAAACTAACAGTGGAAAAGGCGATTTTGATCACCTTGATGTAGGAACAAAGGAGTCACCAACGAAGAGGAGTAGATACAAATGGTAGACAAAACCGACCTTCACAAAGTTACACATCTTGTCCTTGATGAGGTGGATTGAATGCTAGACATGGGTTTTGAACCTCAAGACATGAAAAATTATCTCCCAGATTCAACCTGACATAGAAACTTTGCATTGGAGTGCAACTTGGCCTAAAGAAATTGAAGGTTTAGCCAAAAACATTCTACAGAATCTTTACAAAGCTGTCATTGGTTCACAAGATCCAAAAGCCAATCATTCAATTCTACAAATTGAAGTTGTTTTTAAGAATGAGAAATATTCAAAATTAACAGATTTCCAGGACCGTTTCATGGATGTAAAGGACATAAAGTTTGTCATCAATTATGATTTTCTTGAATCATGTGAAGACTATGTACATCGGATTGGACGAACAAGACGAGCTCTTGTAAAGACTACAGCCTATAATTTCTTTACATCAACAAAAAAACAACAAAGACCGCACCGACATCGATAACCAGGTCATGTCAAGGACGACATGAATTCGGAGGGGAGGAGTGTTGACTACTGGGTCAACAACACGACATAACTCAATTTTTGTACTAAAGCCTTATTTTTTGAGAGTTATGAAACACTATGGATTATGGTTAAAACATATTTGTAATTAGTAGCTAGTCTAGTTGCAGAAGCCAGGGTGCAATGTCACTTCCAAATTGTACATACAAAGCCAGCTTACCCCGTGAACTCTATTTTAGGTTCAACCTATGGTAGCCTTAGTATATAAGGTACCTAGGTCATTTTGTGAAGAGAACTTTATCATAATAAAGTTTTAAGCTACCGTTGACTGTGTGTGAGAGAGAAAGAGAGAGAGAGAGTGTGAGCTTCATCCTGGCACTACTCCCCAGTCGTTCATCACAATGTAGATCCAGCCTCGACAAGAGCTATGTGACAACGCCAAGCATTGCTCATGGAACGGAGCGAACATGCTCACGCATCTACAAGCTATTTGGGTCGTAAGTATATCAAAGGATGTCTCTTTTTTGCTTGCAAGTAGTCATTAGAATTGTGGTGACATAAACTATGCATATGTACTCATAGATTTAAGTTTCCGGCACTTCAAAATTTTGGCTCTATCTTTATACGCATTTTTTGCAAATGGGTTTAAAGCTAGGATTTTGAGTGTAGAGGTTTTGGAACAGGTGTATCCTAGTGAGGGGATGGTGTCCCTTAAGTTTCGTACGATTCTGGTATGAATTGGTGAGTTTCCTTCAGTTTGTGTGTATGTGGGTTGGTGGTGTAGTTGAGAGCAGTGAGACCCTTGATTGTGGTTTAGTTAGCCTTCCAGAGTGTTGTATGTGTGGGATGGTCTCAGCCTGACAAGCCCAAAGAGATTGCCTCTGTGTGCCTATCATGTCATCTGTGTCCTCAATTGACATTATATTGATCTAGGTTGTGTTGCATGCACTTTATGGGTGGTGTGATTCACTCCCACAACACCCTCTCCACTAGTCTTTGTAATCAACAATGTCTAAACCATGGGTGTGGCTGCTTAAGAACTAATTTTGAAAGGTAAAGAAGAGTAGCCATTAAGGTTTTTGAGGGTATCAAAGCACAAATTAATTTATACATAAGTTTAATTATCATGGCTAACAATAACCAAGAGAGTAGAATGAATATTGACAACTTTGATTTTGCACATGAAGGTGCTAATGATGATGGCCCCATGTTTGTTTAATATCTTGTTACTAGGTTGCAGAAGCTATGTGAAACCCTACTTTGCAAGCCAAAGTTACTCAACAACTTCGTGATTATGGGATTTCCCTTCCTCTCCAAGAGGAGAGAGAGCTTAGGAGGCCTCTTGATGAGACTCCCAGAAGAAGACTCTCTTCCATAAGAGAGGAGGAATCCAACGAACGAGAAAGAAGTGAATCACTCAATTCCTTTGAAGGTGTGGCTCCAGGAAGACGACAATCTAGACAATTGCCAACTCCTCCCAAGAGGAAATGGTCAACCCATAGTCCTTATCCTCGTCACTCTAAAAGGGAAGAGAGGAAACAAAGGAAGAAAAAGGCAAGAAAGAGGTCACCCTCTTCTCCTTCTTCCTCAATTTCCTCCTCTTCCAACGAAAGCAACAACTATTCTCCTAGAGAATACAAGAGGAGAGGACATTGAAAATCCTACCCTGCTTGGAGAAGGTCCCAAAAGATTAAGAAGTTCAAAGAGGGAAGAAAGAGTATCTCTTTTCTCATCTATGATGGCACCTTTGGTGATACTGACAAAGTATTTGCCTTCATCCAACAATTTGACGTGACATCTGGAGACGAGGGCTTCACAAAGTCCTCTAAGCTACATCATGTAGCTATGCACTTCCAAAAATCTATCCATCAATGGTGGGCTAGGCTTTGTGGAAATGGTGAAGCCCCAAAGACATGGAAACTCTACAAGTCTCCATCACGAAGCAATTCCTTGCAAGCGATGCAAAGGGTATTTGAGTGCTTACCGCCATATGGCAAAGTTTAAAGTTACTCTCCATCGAGTCTATCCACATATACGTGGAGAAGTTTTGGGATTTACATCTCAAGGCTACTATCTTTCAAAAGATAGACTTCACCGAGTAAAAGCAATAATTTTGTGTGGGGTTACCTGAAGAAATGGCCGAGTATGTCAACTACTAATGTCCTGGTTCTATCAACAAAGTAATCCACCACACTATGGTTGCTTCACGCATCAATTTCCAACAAGGGGCTAAAAGGAATGCCAAGACCATGGAAAACAAAGATTGAAATGAAGCAAAAGGGAAGAACAATGCCCACAACTCTTCCCAAGGCAATTACAACAACAATTGGTCCGAGGAGAAGGGAATTTATAAAGGTAAAAATAAAGTCTTTCCTGAAGAGCTAGAAGCTTTTCGTAAGCACCACAAATGCTTTAACTTTGGGGAGCAAGCACATGGCTATCATTCTTGCCCTAAAAGAAATGCCCGCAATGAGACTCCTAGAGCTTCTACGGTCGAAACTCCAAAAGAGGATGCTCATTGCAAAGGATCACCTCTCTCCTATGCTTGGGGAAAGGTAAGGGAGCATGATGCCTTCATCCTGTTTCTAAGATCCCCAATTTTTGGGTCTCTTCTAAAAATAGCTTTCAATATCTATTTTACCAAATTTTGACTCAAGATGCTTGATTGACAGTATTGGAAGGTTCTAAAGTAAACAGCAAGGTCATTTCCATGTTCTAGTAGGTTAGACGGACATTTGGTTCAGTTTTGAAAAAGTCCGCTATTTTTAGTTTTTTCATGCTTTTTATGCTTTTAGGTGCTTTTTGCAAAAAGCAAGGTTGGATCCTTGATCTATGTGTTCCAGGGAAGCTATGGTCCAATTTTGTAGAAATCTGTTTTTTTTAGTGAAAAGCGAGTTTGCTTTCTTATTCCAATGGTGGACGAGGGGAATATGTGGTTCAATTATAAAAAAAATTTGTTTTTTTAACGTTTTTTTTTGCTTTTTACGTGATTTTTAGCTTTTCGTGCTTTTCGGCGTTTTTGAAAAGCAATGTGCTATTTTTTATAACCTAAATATAAAAATATTAATTTTAGTCTCCGTCGAATTTAAAAATGATCACCGGAGCAAAAACGAGACCAAACAGGATTTTTTGGGAATTATTTTTATAAAAAGCGATATCGTAAATATGCCGAGGCAGTACGAAAAAGTCATATTTATGTCGGAACATTACGATGCGGCATAGTCTAGCTACAGTTTCCATTAGTTGGTCAAACACTGTTCAGTTGGCCAATTTTGCTGTAAAAATTGAATGGTAAGTGGGAAAGTTGACCACCAAAAGCAAAGGCTTGTTTTAAGAAAGTTCCCAAAAGCAAGAAGCTATTCCTAGCTGCAAATCTAGCGCTACCTTCAGCTTGCGGCACACTCCGGGCAGTTGCAGAACCTATAAATTGGCATAGAGTGCTCAATTTTCAAGGCCGTTTGTTGCGTCTACTATCGCAAGGCTATACATATCTATTATACGGAGTGGTGCAAGCTCTTCATCATCCATCTCCATAAGCTCTTCTCTTGAGGAGAAGAAGAAGAAGAGGAAGAAGAAGGATACTCTTTCTCTACTTGCTTACTATCTTCTCTCTCGTTTCACGGTGTACGCGCTTTCCTGAAGCTTTCGTATACGTAGCTCTCATCACTGCTCTCTTGTGGCAAAGCAAGAAGCCTTTCGACATCCCCTAATCGATTTTAAAGCAAGGTGAGAAGCTCTAAACTCCATAGCCATCATCTCTCTCTCTCTCTCTCTCTCTCTATGTTGTTTTTTTGAGTAGTCACCCTCTCGGTGATTGTTTTTTCGTATATGAGTGTATGTATGGATTAAACGAGTATGTATGAAGTTTCCCCATCATTATTTCATCATGATTAACACACTGATTTATGTACATGATGTGTTTATGATCACATGTGTAAGGTCTCTACTTTCGAATTTCACACAAGTTCTATTACGCATTTGAATTTTTTTTAACCATCACTCATTATTTAAAATATTCGAGTTCAAATTATGAATCGTAGGTTGAGAAAACCTAGAATTTAAAATTTACGCTACAAAATTCTGACATGTTTAGCTATATGAATCACTAACTAACTTATTGCAAGACTTATTTACTTATTGTAGAATTTTCTTTTACTACTGTAAAGTTAATATAAGACTGTAAAGTTTAACTTAAAAATGTAAAGTAAATTATCATTAAAAAAATAAATAAAATAATTATAAAGACAAAAGAATACACAGGGATGACAAATGAAGGCACATGGACTTACCTGGACTCACATAGGAGGGGACAAAGTGGGACACACTGTCACATGAAAAGGAGAGGCTAATCTTGACTAATCTTAATGAGGGGGGGGGGGGGGGGGGGGCGGCTGTGTGGCCTTATCTTTTGATGATAATGACAAAGTGGTCAAGCTGATGGGTACCACAAGGGTACCAAAAACGCGGGTATGATTTTTGGAGAAAAAAATAAATAAATTATTTTTAAAAAAAAATTATTTTTTTAAAAAAATTATTTTCTTTTTTGGAAAAAAATTTAGACGTTTGCTTTTCTGCTATAAAAAGAGCATCCATGCTCACACTTTAGACAAGCCACTTCTCTTAGAGAGAAGGCGTCCAAAAACCACTAAGAGAGCAAAAACTCTAGTGGACTAATAAGGTGCGTATTAATTAAGCATTCAATTAACTTTAAGAATGATGTATGTGTGCTATCTCTTACTCTAATCTCTCTAATAGATTAGTAAGATTCAATTAGTTTTAAGAAGGATATGTGTGTGTGTGTGTGTGCTATCTTTTACTCTAATCTCTCTAATAGGTTAGTAAGATTCAATTAGTTTTAAAAAGGATATGTGTGTGTGTGTGTGTGTGCGTGCTATCTCTTACTCTAATTTCTCTAATAGATTAGTAAGATTCAATTAGTTTTAAGAAGGATATGTGTGTGTGTGTGCTATCTCTTACTCTAATCTCTCTAATAGATTGGTGAGATTCAATTAGCTTTAGAAAAGGATGCGTGTGTGTTCTCTTTTACTCTAATCTTTCTAATGGATTAGTAAGATTCAATTAACTTTAGAAAAGATGTGTGTGTATGTTTTCTCTTACTTTAATCTCTCTAAGTATACCTACTCTCTCTATTTAGTACATCTTCACTATTAACTTATGCATAGTTAATTGAAAGTTAATACATAAGAAAACTCATCTTATTCTTATTATACATGATGAAATTCTCATTCAATAATTTTATTGTCAATTAGATTAAGTAGAATTTTGAATAATACTAAAAATTGATTTAGTTGAAGTATAGAAATGGAAGTTAGAATTGGATTAGAAATGTCATGCATAAAAGTAATGCAGTCCTAAACTTTCACTTGTAGTTTACACACTTAATTTTTGATTAATTAAGATTAACAAATATTTGATGTATAGAAATTAGATATAGAACAACAACACTAAGTGTGAATCCGAGTTGGCGAGAGTTCAAATTACAGACTCTCTTTAGAAACAAGGAGACTACTAGGGAAATTGATTAATTTAAAGTTCTAAGTGTATAACATAAGTGTAGTACAACAAAAAAAAAAGGCTCCAAAGCGTGCTTGAACACAAGGCTCTAATGATCATGAAGCTGGTACAAGTAACAATGGAACTCCTACGGAACATGTTATGTCTCCACCAATCGGATCAATCAGAGCTATGGTACATGTTAGTATTGCAGTTTCAAGTTATGCATCATTGCATATGCGAGACCATAGGAATATATTATTTACCTTATGAAAAGAATGTTAAGTATGGAGCCTGATTTACCCTTGTAATTTTCTGTGGTAAAAGCGCACATTTGTAAGGCCCCCATTATGAGGAGAAGCCATCGTGCGTGAAGGAAAATCACTCACCGGAAACCAAAATTTTCACGGACAAGAATCATGGGCAACTTTAGAGGCCTCGGGGACGGAGGCCCCCGAGACTTTTTTGTTTCGTCAGAATATTCCTTTTCGCCGGAATATTATTGCCAGATGGCGGCCGGAAAGTGGTCGAAAAACAACCGGTCGGTTGGCCGGTGGTCGGAAGTCAATGGCCGGTGGCCGAATTCAAAAGCGGACTTGTCTTCTCAAGGACGGCCACACATGGGCGGATTGGAGGGTCCGATTTGGAGTTATTCGCACAAGGGCGGCTACACATGGCTGTCTCTCATAAGAGAGGGCAGCCCTTTTGGCCTATAAAAGGAGGCCATTTCTACACACATTTCATAGTGTGAAGTTGATGCAACAAGGTGAGTGTGAGGTGGTGAGAGTGAAGCAAGGCGGGAGCTCTATGAAGGGTTTAATCCCTTTGTAAACTACTTCTTCTTTTGAAGTGCTAAAGCCATTGAGTGGCTGCTTTCCCGTGGACGTAGCCCACATTGGGTGAACCACGTATATCGTGTGTACTCTCTCTCTCTCTACTCTATAATATCTTGTGTGTGAAATCTATCTCTCTTCATTAAGTAATCTACTCAAAAATCTATTTAGCTACGTCTTATTTTCTAACAAAGAAAACACGAACCAAAACCAAGGGGCTTAACCCCAAGAAACTCGGCATATGTTTGACAAGTAGGAAAGATTGTCTGGTTAAACTGGTTGCTATAGGAAAGAATGTTTGTCCAAAACCTTCGGTATGGTTTCTTTCAAGTCTCTCTACTTATTAGCGCTGACATTATGTGGCAGTTGCCGAGGTGTGAGATGACGCTCAGGATGGCACCGCTGATGTTGTGGTGGGAGTACACCCAGATTAGCCCAGCTGGATACTGCAATTTTAATTTGTCATTGCGTGAGGATGACGCCCAGATTGTCACTGTTGTTGTTGTGACGGGAGTACGTCCAGATTAGCACAACGAGTACTTGTCGAGCGGTATGGGACGCTCATGAGGACAAGGGTTTTTATAAATAATGTATATATCGATCGGACATAATAGCACCAGTAGAGATTCTTGAGTGAACCTAATCCAAGGGTTGTTGGTTTAAAATTGGATGACTTCTTGTTTGACTATTGTTTGTAATACTGTTTGAAGGGCTGTTTTAACGAACCAGTATCATAAATAAAGTAAAGGAACATGTATGTTTAAACAGTGTGGTAGTAATTAGATAACAAAAGAAGGGTGAGTGTGGTGTGGAAAGTGGGAGAATGATACCCCGACAGTATCATTCTATGGACGGGTGGACCCGATAAGTCAGGTAACTTTCCAACGCTAGAAATTATTTTTTTTAAGTTATAAATCTTAAAAGAGACAAACCTTGGCGGCTGTGCTTCTGAAACATGGGGAAAAAAGCGCACAGGTTGGTCACTCTAAGATTTATACTTTTAGGTATAATTGATTATAGATAGTTTTTATATAGGGTTATGGTGGTCATGCTCCGCCATAGCGAGATAGGATCAATCCTTCACTAACGGTTCATGCCCGTGGCTATGTAGTAGCTAAGGCAATGTCCGTTGGTTTTTCTTTTTTAGGATTGGAGACCTATCAAAGGTACTCCGCTCCTCTGAAAAAGGGGCAAGGACCTCACACTGGTATCAGAGCCTAGGTTAAAGCTTGGGGAGATTTTTAGATTGATGTTTGGATATTGAAGGATGCGAATGTTTGAAATAATAGAAGAACCTAGAAAAATTGTTTTGAGTTTTTATATGGTATTGAAGATTGAACTTTCCTGGTACAGGAAAATGTTCATTCAGCCTACCAGAAATTCCAGGTGTTCACCATCATGTTTGAGAATGCATGCTAATCACCAAATTATCAGTTTCGAAAAAGGGTGATGATGATTTTGGATAGGGTGTTTGCACCACCTATCCCAAGGGTGCATTGAGGATGGGGCATCAACCGGAGTCCATCTGGAGGAATCTATACCATCGATGCTGACAAGATATGATGCATGGATACAAATCTCAAGAAACTTTGATGGCAGAGGAGTTAAAAGTCATCAAAGTTTATCTTTTCATTGGTACTAAGAATCTGGATGCTACCATTACCTTGGGAGGAGAAAAGATATCTCAAACTCAATGGGTCTATAACCAAATTACAAAAGTTATCCATGGTGGTAGGATTCGACCCATATGTGTATCTCGTAGCTTTCAAGGGTCAAAAGAAAATTATTATTTTGATCCTTTAGCCTATCCTTTTGTAGTCACTAAACTCAAAATATAGAGACATTACAATCCTTGTACCTAAAGACTACCAACCTTGGTAGCAAATAATGTGTATATAAATAAAGTTTGAATTAATATCATCTTTTGTTGTATTATTGTCTGATCAAGTCTTGCCTTAAAGTGGATTAAAGTTAGAGTATCCAATAAAGTTTCACTTAATCTATATGGTACAGAGTGCGGTGTACACATCTCTTCAAGAGAAAAAGCTACTTCTCAAGCAAGCTAGACTTCCCTCTTTCAAAGGGGAAGGAGCCCTAGTTGAGCGCGATGCAGAAGTGTGGCTCGAAGAGATGGAGGATTATTTTGCTGCTGCTGGTGGTACTACTCCCGATAACCAAGCAATGTTGGCTATGTTTCGTCTCACGGGGGATGCCAAGCTTTGGTGGAAACAACATTGCAAAGATAATCAAGTAGCTCAAAACACTCAAACTTGGGAATACATTAAGTATGCTGTCAAAGGACGTTATCTTCCACCTGCACACGAATCCCTTAAGATGAATGAATTCTTCAACTTACGTCAGTTTCATCTTACAGTTGAAGAATACTACTCCGCCAATGACCGCAGATCAACAAGTAGCCCATTTCTGCCAAGGGCTAAATGCTCCTTTAAATACACGTCTAGAAGCCATGAGGCCTGTAAATTTGCAAGATGCTCTTTTAAGAGCTAAACCCTTAGCTAAAGAGATGTCAAACTCTCAAAGGGTACGAAATGTAAATACAAGGAATGCTGGAAGAAGAGGACGGCCTATGATGTGGAACCAAAGGCAAGTTCACCCAGTTCACCAAACTGATCCAATAGTTGCAGCTTCAGCAAATGGAGCTCAAAATGCAGATCTTAGATGCTATGAATGTAGCGAGCTAGGACATTTCAGGAATGTATGTCCTAGACGAGCCTCCGCAACAAATACACCTAATCGAGCTAGAGGACGAGGCCAAATAATAAATTGTGGAGGAAGAAATGGAGGACGAGGGCGCGGAATGGCTGCCAGAGTCAATGCTATCATAGCAGAACCAACATTGGGAGAAGAAAAAGAGGAATGTATGTCCTAGGCAAGCCTCCGCAACAAATACACCTAATCGAGCTAGAGGACGAGGCCAAATAATAAATCGTGGAGGAAGAAATGGAGGACGAGGTCGAGGGCACGGAATGGCTGCCAGAGTCAATGCTATAATAGGAGAACCAAAATTGGGAGAAGAAAAACAGGAAAGAGCAACTCTACATGCTGCAATTGATAACCCAAGAGCAAGACAACAATATGCTGTCATTCAAACACCTGCAAATCACCAAGGTGAAAAATTTGAGCTTCTTATTGATTGTGGTAGTACTCATTCTTTCTTGTCACGTAAATGTTTAAGGAGGTTAGGACTTAATCAAAACCCTGCAAGAAAGATGAGAGTTGAATTAGCCAATGGAAAGGAGGTGTTATCTCAGTACATTGTGGGAAAAATAGATTTCAAGCTGGGAGAATACTCTACTTCTGCTACTTTTCGAACCTTACCCATAGGAATCTATGACAGAATTCTTGGAATGGATTGGTTAGCCAGTCATAATGCTAATATCTATTGTGCCCAAGGAAGTGTTACTTTTGTGGACAACCAAGGTCAAGAAGTCACTATTCAAGGCTAGAATGGACGACCAAAAGCTTACTTGGTCAAAGCTAATCGTCTTTTGAAAGGGTTACGCAAGGGTCAACAAATTTTTGTAGTCAAGCTAAACAAAGTAGAAAAATCTTCTTCCAACCCTGAAACAATGTGGCTAGAAGAATTTTCGGATGTTTTCCCCGCTGAACTTTCTGAACTACCACCACCTAGGGAGGTAGACCATGAAATCAAAATTTTTCCAGGTAGTGAACCAGTCTCAAGAGCGCCGTACAAGATGTCACTTCCAGAGGCTATAGAACTTAAGGAGCAGCTCAAGCAGTTGATTGAGCAAGGGTTTATCCGACCTAGTACATCTCCATGGGGTGCACCTGTTCTCTTCCAAAAGAAAAAGGATGACTCTCTTCGACTTTGCATAGATTATAGGGGCTTAAATCAGGTTACCATCAAGAATAAATATCCAATTCCTCGTATTGATGAGATGCTGGACAAATTACATGGAGCCAAAATATTCACGAAGATTAATCTTCGATCTGGCTATCATCAAATTCGAATCCAGGAGGCTGATATCTCCAAAACATCTTTCAACACTCGTTATGGTCATTACGAATTTACAGTGATGGCTTTCGGACTTACGAATTCTCCTGCAAATTTCAATCGTCTGATGCACGATATCTTTAGAGAATTCTTGGACGATTTTGTCCTAGTATTCTTTGACGATATCTTAATTTATTCCAAATCAGAGGAAGAGCATGAAGGACATGTTAGGAAAGTGTTAGAGCTTTTACGCCGAAATAAGTTGTATGCAAAGAAAAGCAAATGTACCTTCTTTACCCCTAAGGTCTGTTACTTAGGGTTTATCATTTCACCTAAAGGAGTCTCTGTTGACCCTGACAAAGTCAAAGATATTGTGGAATGGCCTCAACCCACTTCACAAACCGAAGTCAGAGGGTTCTTAGGTATCACAGGGTGGTACAGGATCTTTGTAAAGGACTATGCTCTTAAAGTTGCACCACTAACCGACTTGCTAAAGAAAGGAGCTACGATACTTTGGGAAGAAAAACATGAATCTTTCTTGAAACATTTCTTGAAACATCTTAAGGAGTATCTTGCTTCAGAACCTCTCTTAAAACTTCGAGACTTCACCCAAGAATTCGAGGTGATCACAGATGCTAGTAACCTTGCATTAGGAGGAGTCCTTACTCAAGAAGGAAGGCCTATAGCTTATACTTCTCGGAAGCTTAGGATTCATGAAGTGAATTATGCTACACATGAGTTAGAATTGCTAGCAGTTATTCATGCTCTCAAGCTATGGAGACATTATCTATTGGGACGCAAATTCCAATTGGTAACAGATAACAAGAGTCTTAAGTGGATTTTGACCCAACCTAACCTTAACATGAGACAGAGGAGATGGATAGAGCTCATGCACGAATATGATTTTGATATTAAATTTAGACCAGGTAAGGATAATGTTGTGGCAGATGCCCTAAGCTGTAAAGCTTTTTTGGGGGCAATTTCCATGGCTAACAACCCTATTTTAGACAAGGTCTCGGATGCTGCTGTTAGAGATGCAGATTACCAGATGCTTGCTAGTATCCTACGTGAAGAGAGGGTATCATCAAATCAACCTAAACCTCTACATTACTCCTTAGAAGATGGGAAAATTTACTATAGGAATCGACTATGTATACCTAAGGATTCTACCCTAAGGAATGCTATCCTATATGAAGCACATGATGGCCCAACTTCAGGACATCCAGGTTATGCCAAAACCATCAATACAATTCGCAGAAGTTACTATTGGCAAGGTATGAAGGGTGATTTCCTTCGCTATGTCAAGCAGTGTTTGTCTTGTCAAAGGATTAAGGCAGAGAGACTAAAGATGCCAGGTAAATTACATCCTTTAGATATTCCCCAAATGAAATGGGAATGTATTAGCATGGATTTTATCACCCGGTTTCCTTCTGTTCAAGCTGGCTATGATTCAATCATGGTCATAGTCGACTTGCTTACTAAAGTAGCTCACTTAATCCCAGTCAAGACAACCTTTACAGCTTCAGATATTGCTTGTTTGTTTGTGAAAGAGGTTTTCAGAATTCATGGTTAACCCAAGAGGATTGTCAGCGATCGTGATGCCAAGTTTACTTCAAAGTTTTGGGTATTATTGTTTCAAGCTATTGGAACCCAATTATGTTTTAGTACTGCTTATCATCCTCAAACTGATGGCCAAACTGAAAGAGTTAATCAAGTAATTGAAGACATCCTCAGAGCCTACTGCAATAGAGACCCTCGCAAGTGGGTTTAATACCTACCCTTGGTAGAGTATGCATACAATTCCTCTACTCATAGAAGTATTGGAATGACACCTTTTAATGCTCTTTATGGTCAAGAATGTTTATCACCTCTTAACTTTTCTGACCCCACTATAAGGGTAGAAGCCTCAAAGAAAATGCTTGAAGAAATGGAAGCTCAAACCAAAGCTATTCGAAGGGATATTCAAGCGGCTCAAGATCGACAAAAGAAGTACGCCGACTTAAAAAGATATGCTCGGATTTTTCAAAGAAGGTGACAAAGTTTTCTTACGAGTAAAGCCCAAAAAGAGAAATCTGTCTCTTGGAAGGTATAAGAAACTTAGCTACCGATATTGTGGACCTTACGAAATAATCAAGGTTGTAAGTGATCAAGCTTATAGACTAAAACTCCCTTCTCATCTCAAAGTGCATGATGTATTTCATGTAAGTCTGTTAAAACCTTATGTATATAACCCTGACCATGTCCTTGATGATGAGAAAATCATTTTACCTGCTCAAGATGTTCTACAACTCCAACCTGATACTATCCTAGAAACTCGGGAGAG
The DNA here is from genome assembly GCF_014529385.1 of Adiantum capillus-veneris. Classification (NCBI taxonomy): domain Eukaryota; kingdom Viridiplantae; phylum Streptophyta; class Polypodiopsida; order Polypodiales; family Pteridaceae; genus Adiantum; species Adiantum capillus-veneris. Next base: position 81,256,943 of record NC_140954.1, read on the forward strand.
AAAGCTTAGGAATAGATCCATCAAAGAACATCTTATCTTATGGAAGGATTTTCCTATAGAAGATGCTACTTGGGAAGATGAGACATCCCTTCTTAAGGATTACCCTTCACTGTTCTTGAGATGAGGGCATCTCAAATTCTAAGTTGGGGAGATTGTAAGGTCTCTACTTTCGAATTTCACACAAGTTCTATTACGCATTTGAATTTTTTTTAACCATCACTCATTATTTAAGATATTCGAGTTCAAATTATGAATCATAGGTTGAGAAAACCTAGAATTTAAAATTTACGCTGCAAAATTCTAACATGTTTAGCTATATGAATCACTAACTAACTTATTGCAAGACATATTTACTGATTGTAGAATTTTCTTTTACTACTGTAAAGTTAATATAAAACTATAAATTTTAACTTAAAAATGTAAAGTAAGTTATCATTAAGGAAATAAATAAAATAATTATAAAGACAAAAGAATACACAGGGATGACAAATGAAGGCACATGGACTCACCTGGACTCACATAGGAGGGGACAAAGTGGGACACACTGTCACATGAAAAGGAGAGGCTAGTCTTGACTAATCTTAATGAGGGGGGGGCTTTGTGGCCTTATCTTTTGATGAAAATGACAAAGTGGTCAAACTGATGGGTACCACAAGGGTACCAAAAACGCGGGTATGATTTTTGGGAAAAAAAAATATTTTATTTTTTTTTAAAAAAATTAAAAAATTATTTTTGTTTTTGAAAAAAAAAATTGGACGTTTTCTTTTCTGTTATAAATAGAGCATCCATGCTCACACTTTAGACATAGATTGCCTCTATAGCGCTCACGAAGTGCTGCCACTTCTCTTAGAGAGAAGGCGTCCACAAATCACTAAGAGAGCAAAAACTCTAGTGGATTAATAAGGTGCGTATTAATTAAGCATTCAATTAACTTTATGAATGATGTATGTGTGCTATCTCTTACTCTAATCTCTCTAATAGATTAGTAAGATTCAATTAGCTATGTGTGTGTGTGTGCTATCTCTTACTCTAATCTCTCTAATAGATTAGTAAGATTCAATTAGTTTTAAGAAGGAGATATATGTGTGTGTGCTATCTCTTACTCTAATTTCTCTAATAGATTAGTAAGATTCAATTAGTTTTAAGAAGGATATGTGTGTGTGTGTGCGCTATCTCTTACTCTAATCTCTCTAATAGATTGGTGAGATTCAATTAGCTTTAGAAAAGGATGCGTGTGTGTTCTCTTTTACTCTAATCTTTCTAATGGATTAGTAAGATTCAATTAACTTTAGAAAAGATGTGTGTGTATGTTTTCTCTTACTTTAATCTCTCTAAGTATACCTACTCTCTCTATTTAGTACATCTTCACTATTAACTTATGCATAGTTAATTGAAAGTTAATACATAAGAAAACTCATCTTATTCTTATTATACATGATGAAATTCTCATTCAACAATTTTATTGTCAATTAGATTAAGTAGAATTTTGAATAATACTAAAAATTGATTTAGTTGAAGTATAGAAATGGAAGTTAGAATTGGATTAGAATTGTCATGCATAAAAGTAATGCAGTCCTAAACTTTCACTTGTAGTTTACACACTTAATTTTTGATTAATTAAGATTAACAAATATTTGATGTATAGAAATTAGATATAGAACAACAACACTAAGTGTGAATCCGAGTTGGCGAGAGTTCAAATTACAGACTCTCTTTAGAAACAAGGAGACTACTACGAAAATTGATCAATTTAAAGTTCTAAGCGTATAACATAAGTGTAGTACAAAAAAAAAGAGAGGCTCCAAAGCGTGCTCAAACACAAGGCGCTAATGATCATGAAGCTGGTACAAGTAACGATGGAACTCCTACGGAACATGTTATGTCTCCACCAATCGAATCAATCGGAGCTATGGTACATGTAAGTATTGTAGTTTCAAGTTATGCATCATTGCATATGCGAGACCATATGAATATATTATTTACCTTATGAAAAGAAAACACGGACCAAAACCAAGGGGCTTAACCCCAAGAAACTCGGCATATGTTTGACAAGTAGGAAAGATTGTCTGGTTAAACTGGTTGCTATAGGAAAGAATGTTTGTCCAAAACCTTCGATATGGTTTCTCTCAAGTCTCTCTACTTATTAGCGCTGGCATTATGTGGCAGTTGCCGAGGCGTGAGATGACGCCCAGGATGGCACCGTTGATGCTGTGGTGGGAGTACACCCAAATTAGCCCAGCTGGATACTGCAGTTTTGTTTTGCCGTGGCGTGAGGATGACGCCCAGATTGGCACCGTTGTTGTTGTGACGGGAGTACGTCCAGATTAGCACAACGAGTACTTGTCGAGCGTTATGGGACGCTCATGAGGACAAGGGTTTTTATAAATAATGTATATACTGATCAGACATAATAGCGCCAGTAGAGATTCTTGAGTGAACCTAATCCAAGGGTTGTTGGTTTAAAATTGGACTACTTCTTGTTTGACTATTGTTTGTAATACTGTTTGAAGGGCTCTTTTAACGAACCAGTATCATAAATAAAGTAAAGGAACATGTATGTTTAAAGAGTGTGGTAGTAATTAGATAACAAAAGAAGGGTGAGTGTGGTGTGGAAAGTGGGAGAATGATACCCCGACGGTATCATTTTATGGACGGGTGGACCCTATGAGTCGGGTAACTTTCCAACGCTAGATTTTTTTTTTTTAAAGTCGTAAATCTTAAAAGAGACAAACCTTGGCGACTGTGCTTCTGAAACATGGGGAAAAAAGCGCGCAGGTTGGTCACTCTAAGATTTATATTTTTAGGTATAATTAATTATAGATAGTTTTTAGATAGGGTTATGGTGGTCACGCTCCGCCATAGCGAGATATGACCAATCCTTCAGTAACGGTTCATGTCCGTGGCTATGTAGTAGCGAAGGCAATGTCCGTTGGTTTTTATTTTTCAGGATTGGAGACCTATCAAAGATACTCCGCTCCTCTCAAAAAGGGGCAGGGACCTCACAACATGCGTGCATAAAAAGTGCTTTTCATTTCACGTCATAGAGGTGGTAGGAACACTATTTTGGTGATAAATCACAAACCGTTGTGAATCATCTCGAACCCTTTGAATGATAGGTAAAACACATCATTTAGAACATTTTCTCTCTTTGGTGTCATATGAAAAACACGCACGAGCTAAGAGATATGGTAAAAAAACAGCTTGTTGTCCACTGCACAACGAAATTTTTTGACTTTAGGCTCCTAAATAGATTCACCGGATGGGAAACCCCACTTAACCAATTAAAAATATTGATGATAAATGTATTTATTTCTCCATTATCACCTAAGGAATGCGAGTTATTAATCGTTCCATAACCGGTTTTGCCTACACGTGTAGGGGCGCTACCAAGGGGGGGTACCATATGATGTTGTGAGTTAACCGAGATGTTTATGTATGATTTATGGTTTGTTTCGGTGAGTTTTTTTCAACTATTACATGGTTATAAACTTATGTGAGAGTATATGGTTAGACATCCCAAACCGCATAGGCAGATATGATTCAAGTGGCTTTCTTTTTGGGTTACTGTTTGTTGTGTGAGTACCATATGGGTGAGATGATATGATAGAGTGATAGTCTATATTATGGAGCTGAGCTTGATGCATTGGTTTGAAGTGAAATACTTTCATTTTCATGTTTTGCGTGCTCCCGAAAATGCCAAAAAGTTGTTTTCTACATATGTGTGAAGTTATGGTTTATGGTTGACTTAAAGGTCAGAGTTGTTTTGCATCATGTTTATGGTGATGGAATGTTATCATATTATGTATGGAAACTTATGGATTGGTGTAGATGCCTCATATGCATGGTTATGATTGCTTTCCACCTTTTTAGGTCAAAACTAGGCTCTAGCTCTATGTGCTAGGGAGGTGAAGTGCAGATATGATGCATCAACTTTGCATGGTTGGATGTTGTCAAAATTGGATTTTTATATCATAATTAGTTGCTATTTGGACTATTTTTATGCATGAAAGAATCATGTCTTAAGGATCATATGTGTGTGGACTCATTATGATTTATAGTTAAGGGCTGAGATTCCCTCATGGATTATGGTTGTGATTTTATGGTGGAAGCTAGTGTGACTCATAGATTGTTTTTCTGGATATGGTGGGGCATTTAAAGATTCTCTGTTGTCATTCTCTCACGTCTCTGTGCACTCTATTTTACCCTCCACGATATTATCTCTCTCTCTCTCTCTCTCTCTCTCTCTCTCTCTCTCTTCCCGCAACGCGGTGTAGACATATATTCACCCTCCACAATGTTATGTTTTTTCTTGAATACGCTTTCATTCATAACACCCATTTAGAGGTAGCACTAGTTGCTAGGTACCTCTGGATGCAGTCCGGCTCATGGCCTAAAATCCATGCTTGGTCGAGCACTGAGAACTCCTCCCCTATGCAAATTCTTCCGCAACTCTAATGTATATTGAAAATTGTATAAAGGTGTAAGTTGTATATTTTATGCATAGACCCCCGGAGGGGTATCTCACTGTTGGACCCTGTGTCTACTCACAACATCATATCAACGAGGTTGGCCTTACCCAAGTTGGGTAGAGTACTCACCCGTGTGATATGATTGGATTATGGTTTATGGTTTTTGGGATTGGATCATGAAGTGATCTAGATGGTTTATGGTAGACGTGTAAGGGTAGAGACCCTGTACAGTCTAATTGTTTGGAAAAGATTGTTTATGCATATGGGAAGTGCTATTGTGATTGGACTCATGTGTTATGTTTGTCATGGCAGCATCACTACAAGACTAAGATCACCTACATAGCTTAGCCTTAGACTAAAGGATCATTGACCCGGGGCTTTGCTGTATCAAGGGTGTTGCCTAGATCTTCTTATTTTTTAGGCTCATCCACACGGTTAATGCGTCGGGGTTGAATGACCTACACGGCTAACGCGTCGGGGATTTTTCCTTGGCTTTGCCTAAACACCCGGTGCTGGGCATCAAAGAGGTGTGGCGCCTAAAAAACTGGTATGGTTGGTGTTGATACCCTACCACTTACTGGTACTTGGGATCCTTTCAGAGCTCGGGTTCATGGAGGGAGGCGAAGCGGCCTCAGCTTACGTCTGGCTCAGGTAGGTTGGAGGTGTTTTAGCTCTCTCGGTGAAGTGAAATTCTCTTTGTCCATAGTAGAGCGGATGTGGATGGGTGGACCGGTCAATCCCTACACAATGTCCAGTGCTCTGTTAGTTATTTTGTCATAAACTTTTGATGTTATGATATACCCAAATTTTGTCATTGCATTAATGTATGGTTGACTGTTTCATTTAGATGGGGCATTTAAAGATTCTCTGTTGTCATTCTCTTATGTCTCTGTGCACTCTATTTTACCCTTCACTATATTCTCTCTCTCTCTCTCTCTCTCTCTCTCTCTCTCTCTCTCTCTCTCTCTCTTCCCGCAACGCAGTGTACACATATATTCACCCTCCCTCCACAATGTTATGTTTTTTCTTGAATATGATTTCATTATAACACCCATTCAGAGGTAGCACTAGTTGCTAGGTTTTGATGCAGTCCGGCTCATGGCCTAAACTCCATGCTTGGTCGCGCGCTGAGAACTCCTCCCCTATGCAAATGCTTCTGCAACTCTAATGTATATTGAAAATTGTATAAAGGTGTAAGTTGTATATTTTGTGCATAGACCCCCGGAGGGGTATCTCACTATTGGACCCTGTGTCTACTCATAACATCATATCAACGAGGTAGGCCACTAAGTTGGGCGTTCACGCTTTCTAGATGGCAGATACTGTAACTGTAAATGGAGCTTTCAAGGGATAGCAAGCCTCCGTTACTCGCTTGATTGGGAAGTTGAAGCTTCATGTCCAAAGCTACATCAACAAAGAATATTTTTTCTCTCTCCTCTCAAACATGAGGATGTTATCCTAGGGACACCATGGCTCAACCGCATGGCTGCCAACATGAAGTTCCATGAAAGGAGAATCTATTTCACCTATAGATAAAAGAGCATGTATATAGATGCTAATGAGTCTGATCGTAGTATACCACTTCTAAATTCACCTGCTTTTGATAAGTCAATGAAAAGCTCAGTTTTCTTGTACATAATTTTTGTCAAAGAGTTTCTAAATGATGCTAATGTTTTAACAAAACAAAGTGTTAGGAATCAAGAAAATTAGACTTGTCTAATTTTCTAAATAGATTCCAAGATGTGTTTATCGATGATATCCCTATGGACTTACCTCCAAAATGAGGGGATGATGACCATCAAATTGAGCTCCTACCAAGAATCTCACCACCTAACAATCCTCCTCTTGTTGAGTTCCCAAGCTCAACAAGAGGAGATCATGAGGCAAGTACAAGAATTGGCAGACAAAGGGATGGTGAGGCCTAGCTCCTCTCCCTTTTGTTCTCTAGTCCTTTTGGTGCAAAAGAAAGATGGTACATACCACATGTGTATGGACTATCGAGCACTAAACCATATCTATCAAAAACAGATTTCCCTTACCATGGGTAGAAGATCTATTTGATAAGCTACAAGGTTTGACCTACTTCATTAGGATTGACCTTAAAAGTGGCTATCATCAAATAAGGATAGTGAATGAAGATATTGTAAAGATTGTGTTTTGTACAACGTTTGGACTTTATGAATATCTTGTCATTCCTTTTGGTTTGACACAGCCACATTCAATCATTTAATGGAGAAAATCTTTAGACCCTAGTGCAAATTCACTGGAGTGTTCTTTGATCATATCATCGTCTACTCCAAGTCCTTGGAGGAGCACAATAAACTCTCCAGGTGATTTTTCAAGATTTGAGGGAGAACAATCTTTTTATCAATAAAAAAAAGAGTGAATTTTTCATTCAAGAGATTCAATACTTAGGTCATATTATTTTTTTGGATGGTATCCGTATGGTTCCATCTATGTTAGAGGTAATAAAGTCATGGCCTAATCCAAGGAATCTACATGAGCTACAAAGATTTATTGGTATGTGTGCATACTATAGACGCTTCATTACAAAATTCTCTCAAATAGCAGGACCATTACATGACTTAACAAAGAAGAACGTTAAGTACTCATGGACTGCTAAAGAGCAAAATGCTTTTGACAAGCTCAAAGAGAAGCTTACCTCCAACTAGTGCTTATGCTTCCGGATCTCTCAAAGCCTTTTGAGATCCAATGTGATGCTTTTGGTGATCCAAATTACCCAAGTCTATCCATGAGAATATGGGAAATAGTTGACATGTTTAGCAAGCAAGCACACTTTATTCCTATTAAAAAGACTTTTCAGGCACACCAAATGGCAACCCTCTTCATATGCCAGATTTTCTAACACCATGGATTGCCAATAAGGGAATATAGACAATAGTTGACATGTTTAGTAAGCAAGCACACTTTATTCCTATTTAAAAGACTTTTAAGGCACACCAAATGGCAACCCTCTTTATATCCCAGATTTTCTAACACCATCGATTTCCAACATCCATCGAGTCAGATAGAGATCCTAGAATGACCAGTAATTTTTGGAAAGGTCTCTTTGAAAATCTGGATACAAGATTGAATTTCTGTTCGGCCTATCACCCACAAACAAATGGCCAAAGTGAGATAGTCAATCTTAAGATTCTTGATCTACTAAAGACTTATGTTACAGAAGTAGATCAACGCTCACAATGGGTGAAGTACTTACCCCTTGTAGAGTATGCTTGTCCATACTACTACGAGAAAGGCACATTTTGAGATCATAGAGGGAAGACCTAAAAGTCCATTGCTACTTAAAGTACATGGGAAGATCTTCGCTGTTGTTGATGACTATAGCCGTGACCTACAAGAATCTTTCCAAAAGATTAAGGAGGCTATATCCATCTCTCAACAAAGGCAAAAGGTTGCTGCTGATAAGCACATAAGGGCCTTAATATTAAAGAAAATGATTGGGTCTTACTCAAGTTTCCCAAGGCTCAATTAAGGCAAATGACGGGCAAAAATCCTACAGGCCACCAAAAGTATTATGCTAGACTAACAAAAAGATACTATGGTCCTTTTCAAATCTTGAAGCCAATCAATGACATGGCTTATCAACTCAAGTTGCCCAACCATTGGCTCATACACAATGCTTTTCATGTGAGCCTACTTAAGCCCTACAAAGAAGAGCCACCAAGAGAACCAATTATTTGGAGACCCTCCAAAAATGGAAGACCAAGAAGAGGTGCTACAACCCAAAGCTATCCTTCGGCATGAGGACAAGATACTATGACATGGTAAGATTATCCGATGGTATCTTATTAAGTTCAAAAATTATCCTTTTAAAGATGCTAGATGGATGCAAGGAATACAGCTTACGGATAGTATGAACCTTGTCAATGCTTACAATGCTATGTTAGAGTAAGAAATGTACATGTTTTTTTAAAATGATCGATGTTTTTTTCTTATAAGACTAATTCTCTCTTTCTTGTGCACAAATTTAAGTAGTATGATTGCTTAGAATCATGTTGTTAACCCTCACGGACACCCTATCACCTTCGATGGACGCATCTTATTTATTTGATTGAGTCATGGACCGGGCTTGTCGGTCCAATAGGTGTGTAGGTGATCGCCAATGAGAGGCGCACCACTTCTCTTAATTTTACAGAAGTTTTGCAATGACATGCCACTATGGGCGCCCATGTGTGAATGGGCCAAAATCTTATAAAAGGTCCATTTGATCTAAAAATCCTCATTCTTTGAGTTGTAAGCTAAGAAGTGCTCTTGCTCCATCTCTGTCTCCTTATCCTTCGTGAATGTGTGTGTGTATGCTAGAGAGAGAGAGAGAGAGAGAGAGAGAGAGAGAGAGAGAGAGAGAGAGAGAGAGAGAGAGAGAGAGAGAGAGAGAGAGAGAGAGAGAGAGAGAGAGCATTGCGGCGACATCGACAGTGGCGAGGTGGTAGAGAGTGGCATCAGTGGTAGCTCCTTCTTCTTTGTAGCACAAGATTCTTCACGACGGAAGCATTGAGAGGTGAGTGACACACCATTGTTCTTTGAGCTTGCTAGGATTCTCTAGCTGTGTGTTGTAGCCTTTCGAGGCCCGCACACAGTGCACAAGAAAGTTCCCAGCCTTCGACATGTATGGCAAAGCGTACATTTTTGGCATCATTGCCAAGGACAGCCTTGCATTAAGCTTGAGGAGCACTCAGTGCTACCTCTAGAAGCATTTCTTCCATCTGTTTTTCTGCTTTTTGTTGAGTTCTATGAGAACTGTTAAGTGGCTGCAATGGACAGATGAGCAGGTTTTCTGTTAACTACTGCTAAGTGATTGTAATGTGCAGTTTAAGCAGGTTTTTGTCAGATTCTGTTAGTGGTTGTAAGCTCTATTAGAGCTGCATTGTAGTTAATTTGTTAGTGTTGCAAGATTTGTATTTTGTACGTGCTAGTAGAGCTATTAGTGAGTGTAGATAGTGAGAAGTAGAGTAGACAGTGAGCAACAGAGTTGACTGTGTGTGAGTGTGCAATTTTGTGTTAGACAATTAATTAGTTGTTAATTAGATGCAAGGAGGTTAGACAGAGCTCCTAGGAGCTGCTGTGTGTGAGAGATCGGCGTCCACATGGCCACATTATCCTCAGAAAAACTTTTTTTGAAAAAAATAAAAATAAAAAACGCTCGAGAATATTGAGACCAAAAAGAATTTTGAAAATTAAATTTAAAAAACCTTATCCTAAAAGGAAGGGATCGGGATTGGTCCCTCGAGCCTCGAGCCCGAGCCTAGGCCTCAGTCCTTAGTCTTATGATATACTACTCACACTACCTTATATATATAAAGACTAGGATCTCAAGTGAAGGGAGGGCATGTGGGACAAGTTCCTCAAGTCCTCCACCATCCCTTCACACTCACCCTTTGGACTTACTAATGCTAGCCCTCTCCCCACCTAGGAAAAGACTAGTTTTAGGATTTCGAGGGTTGTACGTAACCGAATCGGGGGCTGTAAAACACGGCCCATATCTCTAGCCAAAATGCTCGTTTTGAGCTATCATACGCCATATTCCGTGGCTCGGTTAACAAAAGGGACCAAAAATACAAAAAAAAGGGTTTTAAACACCTAAAAACCTAGGTGAGCGGCCTTCACGGGCACTCACCAACACCTCTAGAGTGTTGAGGTCACATGCACCTACACTCTGATTGTGTTCTAGAGGACGATCACATTGAGAGTGTCTTCGTTTACGTGGACACTCATTATTCCTCTACCTTAGGATTTAGGCCCTCAGGAGTTAGCAAGAACCCAAGGTAGTACCACTCCAGAAGACCCACATATTGCGTCTAGTGACTCTTCCTCTGACTACAATGTGATGGAGGGTTACACAATGCATAATCCTTATAGATCAAGCCAAGACATGCATGCCATCGGCCCACGGTATGGGCCGAGCGTGCTTAGCCGCTTCAAGGAAACCTTTAGTAGAGCCACTCGCTTCGAACATGGGGCTAATGATGTAAATGAGGGGGGTGGAGAAGTTAATTTTCCATTCATAACCAACATAGACCCCATGCTCCTGGAGAGTGTGCACGTGAATACTACATTCATTGCACCCCCTGACTCTTCAAAGCTATTCCCCTCCGAGGTTATATTACCTGATGGTAGAAGCATTGCCGAAGTGCAAGAGGTTGAGTGGTATATCATTGCGGCTGGAGAAAAGGAAATCAAGAGCTTACGCAAGGCAGAACAACGAAGAGAGCTAAAAGAAAAATCCCCTATGTCAATATCGTTACTAGGAGAGCAATCGAGTGCTCCTAAATTAGCGACCATTAAGGGTCAACCCATAGAGAGCCACATTGCATCTAGCTCAAAGGACACCCCTAGCACCTTAATCCTAGATGGAGCATTCCTAAATGAGAACTCGGAGTACGAACTACAAACAAAAAATCTAACTGACCTATACACATGTCACACCTATCACATGGGTTGGTTAGATGTCTTGCAATCCACAACGGGTGCTACTAGTATAGAGGATCAACAACAAAGAGTTTGTGAGGTCATCCACAAGGTTTTGAGCTAGAGAGACATAACAAAGGGATCCACATGCCTTCAACGGGTCTCATGAGATTCTTGGATACAGGGAAGGCTAAACAACCAACCTTATTGCAAATGGAGACTCCTTTGGTAAGTCCAATGGATCCTCTATATGTTTTTTTTCCAGGGGTCTCAGTGCAATCTGAGCCCACAAGTGATAGCTTTACTTTTCCAAGTCTAGCTCATGTTTTCCTTGATGACACCACAGCTACCATGCTACCCCAGTGATAGGCATGCCAAGAAACACTCCATGGACCTCTTTTGTTAGTAAAGCACTGCTACATGGTAGCTCAATGCCTGCAACAGTACCTACAAGTGTGTACCAATCATATACACCTATGGGTCCTTGTAATCATGTAGCTCCTACCCCTCCCATTGTTTCAGCAACTTATGATCCACAACCACAACATCTAAGCTCTTATTTCAATGGGACCATATGGGCTAGCATTAGCATGTCACATCTGATGTCTGCTATGCCTAGGGCCACACATATGAACTTTGGGCCACCAGATGACAGAACACCGTACTAGACTTGGAACCTAAGGGCTTCCTATGCGCCAAGCCCAATGCCAATACCTACTCCACATGTAGTCTCTGGAGCACCTTCACCCACGGTGCCTACTCACTTAGGTGACTTGGCAACATTTTCTCAAGCTATCGATCAATCTATTGCTGAGAATATGCGTAACATGCCTGATAGAGAGCGTAGAAGTGAGTCAGTTAAAATAGCCAAGATCACACAAACATTTAATGGAGACGGGGATGTGAGAAAGCATGTCGAAGTGTTTGAACAAATATGCGATTTCCTAGGAGAACACAATGACCTACATAAGAGTAATGCTTTAAGCCTGAACTTAAGTGGGAGGCTCGGGATTGGTATAGAACCCTAAGGGTGGAAGAAAAAATGATTTACCCTACCCTTAGGAGTCTTGAAAGAATACATATGAGAGGGAGTGCTTTGGGGTGTAGCATCTCAACCTCCAGAAAGCCCAACGAAAAGAAGGAGAGTCGGTGAGAGACTTTATTAGTTGCTTGAAGCATTTGAATTCTTGTTGTAATCCAAATGAGCGCTTCAATAATAACCAATTTCTTGATAGATTCATTAGGGGATTACGACATGAGGAAATCTACAATGGCCTAGTCACTAGAGGTATCACCACTTGGGAAGAAGTCACCCCACCAATGCGATCCAATTGGAGGATAATTTAATAATTCAAGGAGAAAGAGTGTCTGTTGAGCCTAAATCTACTAGCTTGCAAGCATCTGGGAATCAGCCAATGACCCTAAAGCCTATTTCTAAGGAGCCAAAGATATCTGAGATGACTTTAGCAGATCTCACCAAGGCCATTCAACAGAGTCTTAGAGACAATCATGCTCCACAAAACAACCATATGTATCCAAGAAGGGAGCAACAATGGTGCTCATCATGCTATGGTCTGCATAGTACCAGTGAATTCCCTACTTTTAGAGTAAAATTCAATGGGAATTAAAATGCCTGTGGGAGGTATGGTCATCAAGCTAAGGATTGCATAGTATTTAAGCACGCGATGACCAATAGACCAACCTTAGCATGGACAGGTACACCTCGAGTGCCTACATTGATGCTGACTCCAACCTTAGACCAACGTTAGCATGGACAGATACACCTCGAGTTCCTACATTGATGCTGACTCCACCTCTTTAATAAACGTCACAAAACATGGTCCCTACGGCCCAAAATGTTGTTCAAACAACACCCTTACCACCTCTAGTGCTAGGACCGCAACCATCACATCGGAGAATCACTTCTCTAAACCAAGTGGGTTGTGAGTCATCTATTGCTTTTTTGGAAGGCTGTGAGGAAGATATAGACCCTAATATTGCCTATGGGATTGATGCACTTGAAGAAAGTCCACAATACTACATGGAGGACTATTGGGGACAAGTCAAACCTATCTATCAAGTAGCTGCTCTTGCTACAAGAGGCCAAAATATCAATTACACTGCCAAGAGACCACCTCTTCAATGCTATGAGTGTGGAGGTCCACATCGTGTAGCCGAGTGTCCTATTAGGCTACAAAACAATGCTACACTAATGCAAACCAATCAAGGAACCACGTCTACAATGCCGATACTCATGTGTAACCGCTGTGGCATAGATCATTTGATTGCCCAATGTCCGAATTATCCAAATGCGTCGAAGATCACGCCATTAAACTTGATTGAGGTTACGGAGGAGCCATCACAAGGTACCCCTGTGGTACCAGTAAATGTACTCACACGGTCGATGCTCCAAAAACAAAATTATATTCTTGAGGAAAGAGACATGGCATCCATTGCCCAATCTCAGAGAAGAAGAAAACATGAATGAAGAGATCGCAAAAGGCAGTGAAGTAGGACCCATTTTAAAGACCAACATAGGGACTGGTGATGACCCCGCATATATGAACGACGCTGACGAGGATTCTGATTCAGGTAAAAGCATGGAGACAAAACGACCACTAGGAAAGAAACCAACAAGGACGATCATCATGAGGCATAATGAGCAGGACCCAAGAAGAAGATAGGAACTTACCCAAACTCTATAGAGGAGATTGAGCGATTCAAGCAATTAAGGAGTTTGGTAGAAGATACCCAAAGGGATCTAGAGCCACCACCTAGGCAGATCCAAATTACAGACACAGTGTTCTCTACACAACAACAACCTCACAAAGTCCATAGACCCCTAGCCATACCTAGTGTAATCCAAGAAGAGAGCGACTTAAAGTCATGGGAAAGTGGGCGTACTCACTTCATGTTGGAAAGAATGTTTACAGAGGGACAACCTGACCCTATCGAAGAAATGGAGATGCCATTTTCCCCACGTCAAGGGACTGAAGCCCAAAAGGTGTCGTTAAATATTGCCAAATTGATGGATTTCATGGCTTCAGAAGTTAGAACCACCATCATGTCCAAACTATATGGAGACCCCGAGCTATTCTTAGCTCTTCGAGCTTTCCTCAATGGAGAAATGAAAGTCGGGCTACCATAATTTTCACAGATGGATGGAGCTAGGGAGATGCCAATAGAGGAGGAACACTTAGATCCACAACCCAACCTAGATGAGAACTCTGTTGTAGAAATACATGTTAACAAGTTGGGACAATACTTTGAGGGTGATGAATCCAATGCAACCATACCAATCACTACCAAGAGATTAACTATGAAGGGAATCCTTGATGGTGGTGCTGGGGTTAGCATTGTGACTAAAAATTGCTGGAAAACTATGGGAAGAACTCACCTTAGAACCACAACCATAGTAGTAAAGATGGCAATTGGGCTATTGTTAAACCTATTGGGATGCTAGAAGATCTCAAGATCAAGGTCTTTGGACACAAAATAAGAAATATCTTCATTGTTATGGATTTCTCCAAGCACACTATGACATCTGAGATGATCTTAGGATGTCCTTTCATGAGGGAAGCAAAAATGATGCATGACTGGTCTAAAAACCATGTCTACTTGCAGTTCCAAGGTTTTGTCATTCAAGTGGATCGTGTAACTGGTCGAGCACATCCTCTAGAAAATGGATTTATAATTGATCATAGATCACATACCATAGGTAACTCGGCCCCATTGCAGTTTTGTTACACATGTAAAATGGACACTGATGTTGGGAAACATTCTCCTTATATGGATGTTCTATCTAGGATAACTGAGTCTGACAATGTGGATTGGGTCCACCTAGCAGTAGCCATAGACACTTGGGGGAATAGGGGGACGACCTGGTTAATACTTGAGGGGGATGAAATGCCACCACTCGTATCTTTGAATATGATAAAAGCAATGCATATAGCTTCTCTTGACCTACAAGATGAAGGCTTGACTAACATTAGAACCAATAGCGTCTCACAAGACTATAGCCCACACGATTTGGAGTCAAAACCATCAATTGAAATTGACTCTAAGGACAAAGAATCTGAGTTAAATCTTAGTGAAAATGTGGGGACAAACCATTTAGAGCCCAATGGTACCCAAAATGACAATCTATCCAAGGGAGCAGAAGACACAAGTAGCGATTCATCTAGTGACTCTTCACTAGAGATCCACCGTAATAAAAAATTAGACAAGAAGAGATATAAGAGGCGACGATATCGAGAAAATGTGCATGCTAGAATAAATGAAAAGAAATCTATCACAGAATGGATTAATTATATAGGGGCACATGATGCTCATTAAAAGTTGGTAGATAACTGGGGTGAATACCTTCAAAGCGTTATGTGGTGTAGTCCACAACCCATTGACATCGCACAACTAGAGGCTACAGAGAAGCCAAAGTTGAGCAGTACTGTAAGGAGATCACAAAATCAAGAGTTAGCTCAATAACAAAAGGAAGCGAAAGTGAAATCACAGT
The DNA here is from genome assembly GCF_014529385.1 of Adiantum capillus-veneris. Lineage (NCBI taxonomy): Eukaryota > Viridiplantae > Streptophyta > Polypodiopsida > Polypodiales > Pteridaceae > Adiantum > Adiantum capillus-veneris. The sequence continues at coordinate 81,272,351 of NC_140954.1, forward strand.
CCATAGAACAACAAGACCCCACAGACTTACACCTTGCACCCGATCATTTCAAATCCTACACCACGGAGGAGCGTAAGGTTGTGTATACAAAGGCTCAAAGAAAACCTATCGATGGAAGCAATGGAGTCTATGATGGTCCAGCAATAGTTAAGGAAATAGAGTTAGCAGACCCAGGTGAGAAGTCCAAAACCTGTCTTCATTTTTTATTAATAAAATTCTTTTAGTGCTAGGAATAATTGTTTTGTCATGAAAATTTTCAATTTATATAAATACTTTCAAAGTTAAATGAAAACAAAAATCCAACAATCACCATAATCATTCCATTGAATTACACAAAACATGACCTTTACATAAAACCCATGGTACATACAAGAGTTAATACAATCATTGACTCATACTATGTACACGATGGTAACACTCCTATACAAAAATCTTTTGAACTACTAAAGGGTCAGATAGGGGATCAAAAAGTAACATCTTTTGGTCCTCTAAACTTAAAGCCTACCCTCATGGGTCTGATTCTACCTGGGTATATAAATTTAGCTATGCGATCAAATAACTAATGGTTCTGAGACACCTCTATCCCATCTATAGTAAGGGTTTGATCATGATCTTTAGTCCCACTGAAAAAGTAAACTTCAATGGTTTGAAGTGTTTCGGCCCATTTGAGTCTCTTCAAGTTTAGTGCTAGTCCCTCTATATGTCCCACATCAATAAGGAAAATCTCACCAAACTTTGACCAGCTGATTCCCCACATAGGAGGAGGAGAAAAACATCTCGTCTAGTAATTGCATAATGCTCTTGAAAAATAGAAAATCTCTGGATTTACAAGTAGCCTCAAACATGACATTGAAGATCATAAACTTCAAGTAGGCATGGCAAACATTTTCCTGTATTGATGGGAAAATTCTCGTTTCCTCACTTTCAAAACAACCTAATTATAATTGCAAAATTACTTATTAAACCCTCATGTTGTTAACCTTCCCCCTAGGTTTAGGAACTTACTAACTCATGCTCTGATACCACTTCTGAGATTCCCAACCCGCCGACACCAAAGTGGGATGGGATCCTTGACAAGTCTCTAGGCCTAATAAAAATCAAAATCTCTAAACAAGAAAAATCCAAGGAATAGACCTTTACCATTGACAATGGCTTGGATCTATAGCCCTAGAGGAAGACCTATTCCTGTCTCGCAGCGGAAACGGGACAATATATTAAAAGTCCAAAAATATTTTGGTCCTATAACTTCCACAAATTGGGCTAAGGTATCCTCAACCAACGCTTTTTTTGCCCTTACAAATGTGAGAGCACAGCCGTTGGTGAGCTCCTCTTCCAATTGGAGAAGTTTACAAAATAATTTTAGTGCACGAGAATGGATATTACGTGACTAATCAAATCCACCGTCCATGATTGACAACCTTAGTCAATCCCCACTTACCACAACCGCACTCACACATGATACTTTGTTATTTAATTACTACCACATTCTTATCATAACTAAAATAAAAATTCCTTTTATCTTTCATAGCAATAATTCATTAAAACAACCCTTGAAAGCAGTATTGAAAACATTCTTTTACAAACAAACATCTTTAGACTTAAGACAAGGTACTGTCAATCTAAAGTATCTCTGACTAGTACTGGCTTGTCTCAAGAACACCTATATGGGGGTGAAAATACGGCACCAATTTCTTATTCATAAAACCAAGGTGAAAAAGACATCACCCAAAGTCCAGGCGCCCATACGCCAACCAATCGCTCATACAACCGGGTGGTTCCCCTAGGATAAAAACGATATCCTAAGTAGTATCCAAAAACATATACATTCACGGGGTAAAGAATCCACGTACACGGAGGTAACCGACTCATGCATGGCCGACTCGCCATCATTACTCATCACCTACAGTAAAAATATTCCAAGGAATCAGAGGTGTCTTGAGACAAGCTGTCTTAAGGATGATAAATCATTCTTTCCTAGGTCAAGCAGTCTTAGCCTAAACAGTTTTTTCCTAATTACAAACAATACTCGTTGATTTCTTGGAAGTTACCTTTCGTTTTGTGGCCAATTATTCTTTTTTTGATTCTTACTCACTCCTTACGTATATGCAATGTTAACTTATAAAAGAACTTAAACTATTTAAAGACTTAATTGAATAATGGTAAACCCACCTAGGACTGATCAGCCACCTGCTCTGCTGCGTTAGCACCTAAAGACTCTCCTTTGTAGTCCTACTACTAGGCCTAGCCTCGTGGTCATGGGACGCCCTAGCCCTCTTGTGAGTTGTATCGTCCTCATCGGACTGAGGATTTCCCCGGGTCCTCTTTGGAGCCATAGGGATAGCCTTATAAAAGGATACTTAATTGATAAGAGAATTAATTGAATAATCTCTCTTTTTTTAAAACCCAAAAATAGGGATTTTTGGACTTAGTAAGTATCTTCGATAAATATATGGGTGAGATATTATTTCCTTAACTTTGTTCTAGTATTATTGTGCTCCCATAATTATCCTATAATTATCAAAGTTATTTTATTAATTTCTTTATTTAATTTCTCTTCAAAAATACCCTAATTTAGCTTTAGTAATTTATGAATTACTAATCTACTCATGGGATATTTATCCTAGGTAGATTTTGATGTATTATAACCGTGGTAGTTATCTTGCTAACTTATAAATTGATTTGCTAATTTTCCTTCTCAATCTATAGTCAAAATCAGATAATATTAGCTAAGGTAATTAGCTAAACTAACTATCCATGCTTAAGATAATTATCCCTACTTTCTAATGTTGTTTTCCATCTCTTGTAGTTACTATGTAATTATATAAATTAATTTTCTAGTTTCCCTTCTTTAATTTATAGTTAAAATCAAACAATATTAGCTAAGGTAATTAGCTAAACTTATTATCTCTACTTAGGATAATTATCCCAACTTCTTAATGATGTTTTTCATCTTTATTAATTACTATGTAATTACTTAAATTAGTTTTCTAATTTCCCTTCTCAATTTATAGTCAAACATAGATAATTTTAACCTCATTAATTAGCTAGACAAACTTTTTGTGCAAGGCCTAAATATCTTGGCTTCCTAACACTAATTTCTAGCTCTAATAATTATTGTATAATTATCTAAGTGATTTAGCTAATTTCCCCCTTCAATTTGTGCTAAAAAATAGACAATTTAAACCTAATTAATTATCTAGACTAATTTTCTATGCATGGCCTAATTATTTTGGCTTCCTAAAATGTTTTCTAGCTTTGATAATTACTGTATAATTATCTAAGTGATTTAGCTAATTTTTGGAACCCTTCAATTTATGCTCAAAACAAACAATTTTAGCCTAATTAATTAGCTATACTAATTTTTTGTGCATGGACTAACTATCTTGTCTTCCTAATAGTGTTTTCTAGCTTTAATAATTACTATATAGTTATCTAAGCGATTTAGCTAAATTCCCCCTTCAATTTATGCTCCAAAATAGACAATTTTAGCCTAGTTAATTAGCTAGACTAATTTCTTGTGGATGGCCTAATTATACCGACTTCCTAGCAGTATTTTCTAGCTTTGATACTTACTGTATAATTATCTAAGTGATTTAGCTAATTTCCTCCTTCAATTTATGCTTGAAAACAGATAATTTTAGTCTAATTAATTAGCTGCACTAATTTTTTGTGCATAGCCTAATTATCCTAGCTTCTTAATAGTGTTTCCTAGCTCTAATAATTATTGTTTAATTGTTTAAGTGATTTAGCTAATTGCCCTCTTTAATTTATGCCAAAAAATACATAATTGTAACCTAATTAATCAGCTAAACTAATTTTCTATGCAAGACCTAATTATCCCAGCTTCATTACAATGATGTATAGCTCTAATAATTACGGTGTAATTATCTAAGTGTGTTAACTAATTTTCCCTTTATTTTATGATTAAAAATAGTTAATTTCTATCTAGTTTATTAGGTTAAATTACTCAAAAAATTAAGATCTCATTTCCCTGGCTTCTAGATAGCATAACCAAGCTCTAAAAATTATCCTATAGTTATTTGGGCCTAAAAACTATTTTTCTTCATAAGTCAACCTAAAATTAATCATTTTCAACTTAATATGCAGTAATTAAATAATTAGATTAGTGATCAATCTTAAGAAATTAGTGATCAACAGCCTAATGATAATTAAGAGAGTAGTTAATAATAGGGAATGCTTAATCTTTAATTAATAGTTTAATTATGAAAATTAGTCAAAACTTAAACTATTTTGTTAATTAACCAAAATTAAACTAATTCCAAAGAGTTTTTGCTCTCTAAGTAATTTTTGAGAGGAGTTGTCTTATATGCAAGACAAATCTGCTAGGACTTCGAGTCTGAGTTCAATTGTGAAGATAAGGGGGACTATTTATAGGTTTTTAGGGCCCATCGACTGTGTCTGGAAGTTACTTGCACTTCTAGGCACGCCCCCAGCCTTCCCTTAGCTCCACCTACTGCTAAATCAAGCCTGGGTAGGTTCATTATTGCTCCACATAGCCCTCGAGATACACCAAATTGATTTTTGCTATTTTTCTGACCTATTACAGTCACCCTCTAGATGATTGTTTTTCATATACGAGTGCATGTATGGATTAACCGACACTACAAGAGGCTATTCATATTAGCGACGCTCACACAGCGACGCTCAAAAAAAAAAAAACCCGGCGTCGCTACGAGCGTCGCAAATTTACAAGTAAATTTGCGACGCTCATAGCGACGCCGGTTGGGCTAAAAAAAAATAACAGAGAGCGCCCAAAAACTCAGATCTCAGATCTGAGTTTTTCGACGCCCTCAAGCAAGGAGCAGGTAACGCTCTCCCTCTCTCTCTCTCTCTCTCTCTCTCTCTCTCTCTTTCTTCTCCACACACACACACACACACACACACACACGAGGAGAGGAAGGAGAGCCAGGTATGCTCCTTCCCTCTCCTCACTCTCATGTTCCCTTCCCCTCTTTCTCTCTCCCTCTCTCTCTCTCTCCCTCTCTCTCTCTCTCTCTCTCTCTCACACACACACACATAGTGTTTTTGAGAGAGAGAGAGAGAGAGAGAGAGAGAGAGAGAGAGAGAGAGAGAGAGAGAGAAAGAGTACAAACATAAACAAAAACGCACACACACATACATAAACAAAGAATGCACACACGCATTGAGAGAGGAAAAGAGAGAGAGAGCATGCATAAACAAAAAACGCACACATTGAGAGAGGAAAAGAGAGAGAGAGCATGCATAAACAAAAAACGCACACATTGAGAGAGGAAAAGAGAGAGAAAACATGCATAAACAAAAAAACGCACACACCTTGAGAGAGAAAGAGAGAGAAACTAGTTTAACGTCGTAGGAAACTAATTAAAATTAAAAGACCTAAAGATCTAGCCGACGAGGAGTTGAACTCAAATGAAGACTTGATGAAGATTCGAATGCGCGAATACTGCAAACACAAGCGTTCCGAAGTGCAAAAAGCAATCAAGCATGGGTGGAACAGGCCAGATTGGCTGGCCAAAGAAGATTGGAAGAATGCGAAGAAAGCGGCGCGCGAGAATCCTGACAAGTGGAAGCAACAAAAGGATGCAGCCAGAGCGCGAGTAGAGGCAGGGAGCTCGCACCACTTGGGGAGCGGTGGATGGGCATCATTTGAGGCCGATTTTGTAAGTGTTTTCGCATTGCTCTTTATGTTCGATAGTTTAGGGTTTATGAGTTTTTTAATTCTAACATAATGAAATCTTTGTATGTTTTGACAGTGGTCGATGACAGGACGTGATCCCACACCGTACGAGCGTGAGTACGCAGGCAGGAAGGGCTTAAACGCCCTGATGGACATTCTCAGTTCTCGCGGCGGCATGGTTAGTATTAGGGTTTACTCTTTTCTATTTTTTGTATTGTTTTATAAATGTCGTTATATGTTTATACTTACTGAAAGCTGTCTTATTGTCTTTTTTTGCAGAATCCGACAGATACGCCGCTTGGACGCGATGAGACGTCCGACTAGACGACGTCAGTTTAGCCGTAGCTAGATAGCATTAGTTTAGGGTTTCTCATAGCTTATGTATCATGAGACGGATTTTATACATCTTTTTGAACCATGTATATTATTACATTTGTCACCACAGTTCATTTTGCTAATCAATTCTTTATGCCTATGATGTTGTACAATTGTCATTATTACATTTGCCAATCAATTCATTTTGCCTATGATGTGTATAATTGTCAATTTTACGCTTGTCAATTTTGCAAACAATGCGTCTTGTGGGTGACTATTTTGGGTCTATTATCTACCCTTGCACTTTTTGTAAAAAGTGAATCAAGTACAATATGGTTGATGGGTGGCAGGGCATTCAATGCCCTGTCACCAAATTTTTTTTCTCTCGGGCGTCGCTATAACCGTCGCTATTTATGGCTCTGTAGCGTCGCTATAGACTTCTGTGTAAACGTCGCTATAACTGTCGCTATAATCGTCGCTATGACCGTCGCTATGAGCGTCGCTATATAGCGACGCTTATAGCGACGCTCTCGTAGCGACGCTATTAGTGACGGTTTTAGCGACGCCAAGGGTTATAAAAACCCAGTGTATTTCCGTCGCTAACAGCATCACAGGAGCACACAACCTCTTGTAGTGCGAGTATGTTTGAAAAGTCATCCCATGATTAACATGCTGATTTATGCACATGATGCGTTTATGATCATGTGCGTGTATAAAAAGCGTTTTTTGGTTCACGTCATAGAGGTAGTAGGAACACTGTTTTGGTCATAAGTCACAAACCATTGTGAATCAGCCCAAACCTTTTATACTAGAGATAAAACACATCATTTAGAACATTTTCTCTCTTTGGTGTCATATGAAAAACACGCACGAGCTAAGAGATATGGTCAATAAACAGCTTGTTGCCCACTGCACAAACCAAATTTTTTGACTCCAGGCTCCTTGGAGAACCACTATATAGATTCACCAGATGGGAAAACCCACTGAAGTAATTGAAAATCTTGATGATAAATGTTATTTAGGTCTCCGTTATCACCTCGGGAATGCGAGTTATCAATCGTTCCATAACCGGTTTTGCCTACACATGTAGGGGCGCTACCTAGGGGGGGTACCATATGACATCGTGAGTTAACCGAGCTGTTTATGTATGATTTATGGTTTTTTTTGGTGAGATGATTTCAACTATTAGATGGCCATAAACGTATGTGAGAGTATATGGTTAGACATCCCGAACGACATAGGTAGATATGATTAAAGTGGCTTTCTTTTTGGGTTATTGTTTGTTGTGTGAGTACCATCATATGTGTAAAGTGATGTGATCGAGTGATAGTCTATATTATGGAGCTGAGCTTGATGCATTCGTTTGAAGTCGATTACTTTCATTTGCATGTTTTGCATGCTCCCAAAAAATGTCAAAAGTTGTTTTTTGCATATGTGTGAAGTTATGATTTATGGTTGACCTGAAGGTCGGAGCTGTTTTGGATCATGTTTATGGTGATGGAATGTTATCATATGATGTATGAAAACTTATGGATTGGTGTGGATGCCTCATATGCATGGTTATGATTGCTTTCCACCTTTCTAGGTCAAAGCTAGCTCTATGTGCTAGGGAGGTGAAGTGCAGATATGATACGTCAACTTTGCATAGTTGGATGTTGTCAAAATTGGATTTTTATATCATGATTAGCTGCTAGTCGGACTCTTTTTATGCATGAAAGAATCATGTCTTAAGGATCATATGTGTGTGGACTCCGATTGACTGCAGGTGATTAATCAAACTCCAAGTGTGGGAGTTGGTTCAGTATGATTGTGATTTATGGTTAAGGGTTGAGATTCCCTCATGGATTATGGTTGTGATTTTATGGTGGAAGCCGGTGTGGCTCATGGTTGTTTTTTCTGGATATGGTTATGCTGTCAAAATTTTTGTAGCCATGTTATCTTCTAAAGTGGTTATGCAAGATTGGTCGTGCCTCACCCAAGTTGGGTGGAGTGCTCATGCGTGTGATATGATTGCATTATAATTTATGCTTTTTGGGATTGGATCATGAACTGATCTAGCTGGTTTATGGTAGATGTGTAGGGGTCAGGGATTTGATATTTACGTAATTACTTCAAATTTTGTGTGATCACAAGGTCCTATTGACACATTTACATGATCACTGTAAACATGATCACACAGAACCCGGTTAGTGGTGACTTGAAAACCCACAAAATTCCCGCCGGGCTTTTTAGTTTTCCCGACGTGCCCGTTGGGATACATTATTTTCCCTGCGGGCCTGCAAGGAATACTAAAAAGCCCAGCGGGCTGTCAACGTTATATATACGCGGGCCCGATCGAGCCTGCTGGGTATTAGCGTCTTGCTTTCATCTTCTGAGAGAGAGAGAGAGAGAGAGAGAGAGAGAGAGAGAGAGAGAGAGAGAGAGAGAGAGAGAGAGAGAGAGAGAGAGAGAGAGAGAGAGAGAGAGAGAGATCTTGCGACCATCTTTGCAGGTACGTCGAGAGTAGAGAGGAGAGAGTGAGAGAGGGGGTCGTGTGGGAGCGTGCTCTATGTCGTAGTGCGCGGTAGTAGTAGAGTACTTGACCACACACTCCAGATATGTGTTGTGTGTGTGTGTATGCATTATCGTAGTGCGCAGCAGTAATAAGGTACCTTACCACACAATGGGAGTGTGTGTGTAAGCTGTTCTACGGAACAGCTTATCTCACAGGGGCATCACCTCGGTGATGCGGGGAAGATGGTGTCCTTGTGGTGAGTATTGGCTTACTGTCTGGGCACTACGTCGGTAACGCGGCGAATCTAGTATCCTTATGGTAAGTCAACTTTCCTTCCCCTTTCCCAAAAAACATATGCGCATCGGTCGGTAACACGGCTATATGATGTTCGTACGTAGGCCATTGTTTTTCCTTGGATTTAGGCGGCACTCGATCGGTAACACGGCTAATAGAGTGTCGTTTGTTAGAAGCATATATTTTTCTATAAATATAGAATTCAGGTCGTTAACCCAACCGTACGAACGTCATATAATTTGTATGTGCATGTGCAGTTAATTTTTTAAGTATTAAGTATATGAAATACTTGGTCAATATCGTGGATGTGAAGAGTATTTCATATACAAAATGTACGAATTGTTCGATTTTGTTGTTTTTAATTGTCCATTCCTAATCATATTCAAAAGAATACTTTATTTATCCATCATTGTTATTTTAAATGTTCCATTTATATAGAATACTTTATTCATCAAGCATCGCTATTTTAAATGTTCCATTTATATAGAATACTTTATTCATCAATTATCGCTATTTTAAATGTTTCATTTATATAGAATACTTTATTCATCAATCATCGCTATTTTAAATGTTCCATTTATATAAATTACATGTAAAAAAGTATTTACACAACGATTTGCAACTGTAGGTGCCTGAGAATATTCACATTTCTTACAACTGTTTTTAGTGCTATCGAGAAAATGATCCTGAATACATGGTGCACCACCAGATTTTGTTGTGTGACAAAATTTACATTGCCACTCCATATATTGGCCGCATATGTTGTGAGCATAATCCCATTCTTTGCCAGGAGCTTTTTTATTCTTTGGCTTCTTCGTACCACTTGTGCCTACATTTTGCTCCATTGCTTTTAAATTAAAACTGAAGAGAAAAGAACAAGATGTTCAGTTTTGAAAATATTTTTTTTATTTTCAATATATATTATAATTTAAAAACCATTCAATATGAAAGTAACCATGATGCACAATATGAGATTTTCAATGCACGCTAATCAATCCACATATAGATCACCTATATTGTGAGCAACCATGCACATTGCAATGTAGTCTATACATGGCATAATAACTATAACAATGCTATGAATCTCTCTATGTAATTATTATTATAATGAGTATTTATATTTCCAGTTTGATTTGCAAACAATAAGACACATCTAATTTCATTTGCTACAAAAAAATAAACGAAAGCAATAAAATATATGATTGGTCATTTCATGCACTAATAATCTGTCGTAATACATAATGCACTCTCTATATAAACCAATGCATGAACTAACGCAAATAAATCTAATATAATCACCCAATTGGGGACTACTTGTACCCGGTCAAGGATTGTAGCCCACCCATGCAACCAATTCAATATATAAAAGCTATTTTAACCCAATCAAGGATTATAGCTCTTATATTGTAAATCAACTCAAATGCAAGACTTCAAGGATCTTTATATGCCCGGTACACTAGTAGAGGACATCCGACCCTTGACTATTGACTCGTCATTTACATATGCTCATCTTCTAAAACCAATTACAACCCTCATTTAGACCAATGGCTTCTTCGCAATGAGCATGATTCTCCAAGTTTTCAGTTGTTTTGGTTTCGTACCTTTATGTCGGTAAACGAATTAAAAATTACTGAATTAAGAATCACGTTCGGCCCAAAAAAAGGACCTGTGACTTTGTAACCTTAGGTCAATTCACAAGGAGATGACAATACGTGGCACTCGGATACACTCCCCAAGGATTTTCCTAGCTAAAAGACCGGGGTTAGCACACTATTTACTATATATAATTACTCCCACCGGGCTTTTTCATTTTCCAGCGGGCCCGCCGAGCTACTGTACATACCCGACGGGCCCGCCGGGAAATTGAAGATGCCCGACGGGGACCGCAGGGAAAATAAAAAAGCCCGGAGGGCTAACTGGCTCTATAGGTTTTTGCAGGTCAAAATCAAAGGCACGTTAACAATTAACGTGATCACGTGATTTTTTTGTGTAAATACTATAGTTATTTATGTAATCACCCGATCGTGATTACGTTAATGAAATCCCTGGTAAGGGTAAAGATCTTGTACAGTCTAACTGCTTGGAAAAGACTGTTTGTGCATATGGGAAGTGCTATTGTGATTGGGCTCATGTGTCATGTTTCTCATGGCAGCTTGCTAAAGGACTAGGATCACCTACATCGCTTAGCCTTAGACTAAAGGGTCATTGACCTAGGATTTGCTAGATCGAGGGTGTTGCCTAGATCTTCTTCTTTTTTAGACTCATCTACACGGTTAGTGCATTGGGGGTTGAATGACCTACACCGCTAAAGCATCCGGGATTTTTCCTTGGCTTTGCCTAAACACCTAGTGTTGGTCATCAAAGAGGCGTGGTGCCTAAACTGATATGGTTGGTGTTGATACCCTACCATCTACTGGTATTTGTGATCCTTTCATGGAGGGAGGCGAAGCAGCCTCAGCTTATGTCTGGCTCAGGTAGGTTGGAGGTGTTGTGGCTCGCTCCTGACAAAGTGAAATTCTCTCCGACCATAGTAGAGAAGATGTGGATTGGTGGACCGGGTGATCTCTACACAAGGTTCAGTGCTCTGCTAGTTATTTGGTCATAAACTTTTTGATATTATGGTATACCCATATATTTTTCATTGCATTGCCTGTTTCATTTAGACGGGGCATTTAAAGATTCTCTGTTGTCATTTTCTCATGTCTCTCTCTCTCTCTCTCTCTCTCTCTCTCTCTCTCTCTCTCTCTCTCTCTCTCTCTCTCTCCCCTTCTGCAACGTGGACTACACATATATTCACCCTTCACAATGTTGTATTTTTTCTTGAGTACGCTTTCATTCATAACACCCATTCAGGGGTAGCACTAGTCGCTAGGTACCTCTGGATGTAGTGCGGCTCATGGCCTAAACTCCATGCTTGGTCGGGCGTGCTAAGAACCCCTCCCCTATGAAAATGCTTCCGCAAATCTGATATATATTGAAAATTATATTAAAGTATAAATTGTATATTTTGTGCATAGACCCCCGGGGAGGGGTATCTCTCCCCTGGTATCAGAGCCAATGTTTAAGGTTATGGGGATAGCCTAAAACTTGATACTAGTTAGGTTAGTTATACATCGTGCATGCATTCATGCATGTTGTCTTCTTGGGTGGAAGTGTTTGGTTTGAGTTATGGTGAAGTGGTTGAAGTGTTCAAACAACGGCATTGTAATTTTTTTTGAATGTTTGTTTTGTAGTAACAAATGGCTCCCAGAGTGACGTATGAATGCTTTAGCCAGGGGAATGATGGTTTTGGCCATTGTGTTCAGCAATATGGTGACATAGTTGTCAAGGGATGAGCGGAAAATATTTTACTTAGAAATCAAGACCAAAGTATTTGGAATGCCAAGAAGCACTTTCTCTCTCCTTGTCTTGTTTTTAGATGGATCTTATTAATTGTCTAGATGCACCTGAGTGACTTCGCACAAAGAGTCTTTTTCAATTATGCGGTTGGATCCAATCTCCATTGGGGAATTGAAGTGGTTCGAGTTTCAAAGGGGACTACATATTACCTTGTACCGAACACTTACGTAGCATGGGAGTTATATGTTGAAGCTCAGCCTGAACATCAAACACAAGTGTCTAATAGGTTTGTGACCAACCCACAGCTTTGGGTAAAGAAAAATATCCAAGAAGGCGATGTTAAAGTGCAAGGATATGTTCTTTATCTTAACTTATGTTCTGTTTTGGACATACCGAGTTGAGAGCTCATACTTAGTAAGAAGGCCCTTATACTAAACCAAAGATATGGCTTTTGAGAGAAGGTCATAATCAGAGTATGCAAGAAGTCAAATGGAAACAACCAATTCTATTATGTACCCCAAGATTGGTTTAATAGAGTCTATGGACCTATTCTCAAATACAACCCTCACAATTTCACCCGTTACCTTTAATGACTACGAGAAACCAAGGTGCATTGGTGACTTTGCCCAAGCACAACCAATGGCAGTGAACTCGCGTAGATATTTCTACAAAAATGATGTAAATTAACGACATGCTCATCTAAACTGCTTTAATGGATTATCACCCAAGGATGTATCACGGGGAGAGGAATGGTACGAAAAGAAAGACTTGACTGCTAGTGCACAAGTTGAAGTGCTAAACTTTGACACCGGATATGTGATATAGGGATAGAACCTCGGTTGTAGGAACCAAAAATTGGTTCATAGGACTCTTTTGTATTTATGTATCTCCCTAGAAACACTATGTACCTTTTTAGTCTTCTGTGGTTATAAAAATTTGATTTTGATATAACACATATTGTTTTGAGGATATAATATTTGATTTTGCATCTTGGTTTTATCATTCTAACTAACTTGAGTGATAGGGTGTGTGTGTAGATGACTGACATCTTACCTTGAGGGATATGGGTGGATATACTCTTCTGCCTTATGGTGGAAGAACATTTCCAGGAAGTGCAAAGGCTTGTCACTACCAAACATAATGGGGAAGAGGAGAAAAGGTTGATGTCTATGGTTTTTATTGTACCTAATACCTTCCAAGCTTGGTATCATTATGCTGCAAGGAACCCCAAGTTTAGACCACCTAAGCATAAACCCTCACCTGTTGGGAGTATCGAGTGGATACAATCCAAGTTGGGAACGGAGATTGTATTCACTAATCAAATATTGTAGATAAATGCTTATGAACTTACCCTGAGGCCAACAAAGGAAACATGGATGGCCAAAAACATACTTCCTTTAGTAATGGCTACGAGATGCTTTGACCTTGTTATGTTTAATGTATGGGCCCGACAATGCGAAAACAACGACCGACATTCCTTTAGCCCGGTACCTTGGAAGTTGTTCTTTGACTTATTTTAAAAGTCACTAATCTACAATATTTGCAATGTAAAAATATTATACAATGCCTACAACAGACCTCAGTGCCTTGCAGATTGTGCAAATATTCACAGCTCAATGGGATAGGGCACACCTGTTTCCAAAAGAATCTATCTACTTTGATGATTACTTTGGATACAAGAAGGTGACTTTTCACACCAAAATGGGGGTACCTGTAAAAAAAACAAATCCCTTACTCAAGAATGGTATGACTCACACGCCAATGAAGAGACGTTCTAGCCAAAGATCACAAAGGATTATTGGAATCACCCATCCGATATACTCAAACAATGGGACAACTATGCTTCAGTGGTGGAAGGATGTCACAATGGATATTATCAAGTGCATTATGTCAGAGCCATTAGTTGATCCTAATGTTGCAACTTGGGATTACCTTAAAACCCAGCTCAAGAAGAACTACCAGAACAAAGTTTGTCATTTAGACTGTATGAATGAGTTTCTTGACTGTACTCAAGGAACCAAAGATCTGGAATCGTACTATCAACATTTCTTCACCATTGTCAAGTATGCTCGAGCAGGGATGACTCAAGAGGTCAAGGTAGCTCGATTCATGTCAGGGTTACATAATCCTATGAAGACTAGACTCCACAGTCTTCGTCTTATCAATTTTGCAGATGTCATTGATGCAGGTAAACCCATCAAAATAGAGTTATCTACTGCCGAAAAAAGAAAACCAAAACATGTTCATGTTTGTGAAATCAAAAGGCCTCGTCCCGAGGAGGAACAGAGGTCTAGAAATCCACAACAAAGAAGAGAGAACTTATTACGTATGAAAGCCAGAAAGGATCATTTATGTTACACTTGTCTTGATCCTGGCCATCAATCCAAGGATTGCCCATTTAGCAATTCAAGCTTCACACGATTGGTAGATAATTATGAACATAGAAACTTCAATCTGAATTGGAACTTCGGAAATTTTAGACCCAGACCATCGGCAGTTCAGAGGAACTTCAATCATCAAAACTTCAACCAAAACCAAAGACAACCTCAAAACCAAGAGAATTTTAGACCAGGCAATCCACCTTCTGTTTGGAATGGATCGCCTGTCAACAATAGCAACAACAAAAATGTTAATCGTCAACCTCGTCCAAGAGGAGGAGGAAATCAAAGGCCTCAAGGAAGACCTCAAGTTAGCAGAGCTCAAGGGGCTAGAGGTGAAGGAAATCAGGCAAACACGTAAATCATGCTGCAATTGAACATCAAGGAGTGAATGAACAATTTTTAGTGATTCAAACTCCACTGGAATATCAAGGTAATTATTTTACCGTATTGATTGATTTAGGGAGTACACATTCTTTCATATCTCCTAAGTGCATCAAAAACCTCATTTTGCCTGGACACCCTGATACGGACCTTACAGTAGAATTCGCTACGAGCAGGAAGGTTAAATCTTCTACTTCAGTGGGTAACTTGAATTTTGTTTTGGATGGTCATAATACTTCTGTAACCTTCAGAGTTTTACCCATAGGAATCTACGATGGAATTCTAGGAATGGATTGGCTTAAAGCCAATGATGTTCACATACATTGTAAAGACGCTTCATTGACTTTCAAAAAAACTCTAGGGTTATAGTTACTGGGAAAGCCTAAGCTCAGACTAGTAAACTTTACCATACTTATGAAGAGTCATAGGAAGAATGAAAGGATTTATGCAGTAAAGCTTAACCCTAAGGAGAAGAAGATAGATTCACCTAAACCCGAATATATAACATAATTTAATGATGTATTTTCCGAAGAAATTTTGCAGTTACCACCCAAGTGTGATGTTGATCATGCAATAGAGCTTACTCCAGGAGCTAAACCAGTTGCCCGTAGATCTTACAAAATGTCAATACCTGAATCTGTGGAACTCAAGGAGAAATTAACTCAACTCCTTGAACAAGGCTTCATTCGACCCAGCATTTCTCCATGGAGTACTCCTATTCTCTTTAATCAGAAGAAGGATGGTACTCTACGTCTTTGTATTGATTATTGTGGATTTAACCAGGTAACAGTCAAGAATAAGTATGCAATACCAAAATTTGATGAACTGGTTGACCGATTACATGGAGCTTCTATCTTCACAAAGATTGATATTAAGTTAGGGTTGGATTTAATACTCGTTTTGGACATTATGAATTTACAGTTATGCCTTTTGGACTTACCAATGCTCTTGTAACTTTTAATCGTCTCATGACCGATGTGTTTTGAGAGAATCTTGATGATTTTGTTCTTGTCTTCTTTGATGATATCCTGGTTTACTCAAGAAACAAAGAAGAAAATGAACAATATGTGCGGCGAGTACTTGAACTTCTCCGTCAAAATCAACTTTATGCCAAACGTAGCAAATGCCACCTTCTTCACTAACAAAGTGGAATATTTGAGATTTATTGCATCCAAGGATGGTGTTTCTACTGATGCAAGTAAGGTGGAAGCTGTTATAGCTTGGCCTACACCAAAACGAATACGAGAAGTATGTAGCTTTTTTGGTTTAATAGGATGGTACCGTACATTTATTGAAGGCTATGCTAAGATTGCATCTCCATTTCCTAATACGCTTAAGAAGGATAAAATGTCTACTTGGAATGAATATGCTCAAGCTAGTTTTGAGAAACTCAAAGAAGCTTTGGTGAATGCTCCAATACTACAACTTCTATGCTTCTCAAAGACATTCACTGTGCTTATTGATGCAAGTGGACAAGCAATTGGTGGTGTTCTGTCTCAAGAAGGAAAACCAGTAGCTTATGAGTCTCGTAAGTTAGATATACATGAGTTAAATTATCCTACACATGACTTGAAAGTATTGGCCATTGTGCATGCTCTTAAAGTATGGAGACATTATCTTCTTGGAAGGAGATTTGAACTACATACCAACCATAAAAGCCTGAAGTGGATCTACACCCAACCTGACCTTATTATGTGGTGACAACGAAGATGGATGGAGTTGTTATGCAAATATGATTTTGGAATTGAATATAAAACTGGGAAGGAAAATCTTGTGGCCGATGCCTTGAGCAGGAAGAGTAATCTCATGATATACCTATAGCACGACATCTAGACTTAATCTACTATAAGAAAGAGTTTCTTTTGGCCAAACTAAAGCGTGATGTGTTGAACTATGTTACAAGATGCTTAACATGTCAACGTATTAAAGCTGAACGAATTCGATACTCCGATAAGCTTTAACCTATTGATGCTCCACAAATGAAATGGGAATACATATCCATGGATTTTATTATAGGACTTCCTACATCTTTGGGATATGACTCTATTTTTGTGGTTGTTGATATTCTTACAAAAATGACCCATTTTTCCAGTCAAGACAACATTTATGACTAAGGATATGGCTCAAGTTTTCATGAAAGGTGTTTTCATGTATCATGGTTTACCTCATTGGATAATTTTTTATCGTGATGCGAAGTTCACCTCTAATTTTTGGAAAGCCTTATTCTCAGCTACAGAAACCCAGTTAGCCTTTAATACTCTTTATCATCCTCAAACTGATGGGCAGACAGAGAGGACAAATCAAATCATTGAAGACATGTTAAGAGCTTATTGTATGCATGAGCAGAGTAAATGGACTAGCTATTTGTATTTGGTTGAATTTGCGTATAATTTCTCATTCCAATGCTCAATTGGGATGTCTCCTTTTCAAGCATTGTATGGACAAAAGTGTCTTATTCCACTCAAATGGACAGACCCTCTCATATCAAGCATCCAAAGAAATGTTGGATGAAATGAAACTACAAACCGATCTTATACGATAGGATATTAAGACTGCTCAAGATAGACATAAGAGTTATGTTGACTCAAGACGATCTGCCAGACTTTTTGAGAAGAGGGCGATATGGTATTTCTTTATCAATGGGTAAGTGTAAGAAGCTAAGTGCTAGATATTGTGGACCTTTTGTAATCACAGAGCGAATTGATGATCAAGCTTACAGACTCCTGTTACCACCAGACATAAAAGTACATGATGTTTTTCATGTCAGCTTACTCAAGAAATATGTACCTGATCCGTAGCATATTCTTGATGATTCTCTATTATCTACCTCTGCCGATGAAACTTTTGAAGTAGATCCCAAAGTAATACTTCATAACAGAACCAAGCCTCAAGGTAATCGGACCATTATTAAACACCTTGTTAAATGGTCCACGTATCCTCAGGAAGATGCCACTTAGGAACGTCACAATGTAATGAGACTAACTTATCTAGATTTCATGTCGAGGTGACGACACCTCGAATTTTTCAATTGTGGAAGAATGTAAGATCCCAATTTTTTGGGCCTCTTCTGTAAATAAGAAAAATAGCTTTCAATATCTATTTTGTCAAATTTTGACTTAAGATGCTTGATTGACAGTATTGGAAGGTTCTAAACTAAAAAGAAAGGTCGTTTCCATGTTCCAGTAGGTTTGATGGACGTTTACTTCAGTTTTGGAAAAATCTGCTATTTTTCGCTTTTTCATGCTTTTTATGCATTTCGGTGTTTTTTTGCAAAAAGGAAGGTCAGATACTTGATCTACGTGTTCCACGAAAGCTATGGTTCAATTTTGTAAAAATCTGCTTTTTGAGTGCTTTTCACACTACTTTTAGCTTTTCAAGATTTTTAGTGCTTTTTAGTGAAAAGCGAGTCCGCTTTCTTATTTCGGTGGACGAGGGAAGCCCGTGGTTCAATTTTAGAAAATTTTGATTTTGTTTTTCTTTTTACGCTATTTTTAACTTTTCGTGCTTTTTGGCATTTTTGCAAAGCAATGTGCTTTTTATGATGACCTAAACATAAAAGTATTAATTTTAGTCTTCGTCGGATTTAAAAATGATCACCCGGAGCAAAAACGGGACCAAACGTGATTTTTACGCGAATTATTTTTATAAAAAGAGGTATCGTAAATACGTCCGGGCAGTATGGAAAAGTCATAATTATGTCAGGACATTACGGTGCGGCATAGTCGGATACTGTCCAATTGGCCAACTTTGCTGTAAAAATTGAATGGTAAGTGGGAAAGTTGACCACCAAAAGCAAAGGCATGTTTTTAAAAAAGTTTCCAAAAAGCTGGAGCTATTCCTGGACCAAAAACTAGTGCTAGTTATTGCCTTGGGAGGTACTCCAGCCAGCTGTGAGTCTATAAATTCACCTGCAAGACTCAGCTTTCAGGGTCGTCTGTTGCGTCTACTACCGCAAGGCTATACCTATCTATTATACGGAGTGGTGTAAGCCCTTCATCACCATCTCCATAAGCTCTTCTCTCGAGAAGAAGGAGAAGAAGAAGAAGAATAGGGATACTCTCTCTCTACTTCCTTACTATATTCTCTCTCGTTTCACGGTATACGCACTCTCCGGAAGCTTTCGTGGCGGATACCTCTACGTAGCTCTCATCACCGCCCTCTTGCGGAAAATCAAGAAGCCTTTCGACAATCCCTAATCGATTCTAAAGCACTATGGTAAGCTCTAAACTCCATAGCCATCATCTCTCTCTCTCTTCTTTCTATGTCATTTTTTTGAGTAGTCACCTTCTCGGTGATTGTTTTCTCATATACGAGTGCATGTATGGATTACCGAGTATGTATCAAGTTTCCCCATGATGATTTCATCATGATTAACACGCTGATTTATGCACATGATGCGTTTATGATCACGTGCGTGTATAAAAAGCGCTTTTCGTTTCATGTCATAGAGACGGTAGGAACACTGTTTTGGTCATAAATCACAAACCGTCATGAATCAGCCCAAACCTTGTATACCAAAGATAAAACACATAAACTAGAATATTTTCTCTCTTTAGTGTCATATGAAAAACACGCACCAGCTAAGAGATACGGCCAAAAAACAGCTTGTTGCCCACTGCACAACCAAATTTTTTGACTCCAAGCTCCTTGAAGAACCACTATAAAGATTCACTAGATGGGAAAACCCACTAAACCAATTGAAAATCTTGATGAATCTTGATGATAAATGTATTTAGGGCTCCGTTATCACCTCGGCAATGCGAGTTATTAATCATTCCATAACCGGTTTTGCCTACACATGTAGGGGCGCTACCTAGGGGGGGTACCATATGACATCGTGAGTTAAATGAGTTGTTTATGTATGATTTATGGTTTGTTTTGGTGATTTTATTTCAAATATTAGGTGGCTATAAAGTTATGTAAGAATATATGGTTAAGACATCCCGAACCAGATAGGCAGATATGATTAAAGTGGCTTTCTTTTTGGGTTACCGTTTATTGTGTGAGTACCATATGGGTGTAGTGATGTGATAGAGTGATAGTTTATATTATGGATCTGAGCTTGATGCATTGGTTTGAAGTCAAATACTTTCATTTGCATGTTTTGCATGCTCCCAAAAAATGCCAAAAAGTTGTTTATTGCATATGTGTGAAGCTATGGTTTATGGTTGACCTAAAGGTCGGAGCTGTTTTGCATCATGTTTATGGTGATGGAAATATATGGCAACTTTTGGATTGGTGTGAATGCCTCATATGCATGGTTATGATTGATTTCCACCTTTCTAGGTCAAAACTAACTCTATGTGGTAGGGAGGTGAAGTGCAGATATGATGCATCAACTTTGCATGGTTGGATGTCAAAATTATATTTTTATATCATGATTAGTTGTTGACTCTTTTTATGCATGAAAGAATCATGTTTTAAGGATCATATGTGTGTGGACTCCGATTGACTGTAGGCGATATGTCAAACTCCAAGTGTAGGAGTTGGTTCAGTGTCATTATGATTTATGGTTAAGGGCTGAGATTCCCTCATGGATTATGGTTGTGATTTTATGGTGGAAGTCGATGTGGCTCATGGTTTTTTTTCTGGATATGGTTATGCTACCGCAATTTTTGTAGCCATGTTATGTTCTAAAGTGGTTATGCAGGATTGGTCGTGCCTCACCCAAGTTGGGTGGAGTGCTCACTCGTGTGATATGATTGGATTATGGTTTATGGTTTTTGGGATTGGATCATGAAGTGATCTAGAATCTGATACCATGTCTGGGTGCTAAATCCATCCTCATTTACACTCTAGCTATCGAGAGTATATGGATCGAATCCTTTGCTGTACTCTTTGTCAATGCTATGTAGCCCCACTCCTCAATCATGTCCATTTTGATCTCCGTAGCTCCTGAGAGAGAGAGAGAGAGAGAGAGAGAGAGAGAGAGAGAGAGAGAGAGAGAGAGAGAGAGGAAAAAGACCAAAGAGTAAAAAAAAAAATGGGGAGAGAGAAAGAGAGAGATGACAATGAAATGAAATATTATGGTAATGTGACCATACACAAAATAAAAGGAGAGAGAGAGAGAAATAAAACACACTCACAACCACACATAGAGAGACAAAGAGTTGAAGATGAATTGAATTTGAAGGGTGCGTGCATACTACACAACCTCACACAAACAAAGAGAGAGAGAGAGAGAGAGAGAGAGAGAGAGAGAGAGAGAGAGAAGAAAAAGACCAAAATGAATAAAATAATAGGTGGGAGAGAGAAAGAGAGAGACGACAATGAAATGAAATGTTCTGGTAATGGTAATGTGCTCAAAAGAGTACATCTATGTGCCCCTAGACTAGATAAAAGATAATAGAGAGAGAGAGAGAGAGAGAGAGAGAGAGAGAGAGAGAGAGAGAGAGAGAGAGGGACATAGGGAGAGTTAAATGTGAGTGACAATTCCATCCAAAGATGGAGATTTTAATGGCATAGAGAGGGCTTTTTAAGATCTCGGACTATATGTAAATTCCTAGAGCAATTCCAATAGACCTTAGAAATTCTTGAGTAGTCTTGAAAATCAAGGCATGATACTCAAAAGGAAATCCCAAGAGAGCCTTCACACTGAACCAAGATGGGATCTTTGCCTTCACCCTAACCAGGAAGAGGTTTTTAGGGTCCTGTATTGGAAGTATTGAAACATCTACCTAATGATAGGGCTCCAAATCTAGCTATGCTATTCCAGTGATACTTAACATAACCAGTTTGTCAATCTCATACGAATAGTTTCAAAAGCTCTTAAGGATGTAAGTGCCATGACACTAGCATTTATCTACTGTTATTCATAAAGAGCTCTGATGAGTTTTGAAATGAAGGGATGAAATTCAAGAGGGCATTTGAATAATCAACATCCTCTTCTTAACAATAAGATAACGCACATGATTGCTCTATACATCATTCCGTGTTTGATAATTGTGAAAGGAGATGATGTTAGCTTCATAGAAATAAAAGCATTTTTATTTTATGAGTCTTGAACTCAACCTGTTCTTCTAAAGTGTTTTGATAGTGGAACATGTCCCAAAGGGACATGGACTGGTCTATTTTTCATCTGATGCGAACAGAGGGCATCTCTTCTGATGCAATTACATATGCATTACAGTTCAAAACAAACCATAGTTTTATCACCAAAAGGTGACCACATGGATAGAAGATCACATAAAACCAAGATGGATTTCAAAAAAGGTTAGATAGAGAGAATAACATGCGTGATTGAAAGGTCCAGTGTTGCTTTTATCACCAAAAGGTGACCACATGGATAGAAGATCACATAAAACCAAGATGGATTTCAAAAAAGGTTAGATAGAGAGAATAACATGCGTGATTGAAAGGTCCAGTGTTGCTTTCGAACCCTACAAATTTTAGATACATAGTGAAAGTGTGTGTGTGTGTGTGTGTGTGTGTGTGTGTGTGTGTGTGTGTGTGAGAGAGAGAGAGAGAGAGAGAGAGAGAGAGAAAGAGAGATGGGAAATAGAGCTAGAAATCTATACTGCTTTGAACACTTATCTAAAGAGACATATTGTAAAGTCAAGTTTTGTGGATGAAGTCCTAGAGCAACTACACTTACAGTGTCTCTTATTTTTTTCTTAGGAACTTTATGGCACCTAGGGTATCTACTGAATGTTTTGGCAATGGATTGGAAGCGATGGAGATAGTATTGGATCATATAATGATTCACTACTTGCCGAAAAACAAACCTGACTTCTTTCAAAGCATTGTTCGAGGTTTCTTTCTTGGTGTTACTGACTGGAGATAGGGTACCCTTTCACCAGCTGTTTGTTAGAATCAAGAATGATCCCAGTCAATGGTTTCGCAACCTACATCTTTTGCAAATTTGAGTAAAGTTGGGATACTTAGATGCCCTCTACCTTGATTCTGAGTTAGGTTGTTGTTCTATATCTGAAGTTTATAGCAAAATTAATGCGCTAAAGAGCATTGTAGGGCCTGATAAGATAGAGAATCATAAGGAGCCTATTTGCAAGCATCCCAGCGCTAAACGCTCTTTTCCCATTTTCAAATGTAGATGGGGTTGATTATGTATTGAGCAAAACTTTTATCTACTAACAAAAGTGATTCATGAGCATTTTGGTTTGATTTCCACTTCTCATGCAATCCTTTGTTATTTTTCACATCTAGATAGAGATGATGCATTTTGTTTATTCTAAAATAGCAAGCACTTAAAAAGTGAATATTCTACGAGGGTTATTTTTTAATTTAAAAGCATTCAAAACTTTCTCTTTGGTTGTCACATTTCACTTTGCAACCACTGTAGTTTTTTGTGTATAGTAAAATGGAGATTAGTTGTGCCATTCCACTGGCTATTGCAACCAACGGCTTGATATCTTTGGAATAGCTGTAAGTGCATCAGTAGGTGAAGAGGAGATGCTGTCATCTCTTCCTATTTGCAATGCGCGTACAGCAAAGAGAGCAGCTCAAAATGTCGGGAGGAATAGTGCATCAGCTAATGAACGGGAGATACCTCTATCTCTTCGTATTCGCAATGTGCGTGCGGCAAAGAGAGCAACTCAAAATGTTGAGAGGAATTATAAAAAGCAAATCATTGAAACCTTGCTAGAGATCAAAGCCTCCTACAACAATAAGATGGAGACAATGCAAACCAATGTCTCAGATGTGGTTGAAACTTTAAGCTCTGCATTGGAGATTGAAAGTGGGATACTATGGAAATTGCGAGAAGAGTCAAAAGCATCAAACTTGCAGAGACTAGAGAGTGAGGCATACATTACAGAGAGAAACTTTCCAAACTTGATGATTCTCAAAAGATGATAATGGCAACTATTGAGAATCTTCAAAAAGAGGCTTCACGGAGCCAACGTGAATCAAAAGGACGAATTCAAGACAATACTCTATGACAAATCGTGCCAGGATTGAGAAGTATCGTCAACAAGCTGGGTGCTTTGACAAAGGTTCAAGGTTCAAGACTTTCAGATATCTGAGCTACCTCAAATAAATTAAGTGCTTTGGCTAGATTAGTTCGACCAAGGTAGCGTTAAGTTTCTCAACGACCTAATCCTATTAGTCCTACTAATGGGAGAAATATGTAATGCTATCCTGTATCTTCATCAAACAGTAATTTTTAATTGAGTCACTATCAATGTGTCAAATTTATTTAGTTTAGAGGATATAATTAGATGTCCCAGTTTATATTGATTTTTTTAATGGGTGAAAGTATGAATAGGTGGAATGATATTTAAGCTATTAGACAGCATATCACAAAAACAATCTTGTGGAAAAAAGAATACAAACTAAATAAAATTTATAAGTGATTGCACTTATACATTTTATTCTTTAAGAGCTATCCATTGACATATATCATGATAGAAATTTTATGTGAGCTCATGTCTAATTGTAGGCCAAAGTTTTTGATAGTAGGTGTCCATGGACACAGCTATTTGAGCCACCATTCTATGCTTTCACCCTTATGCATAAGAATGTTCTTTTAGTGACTGATCCAAATCATAGCAAGTATATTATATTTATATGAGATCTATTTGCACCTGGTTTCATAGATGGTATGTGGACCACGTATATTATCACCTGGTCATGCACGACGTAGTCGACTGTGTGATGATTTGCAAAAGGCAAGGCGTCAAATAGCACGAGAGAGAACAAGGCATTCACTACAAAGTACTATTGGAAATTTATTGAAGTGCAATGAAAGGCAGAGCATGCATGATGTACATGAAGGAAACTATGAAGCCATGAATGTTGGGACAACAATGAACATAGTAGAGGGAAACTATTCTAAAGTAGAAAAGCATTTTTTGTCCATCCACTTTGAATATCCAACATCTCTCCTTTTAAATCACAAGTCTATGGCACCAGCTCTATAAAAAAAGTGTGTGTTGCACAACTTAGGAAGCTTAGATTATGTTTGCTCCAAATGTGGAGCAAAGGCCTGGAAGGACGAAGGAAAGACTATTCAAATATTTGTGGGTAAATATTGTTGCTCTGATGGAAGAGTTCAATTACTTCCTTTGAATGAGCCACCAAATGAATTGAAAGATTTAATGAGCTCAACCACAACAAGAAGTAGAGAGTTCTTACAAAACATTCGAGGATATAATAATGCATTGGCATTTGTGTCTTTTGGTGCCCATATCGATGAGACTATTAATTATGGTGGGAGAGGTGTATACACTTTTAAGGTTCATGGCTCTGTCTATCATAGGTCTTTAGCGCCATCTGAAGGACAAAATGAAGTTCCAAGCTTTGCACAATTATATTTTTTTGATACCAAACATGAGTTGAGCAACAGATTGCGTCATGTTTCAAATTTAGATCGCAGTATTCTAGAGCGTTTACAATTGATGATGCATAGAGTAAATCCCTATGCAAATGCTCTACGATCTGCTGCTTCTTTGTCTAGAGATGCTATTGTACCCAATATGAGGATGGTTATTGCGGAGCATCCTTGTGATGGTTGGCAATATCTTGCTCCAAGGGGTTCTGAAGTTGCTGCAATTATGCCAGGACAAGGGGATGATAGAAATATTGGCTATCGTGACATAGTATTGAATTTATGACACGAGGGCTTGAAAAGAATCTCCAACATGCATCGAGCTTACATGTCCTTAGTGTATGTTTTATTATTTCCAGTGGAGAGGATGGGTGGCATCTTTCTTTACAGACTAACAATGGAAAAAAATGAGTCAAAAGCAATATTATGTCTTTCGCTTACAAATAAGAGATGATACAGTGGAGTGTCTTCTTCGAGGGGGTAGGCTAATACAACAGTATGTTGTGGATGCTTATAGTACTCTTCAACAGTCACGGCTTTTGTGGATGCTAAATAACCAAAAAACACTTCGTGGTGAAGTGTACGAAGGATTGGTTGACATGGTTGAGGCTAGAGATTTTTACCATATACATGTGGTAGTGATGTGTGTCAACACACTAAGACCGCTGGGGCATTTTTCCCCTCTTTAGGAGGTTTTTCCCCCCGAGCATTGTATATACGCCCATCACTCTAGGGCTATCCATCTTTCCATTACACACTAAGTAACACACTCTCTATTGTGTGCCTTGAGCTTCCTTATTCTTCTCCAAGCTGTGTGCGTTTCTCTGCAACCCTAATTCCAACAATTGGTATCAGAGCAAGCTACATCCTCCCGGGCTTAGTCGCCAGCTGCTCCAGCACACGCCTGCTCACTATCTCCGATTACAGTGAGGTTTGGCGATCGTTCGTAGGTCGACAAATATTTCGGGAGAACTCGTAGAGCTTAGTGTGCTCAGATTTTTTATTCGAGCTCATTTCGGCCTCCGTTTTCACTACAAGCAGGTCTGCACAGGCTATATTTGTCATTTTGTGCAGAATTTTTGTCAGTACCATTTTCTGCATAACAGGTGCCTTACAGTCTTCTACGGTTTGTGCTATATAGCATGTGTTGTTCCCGCTCCGTTTCTCCTATTTTCGAGCAGTTTTCACATAAGGTGCAGCATTTACCATGGCTGACAACAACACAGATGTGTTCAAGATGTTTGCTGCTGAGGACCGGTTGGATAGGGACAATTACCCTATGTGGGCTTACATGATGCAACATGTTCTTGTGTCAAGGGCGTCTATAATATTTTGCAGGGCATTGATGTACGTCCAGGTTCTGAGGATGTAGGCGATGTTGAAGATGTTGCAGGTCTTGCTGCAAGGATTGCTGCTATTAGAGTTGTTTTGCCTATGGCAGAACAAGCTCGTTGGGATGTAAAGGATGCACAGGCTCATGCATTGATTGCATTGTCTATGAAGCGCACTATTCTTCCTCAAATCCGTTCAGCAAAATCTGCAAAATAGGCTTAGGATATTCTGGCTGGTCTTTATACAAGTCGCAATGAGGCTAAAATTTATTTGCTGCATAAAGAGCTGGAGTCAAAGATTATGCATGAGGAAGATGATATGGACACTTTCCTTGCTAGTGTCAAGGAAACCAATGAGCAACTTATTTCTGTAGGTGAATTCATTTCATACAGTTCCCTTGTGCAGACTATTCTTGATGCCTTACCAGATTCTTACCAAACTTTTGCTAGTACTTGGAGACTTATGACCCAAGGAAATCCAAAAGTTGTCAAGTTTGATGCATTATGCACATTGCTGCTGCAAGAGTCACTTTCCAAAAAAAACAGGACTAGACAGCGTGCAGTTGAATAGGCTTTTATTGCTTCTCAAAGAAAGGGTGGTAACATCAATGCAGCCACTTCTTATGGTTCTGCTGCGAGTGGCAAAACTTCTGCTCCTAATGCTTCTGCTGGCAGCACTTCGTCTGGCAATTCTGGTGATAAGGGAAAAAAGAAGATGCGTTTCCATTATTGTAAAGATAATGATCACTTGATCAAGCAGTGTCCTAAGTTGACGGCCAAAGAGGCTAAGAAGAAAGAGGGTGGTTCCACTGCAAATGCTGGTTCCACTACAAATGCAGCCATTGTTGAGTCTTCCGCAAAAGGAGACTGTGATGCTGATGTCAATGCAGAATGGGCTTTTAGCACAGAGTGCACTTACAATCCTGTTTTCCATAATGCATGCTTGTCAGTTGCTGCAGATTCACATGTGTGGTATTTTGATAGTGGTGCTACAAAGCACATTACCTCACATCGTGAATTGTTCACCTATCTCGAGTCTATCCCTCACGGGAATTCAGTCACTTGTGCCAACAATGCCTCTTATCCGGTTCAGGGAGTTGGAAAGATTGTGCTTATTATTGCTAATGGCAATTCTTTTACACTTGTTGATGCACTTTATGTACCTAGGATCAAGAAGAATCTTTTGTCTGTATTCACACTTGCTAGACTTGGACTTGTAGTCAAATTTGTGGATGACAGATGTACAGTTCATGATCTCAATTTTGGTGATGAAATTGTTGCATCTGGCCTTTTGTGCTGTGGGTTGTATAAGCTCACTTTGTATGACAAGTGTGGACAAAATTTTGCAAATGTTGTTCCAGATTCAAGGGCTATTTCGGATGCAAAACTTTGGCATGCACGTTTTGGTCATCTGAATTTTGCCAGTTTGCTACGTTTTGCAAAAATCTGATATGGTTGCTTCTTTGCCGCCTCTTGAAGCACCTGTCAAACATGTTTGTGAAGGTTGTATTCTGGGTAAAATGCAGCGTTCTAAGTTTCCAAAGGATGGTTTAGTTAGGGCCACATGCAGGTTGCAGCTTGTGCATAGTGATGTTTGTGGGCCCATGCAAACTCTGACCTTGGGCAATTACCTGTACTTCGTGACTTTCATTGATGATTACTCCGGGCATGCATGGGTATTTCCTCTTATAGAGAAGTGTGAAGTTTTATGTGCTTCAAACAATTTCTAGCTATGGCTGAAAATGTCTTGAAATGTACTATGGGCACCCTCCGTTCCGATCGAGGGGGGGAGTATATATCTCATGAATTCAATGCATCTCTGGCTAGTCGTGGGATAAAACACCAATGTTCAGTGACGTATACACCTCAGCAAAATGGTGTTGCTGAGAGGAAAAACATGTCACTTATGGAAATGGCACGATGTATGGTCAAAAGTCAAGCTTTGCCGCATTCTTTTTGGCTTGAGGCCATCATGTGTGCCGCTTATGTACTAAACAGGTGTCCCACGTAAGCTTTGCATTCATTACTCCATATGAAGCATGGCATGATAGAAAGACTTCTATTGAGCAAATGCATGTTTTTGGTTGTTTGGCATATGCTTTGGTGCCACAAATACAGCGCAAAAAATTGGATGATAAGGCTGTCAAATTTATTTTTGTTGGTTATAGTGCTGAAATCAAAGGTTACAGGTTGTATCATCCATAAACAAAACGTATTCTGGTTTCACGGGATGTAGTGTTTGTGGAAGATTCTGTTCAACCTTTGCTGTCATGTACTAGAGACAGTAATGTAAGCTCACAGGACATTTATGACACTTTGTTGCCTCTTTTCAATGGTGGAAATACGAATGTAAGTTCCAATGAGGCAAATGTACAGCCTATGGGGGTTTCTGAAAATTTTATAGATCATCCTATTTTACTGATGCAGATGTACATGATGTACTTGATGAGGAAAGGGTTGAAAATGAGCAGGCTAGAGGTATGCCAAAATGGCTGGTGCACACTTTGCGTGACAATAAATTGGATGCACCATTGTCTAATAGAACTCATTCAGGCTCTCGCCATGCATCTTATGCATGAGATTGTTATGCTTTGGCTGTGTATAGCTTACATGATGTTGAGGAGTCTATGTCTTTTGATGAAGCACAGAATTCAAAAATTGGATGGCTACCATGCAATCAAAATATGATTCATTTATAGAAAATGACACATGGAATTTATGTGATTTGCCTCCTGGCAAAAAGGCCATTGGTACGAAGTGGGTTTACAAGTTGCAAGCCGAATGGTGAGATCGATCGCCATAAGGCTCGACTAATTGCAAAGAGTTATGCACAGCAAAAAGGCATATATTATGAAGAGACTTTTGCTCCCACTTGTTGTATGACTACTGTGCGTTTTCTATGTGCATTGGCAGCTCATTTTGGTTGGGATGTACATCAATCAGACATTGTTACTGCTTTCTTAAATGGTGACATATTTGAGGAAGTTTATGTAACGCAGCCTCACATTTTTGTCATAAAAGGACAAGAGGACAAAGTGTGCAGATGTAAGAAGGCTTTGTATGGGTTGAAGCAATCTCCTCGTGCTTGATGAGAAAGCTGACACTCATTTGGTCAAACGAGGCTTTCGTAATAGTCCAACAAAAAGCACATTGTATGTAAAGCGTGAGGGTGATGTACTTCTCATTGTGGTTCTTTATGTCGATGATTTGCTGATCACTGGACCAAATGAAAGATATATTGCTGAATTTAAGGCTGATTTGAATGCTACTTTCAAGAATAAAGATTTGGGGATGTTGCATCACTACTTGGGTATACAGTTTAAGCAGTGTGATAGTGGTATTGCCTTGTGTCTGGAAAAGTGACATAGAGACATTGCTATGTAAGTTTGGACTTGAGGATTGCAAACCTATTGCCACTCCCATAGAAACATGTTTGAAGTTGAGTCTACATGATGCTGGCGATCCTATTGATGTCACTCTTTATCAAACTGATGTTGGATGCATCATGGACAGCAGGATTGTAAGTGCACTCTGCGCTAAAAGCCCATTCTACATCAACATCAGCATCACAGTCTCCTTTCACAGAAGACTCAACAATGGCTGCATTTGTAGTGGAACCAGCATTTGCAGTGGAACCACCCTCTTTCTTCTTAGCCTCTTTGGCCTTCAACTTAGGACACGACTCGATCAAGTGATCATTAGCTTTACAATAATGGCAATGCATCTTCTTTTTGCCCTTGTCACCAGAATTGCCCGATGAATTTCTACCAGCAGAAGCATTAGGAACAGAAGTTTTGCCACTCGCAGCAGAACTATTAGAAGTGGCTGCATTGCTGTTACCACCCTTTCTTTGAGAAGCAATAAAAGGCTGTTCAACTGCACGCTGTCTAGTCCTATTTTTTCTGGAAAGTGACTCTTGCAACAGCAATGTGCATAATACATCAAACTTGACAACTTTTGGATTTCCTTGCGTCATAAGTCTCCAAGTACTAGCAAAAGTCTGGTAAGACATCAAGAACAGTCTGCACAAGGGAACTGTTTGAAATGACTTCTCCTGCAGAAATAAGTTGCTCATTGATATCCTTGACACTAGCAAGGAAAGTGTCCATATCATCTTCCTCATGCATAATCTTCGACTCCAGCACTTTACCCAGCAAAGCAATTTTAGCCTCATTGGCGACTTACATAAAGACCAGCCAAAATATCCCAAGCCTGTTTTGCATTTTGCTGAATGGATGTGAGGAACAATGGTGTGCTTCATAGACAACGCAATAAATGCATGAGCCTGTGCATCCTTAACATCCCAACGAGCTTGTTCTGCCATAGGCAAAACAACTCTAACAGCGGCAATCCTTGCAGCAAGACCTGCAACATCCTCAACATCGCCTACATCCTCAGAACTAGGACGTACATCAATGCCCTGCACAATATTCCAGACGCCCTTTGACACAAGAACGTGTTGCATCATATAAGCCCACATAGGGTAATTGTCCCCATCCAACCTGTCCTCAACAGCAAACATCTTGAACACATATGTATTGTTGTTGTCAACCATGGTAAATGTTGCACCTGATGTGAAAACTGCCCGAAAATAGGAGAAATGGAGCGAGAACAACACGTGCTACATAACACAAACCGTAGAAGACTATAAGGCACCTGTTATACAGAAAACGACACTGACAGCAACTGTGCACAAAATGACAAAATAGCTTGTGCAGCACTGCCTGTAGTGGAAACGGAGGCCGAAATGAGCCCAAATAAAAAATCTGAGCAGATTAAGCTCTACGAGCTTTCCCGAAATATTTGTCGACCTGCGAAGGCTCACCAAATCTCACTGAAATTAGAGAAAGTGAGCAGGAGTGTACTAGAGAAACTGGCGACTAAGCACGAGAGGACGCAACCTGCTATGATACCAATTGTTGGAATTAGGGTTGCGGAGAAATGCACACAGCTTGGAGAAGAGTATAGAGAGTGTATACTTAGTGTGCAATGGAAAGACCGATAGCCCTAAAGTGATGGGCGTATATACAATGCTCGAGGGAAAAGAGGGAAAAAATGCCCCGGCGGTCCTAGTGTGTTCACACACATCACTACCACATGTATATGGTAACATATGCAACACGAGGCCGGATATTCAGTTTGTAGTCTCACAGGTCATCATATTTATGCATAGCCCAGGGTCTAAGCATTGGCAGGCTGTCAAGAGGATTTTCCGCTACCTTAGTGGCACTTTACATCTTGGCTTGTTTTATCCTTAGAGGGGATCATTGCCGCCA
Organism: Adiantum capillus-veneris; assembly: GCF_014529385.1. NCBI lineage: Eukaryota > Viridiplantae > Streptophyta > Polypodiopsida > Polypodiales > Pteridaceae > Adiantum > Adiantum capillus-veneris. The sequence continues at coordinate 81,304,127 of NC_140954.1, forward strand.
GACTTACATGCTTTTTAGGACTCATATTGGGCTGGTTGTTTTGACACGCGAGTGTCCACAAGTGGTTTTTGTTTCATGCTTGGCAGTTCATGTATATCATGGTTGAGCAAGAAGCAACCTAATTTGGCCACTTCGAGTTGTGAGGCTGAGTACAGGGCAGTCTTCACAGCTATGGTTGAGTATGTATGGCTCAGACGCCTTACGGCTGATTTGGATGTTGGACAGGACACTGCCAACACTATCTACACTGACAGTCAGAGCGCATTGGCAGTTGCAAGGAACCCAATTTTTCATGCTCGCACAAAGCACATTGAGGTGCATTACCACTATGTCAGGGAGAGGCTCTCAGCAGGAGAGATCAGCTTGGCTTATGTGCCAACACAGGAAAACGTTGTAGATCTTTTCACAAAGGCATTGTCTAGTGAGAAGCTTGAAGCTTTCTGCAAAGCTTTGGGCTTACTCCCCTTTGTGGACTGATCATGTCCTCAGGGCATGGCACTTCCCTTTACTCACGTGCCAGCTCTCGTTCATCGCATCACTCCAGGGGGGATTTGTTACCATATACATGTGGTAGTGATGTGTGTGAACACACTAGGACTGCCGGGGCATTTTTTCCCTCTTTAGTAGGTTTTCTCCCCTGAGCATTGTATATACGCCCATCACTCTAGGGCTATCCATATTTCCATTACACACTAAGTAACACACTCTCTATTGTGTGTCTTGAGCTTCTTTCGTCTTCTCCAAGCTGTGTGCGTTTTTCTGCAACCCTAATTCCAATAGAGATGGCTTAGAGATGGCTGAAGGTCAATATGTTGGCCGTAGAATTGTTTTGCCTTCATCTTTTGTTGGAGGTCCAAGATATATGTGCCAACTATTTCAAGATGCAATGGCAATTGTTCATAGTAGGGGTAAACCGGATCTCTTCATCACATTCACATGTAATCCACGATGGAAGGAAATAGATGATGCATTACTACTTGGACAAAGTGTTGTTGAGTGTCGTGATTTGACTATACGAGTGTTTTATCAGAAGTTCCAAGATATGATGCATTTACTTATCAAGCAAGACGTATTTGGGGAGGTGATTGGACATGTTTCAGTGATTGAGTTTCAGAAGAGAGGTCTTCCTCATGCTCATATATTGTTGATACTTGCATCAGAATATAAACCCATGGATACATTACACTATGACAAGTTAGTTTGTGCAAAGCTCGCTGACAAAAATGTGTTTCCAGAATTATTTGATGTAGTGAGTCGTTATAATGTTCATGGGCCATGTGGTCCTTTGAACCCATGTTCTCCATGTATGGTTGATGGAAAGTGTAAATTCAAGTGTCCATGAACATTTTCTGTGTCTACAAATGTAAACAAAAGTGGATATCCTGTGTATATGAGACGAGATGATGGAAGGTTTGTTCCATCTAAAAATACAATTTAGATAATCATGGGGTTGTACCTTATAGCCCTCTCTTATCACTAAGATACCACGCCCATATTAATGTGGAGATCTACTCAACTGTCACTGCCGTGAAATATCTTTATAAGTATGTCTACAAGGGACGTGATTGAGCCACTATTGTTCTTCAAGATTGTGAAGGAGCTACTGATGAGATCAAGAGTTATCTCAATGCACGTTATGTTTCTGCATCTGAGGCTATGTGGAGAATATTTGGCTTTGACATGCATAGTGAAAGGCCAGCTATTCAACGATTGCAAGTACACCTTCCATTGCAGAATATGGTTATATTTCAAGTTGGTGATGATGTATCACATTTGCTGGATAATGAGAAAAATAAAAAAACCACCTTGACAGAATGGTTTGTTGCAAAGCAAAACTATCCAGAAGCAAATAGCTTCACATATACTGACTTTCCAAATGGTTGGGTATGGAATAAAAGTCGAAAGGCATGGTCTCCACGACAACAAGGTGTTTCTATTGGAAGAATGTATAATGTTGTCCCTACTGTTGGTGAGGTTTATTACCCACGAATGCTTCTTAATATTTACAAGGGATGTAAGTCTTTTGAAGACTTGCGGATGTATGATGGTCACATTTATGATACATACAAGGAGGCATGTATAGCTAGAGGATTATTGCAAGATGATGAAGAATGGTCACTTTGCCTCCAAGAGGCATCTTTTTTTAAAATGGAATGCAGTTGAGACAACAACTTGCAATCATATTAGTCTTTTGTGAGCCACTTCATCCGGCTACTCTTTGGGAGAGGTTTTGTACCGAATTTTTGTGAGGACTATGTTTATGCCCTAAGGATGCGTATTTCAAATGCAAGCGTGCGATTTGATGTGGCAAAAAATCAAATTTTGCTTCATATAGAATTCTTTTTGCAACAACATGGCAAGAGGCTTTGCGATTATATGATGCCTGCAAAATAGACTCAACAATGGTATCCTTAAGTCAAAATGGCGCTATGGCTGAAGAAACAATGTTCAACGTTGATGAATAGTGTAGTATAGTAGATTGTATGGAGACTTCCTTAAATGAGGATCAGCGAGATGCTTACCACCAAGTGCTACAAGCTGTTGACACACATTCAGGGAAGGTATCCTTCCTAGATGGTCCAGGTGGCTCAAGAAAAGCTTACTTATATAATGCACTTCTTTCACGAGTGCGAGAAAGTTGTAGCGTTGCTCTTGCATGTGCATCCTTGGATATTGCAGCTTTGCTTTTGAGTAATGGAAGAACTGGTCATTCTAGGTTTAAGATACCTTTGGAGCTTCACTCTGAAGCAACTTGCAATATAAAGGTAAATAGTCAACTTGCATAACGTCTAAGGAATATAGCTTTACTTATATGGTGATAGCCGTTTTTCGGTTCTCCATAATTGCCATACTAAGTTACTCCACCCTACCAAATTCACCCAAACGCTATGGATATCCCTACCATTTCACTGTACATAGGCGTGTGTGAGTTAGGGGGCTTTTCCCATATCTTCTTAAAAACCCTCAGCTAGTTAGTCAGTGGGTTAGTTGAGCCAAAAAAATAAAAAAATAAAAAAAATAAAAGTATATTATGGCCTCTTTGTGTGTAAATATTTCATTGTATATATGGCCTAAATATAGGGATTTTTTTTTAATTTTGGTATTTTATTTAAATATTTCTACTTAGGTGTGTGTTTTATTAAACCTATGTACACCTTCTTTCATCCTCTTACACCATAATTATATTTTTTTGCCAATATGTACATACTCTAACCTCATATTTTTCCTTTATACAAATCACTCCCACATTTTCACCCTCACCCTCGTGAAAACAAAAAATTGATTTCTACTCATTGGTTACGTTTATTATATTATTTACTTGCATACCTTTTCCTCTTTCACCCAAAATAATTCAAGGAGGGACCATATCATATGATTCCAATATATTTCCATATCCATAACTCCTCCATATTTTTATTATTACTTTTACTCATTATTCTAACACCATGTGCTCATTGAGCTAAAGTCCATGAATAGTCCATACACTAGTCCCACCATGTATATATTTCTTTATTCACCAATAATCCTCCTCCATGCATGGGTCAAGGGAAACTTGGATGCTTTGTATTATAATATGACAAAGGAGGGGCTCACTCTTGGATGCATTGTACAAATTCAACAAAGGAGGGGGCCACTAAAAGACTTTTGCAGGCATAAAAACAGGATTTTTGGTGAGAATTTTGGCACCTATCTCCACTCCAAATTTGGAGCGGTACTAAAAATAGAAAATGTAGCCCACGCTCTGAATAATCACCTCAAATGTTTTCATGATTTTTGGAGCTACCAGCAATGAGCTATGATTTTTTGAGCGGACCCCAGTCTGCCCACTTTTCTCACAAGTAGCCCTTAGTCTTCTCTCACCCTTCCACACACCTACTCACTCTTACACATCCCTCCCTCTCCTTCCCTCACTCAAACCTGCAATTTCCATGGCTTCTCCCACCCTCTTCACCATTACCCTTCTCTCTCATCCCTATAGTTCTTTTATGAACCTCTACATACATACACCCTCTCCATGTCTCTCTCTATTGCTTCTATGTTACAATTTCATTTACCTCTCCTAAAAATATCTAAAATTCAGCATCTTAACCATGATAACTTCTGCAAATTGAGGATTTTTCATCAACAAATCCTCTTTTCATCGTGGTGGTCAACCGTGGCGGCGGCGTAAAGAAGCGAAGAAGAAGAAGAAGACCAGCGGTCATTTTTTCCACAATCTACACAAGGGTGAGTTCAAGCTTCTTCAAAGCTTCACCATCTCAATGATTCTCTTTTAATTCACCCCTCTTCCTTCATCAAATCAACTCATCCTACCCATTGTAAATGTATCACTAACAATTCTAGTGATTATTACCACTAACAACTAACTTGTCTTGTAAAAATGCACCCACACTATCAACATATGGAGTAGGCAACCGCACAAGTAAACCAAATTCACTCACTCCCATGGAAGTTTCTCTTATTTCACCACATCAATAATTCTCTTACTTGAGCCCACATCCATGTGACTCAAGAGAAAAGAGAGACCCCATTCTCATTTGAAATTCATAAAAATTCATAATCCTTGATCTTTCCTAATAAAATTGATTAGGCTTAATCCTAATCAAGGCTTCTAAAACCTATAAATAGAACCCATTCCTCCTTGTAAAAGACATCACTATACCATTGCACACTAGATTGAGCGTAGCACACGCCAGTTCTATCTTGGTTGTAAAGAGAGAGTAAGCTTTCTATACACCATCACCTTGGTGCATAGAAAAGCTTGAGCTAGTTTGAGTGAGTGCGAGTAGAAGATATTCTTCCTACCATTGTTGTATCTATCCCAACATCAATGAATTGGTAGTTTTGGGTGCAATTCATGTCCAAAGGCTCACGCTTCTCCTCCAATTTGGCTTGGCAAACTCATTCAGCTTCATAAGGTGACTTGTTGTTGCTTGTGATTCATTGGCTATTGTTTGGCTACCATTGTAAGAGGGTGGATGGTGAGGGGGCTCCCATAACCCTAAGACAATGTGCTAGTGATGCTATAACCAAATCTTGTCACTTGATTCCGCAAGCTCTAAGTTCCTTTTTGTGCAAAATATAAAGTTGAAGCTAAGTTGTACACCATCTCTCTCTCTCTCTCTCTCTCTCTCTCTCTCTCTCTCTCTCTCTTGTGTTTTAGTGTGTGAGAGTGTTCCATTGGTGTTAGGGTTAGTGTAAATTCCTTGCTTGTTTGTGGGTTGGTCTAACGATTCTCCTCTTTTGCGTCCTAGTTCGCTCTTAAACTAGGTGGTGCCCCTTGTGTAGTTGGGATTTGGCTGTGGGTTTGTTGTTTTGGTTTGTGTTGTGTTGTGTCCCAGCCCCATTGAGCAGCACGGGAGCCTTGAAGGGTGTCTAGAGGTTGCTCTTCTTGTTGCCCGCCCCGGACCGCCTCAATGGGATGAAGCTCCATGACACATCGCTATGCATTTGAAGCAGTGGACAGAACTTTAAGAGATATTATGCAGCGAGATACTTTGTGTTAGGAAATAAGACGTAGCTAAATAGATAATTGAGTAGATTACTTAATGGAGAGAGACAGATTTATATACACGAGATTATAGAGTAGAGAGAGAGAGAGAGAGAGTACACACGATATACGTGGTTCACCCAATGTGGGCTACGTCCACAGGAAAGCAGCCACTCAATGGCTTTAGTACTTCAAAACAAGAAGTAGTTTACAAAGGGATTATACCCTTAATGGAGCTCCCGCCTTGCTTCACTCTCACCACCTCACACTCACCTTGTTGCATCAACTTCACACTATGAAATGTGTGTAGAAATGGCCTCCTTTTATAGGCCAAAAGGGCTGCCCTCTCTTATGAGAGACAGCCATGTGTAGCCGCCCTTGTGCGAATAAGTCCAAATTGGACCCTCCAATCCGCCCATGTGTGGCCGCCCTTGAGAACACAAGTCAGCTTTTGAATTCGGCCACCGGCCACCGGCCATTGACTTCCGACCACCGGCCATCGGCCATTGACTACCGGCCACCGGCCATTGACTTCCGACCACCGGCCATTGACTACCGGCCACCGGCCAACGACCACTTTCCGGCCGCCGTCCGGCCATAATATTCCGGCGAAAAAAAAAGTCTCAGGGGCCTCCGCCCCCGAGGCCTTTAAAGTTGCCCCTGATTCTTGTCCGTGAAAATTTTGGTTTCCGGTGAGTGATTTTCCTTCACACACGATGGCTTCTCCTCATAATGGGGGCCTTACAAATGTGCGCTTTTACCACAGAAATTTACAAAGGGTAAGTCAGGCTCCATACTTAACAATCTCCCATTTGGAGACTGATCTCCAAACCAAACCTGTGACTGCTTTACATTCTGGCTTCTTATCCTTGAATGCCGATTGAAGATGAGCAAAAGCTCAACTTCTCCTTGTTGACCACCTTTGTAAACATGTCTGCAGGATTTTCACTTGTATGCACCTTTCCTAGCTTTAGCTGTCCCTCTTCCAAAAGAGTGCGTATGAAGTGATATCTCACCTCAATGTGCTTTGTCTTTGAATGAAAGACTGAGTTCTTCGCAAGATGGATAGCGCTTTGGCTATCACTGTACAAGACACAATTGTCTTGTTTGAATCCAAGCTCTTCTAAGAATCTGTGAAGCCACATAATTTCTTTGCTTGCCTCCGTCATTGCTACATACTCTGCTTCCGTGGTAGAAAGTGAAACCACTTTCTGCAGCTTTGAAGCCCAGCTTACTGCTGTGCCTCCAACCGTGAACACATAGCCAGTAGTGCTCCTTCGAGTATCTTTGTCACCTGCCATATCTGCATCAGCATACCCTTTTAGAAAAATATCAGTTCCTCCAAAATACAAAGCATTTTTTGTTGTCCCTTTTAGATACCTAAGTATCCACTTCACAGCTTGCCAATGCTCTTTACCTGGGTTGTCCATGAACCTACTCACAACTCCCACTGCATGTGCAATGTCTGGCCTTGTCCAGACCATAGCATACATTAGAGAACCTACCGCTGTAGCATATGGAACTTTAGACATATAGGCTATCTCCTCTTGTGTCTTTGGACACATATCCTTCGTTAGTTTAAAATGACCAGCCAAAGGTGTAGAAACTGGTTTTGCATTTTGCATTGCAAACCTTTCTAGTACCTTCTTGATGTAATCTTCTTGAGATAGCTTTATTGTCTTCTTCGTCCTGTCCCTTGATATGTTCATACCAAGTATCCTCTTTGCAGCACCTAAATCTTTCATTGAAAAAGATTTGGACAGCTCCTCTTTTAGGTATTTGATGTCCTGCATGTTAGCACTTGCAATCAACATGTCATCAACATACAACATTAGGATGATGAATTTCCCATCTCCCAAATTCTCCGTGTAGACGCAGTGATCCGAGTTTCATCTTGTGAATCCATGATCCAACATCCATCGATCAAACTTCAAGTACCATTGTCTTGATGCTTGCTTTAAACCATACAAGCTCTTCTTTAATCTGCAAACCATTTTCTCCTTACCTTTTACTTCATACCCCTTTGGTTGAAGCATGTAGATTTCCTCCTCTAAGTCACCGTGAGGGAATGCCGTATTTACATCCATTTGCTCGAGATTTAGATCATGAGCAGCCACAAGGCTTAAGACAAGACTAATTGAGTTCATTTTTACAACAGGAGAAAATATTTCATTGAAGTCAATACCTTTCTTTTGAGAAAAACCTTTTACCACAAGCCTAGACTTGTACCTTTTCTTCCCATCTTCTTCTTCCTTTAGCTTGTACACCCATTTGTTTTGAAGTGCCCGCTTACCTTTAGGCAACTCAACCAACTCCCATGTTTGGTTGCGATGTAGTGAGTCCATCTCCACTTGCATGCTCTTCGTCCATTCTTCTTTGGATTCATGTTGCATAGCTTCTTCATATGATTCCGGCTCTCCAGAATCTGAGATCAAGAGATGGTTGAAGGAAGGAACAAACCTTTCTGGAGGTCTACTTGCTCTTGTAGATCTTCGTGGAATAGATTGAGGCTCCTCATTTGGTTGACGTTGTTGCACATTGTCACTGTTTGCAATCCTTGAGTCTTCACCGTCCTCAAGCTCCATGTACTCATCACCTGCTTCTTTTGTTTGTTTTCTTTCAAAGTAATCTTTGTACATATTTTGTTCGTTAAAAATTACATCCCTACTCCTTAAGATTTTACCATCTTCAGGATTCCATAGGCGATACCCAAAGTCTCCTTCTCCATAGCCAATGAAGAAACACTTTTTGGACTTTGCATCTAACTTTGATCTTATGCTTCTATCTATGTGCATGAAAGCCTCACACCCAAACACTTTGAGAAATGCATAATTCACCGGTTTACCTATCCATGCCTCTTCTGGAACTCCCCCATCCAATGCCGTTGAGGGCGACCGATTGATTAAGTACACAGACGTACTTACAGCTTCCGCCCAAAGCTCAAGCGGTAGGCCTGCATGTAGCCGCATGCTTCATGCTCGTTCCATGATTGTCTTGTTCATCCTTTCCGAAATCCCATTTTGTTGAGGTGTCCTTGGGGTTGTCCTTTGCCTCTGAATGCCATTGCTAGCACAAAAGCTTTCAAAAGCTTGGCTGCAATATTCGCCTCCATTGTCAGATCTGATGCATTTAACATTGGTACCTGTTTCATTCTCCACAAAGGCTTTCCACCTTTGAAATATGGAAAATACATCGGATTTATTCTTCATGACATAAACCCATGTTTTTCTAGTCGCATCGTCTATGAATGTTACATAGTACAATGAGCCACCAAGTGATGGTGTACTTGCAGGACCCCAAACATCAGAATGAACCAACTCAAGTTTTTTATTTTTTCTTTCATTTCCTGATTTTTGAAATTTTACCCTCTTTTGTTTACCATAAACACAATCTTCACAGAACTCTAAGTCCACTTCTTTCAAACCTGGTAGAAGCTTCTTTGTTTGAAGGATTTGCATTCCTTTAGCACTCATATGCCCAAGTCGGTAGTGCCACACCGCACTGTCAACTTCTGTAGTTGCTGCACAAGCTGAAGGTTGCGTGTTAACAGTACACAAGTAAAGTGTACCGACTTTTTCACCCTTGGCAACCACCAAAGATCCCTTTGAGATCTTCCACCGTTTGCTTCCGAATGCAATGTTGTGACCTTCATCGTCCAATTGTCCTGTAGAGATCAAATTTTTGCGAAGAGAAGGAACATGCCTAACATCTTTAAGCTTCCATTCATTTCCGTTAGCAGTTTTGACAGAAACCGTACCTTTGCCGACAATCTCACAAGCTTCATCATCTCCCAAGTATACATACCCAAAATTACCTTTGGTGTAGTCTTGGAAATGTTGCTTGTGTGGTGTCGCATGGAATGAAGCCCCGGAATCTACTATCCAGGAATTAGACACATTGTCTAATGAGAGAATTAGAGCATCTTGCTCTACTTTACCTGCCACATTGGCCTCCGATGTTGGCTTGTTGTCTTGAGACTCTGTCTCCTTCTTCTTCTTGGACCAGCAATCCTTCTTGACGTGGCCCTTCTTGCCGCAGTTCCAACATTCAAGAACCGACTTTGTGCGTGACTTGCTCCGCCTTGAGCGATCACGACCCTTTTGGTTTTTGAACCTCTCCTTAAGCCTTCCTCTTGTTTCCACTGATAGTGCAGCACTTGATGATTCTCCTGTGCTTCTCCTTTGCATTTCCTCGCTTAGGAGAACACCCACAACATCATCAAACTTAAGAGTATTTTTGCCAGAGATAGAATTACTTACAGCCATCACAAGGCTATCCCAACTATCCGGTAGAGATGATAGTATAAGGAGAGCTCGCACTTCGTCATCGAAATTGATTTTCACTGATCGAAGTTGACTTATGTTTGTGTTAAAGTCATTTAGGTGTTCTGCAACTGAACCATTCTCTGCCATCTTTAGATTGAACAAGCGCTTCATAAGAAATACCTTATTGGATGCCGACGGTTTCTCGTAGAAGTCGTCAAGTGACTTCATCAAGTCCTCCATGGTCTTCATCTCCGAAACATTGAAGGCCACCGTTGACGCCAAGCTTAACCGGATTGTTCCCAGTGCCTTTCGATCAAGGACAATCCATGCTTCATCTGCCATTGTTGCGGGCTTCTTTGCAAGACCGCCTAGTGGCAAATAGAGGTCCTTCTGGTAGAGATAGTTTTCAATCTGCATCTTCCAATGTTGGTAGTTTTTGCCGTTGAACTTCTCAATCTTGAGCTTTCCTTCCTCCGCCATAACTCCCACTCAATTCAAGGAATCCTTTCCTTGAGATAATTTAGCTACGAGCAAACCTTGCTCTGATACCAGTTGTTAGGAAATAAGACGTAGCTAAATAGATAATTGAGTAGATTACTTAATGGAGAGAGACAGATTTATATACACGAGATTATAGAGTAGAGAGAGAGAGAGAGAGAGAGAGAGAGAGAGAGAGAGAGAGAGAGAGTACACACGATATACGTGGTTCACCCAATGTGGGCTACGTCCACGGGAAAGCAGCCACTCAATGGCTTTAGTACTTCAAAACAAGAAGTAGTTTACAAAGGGATTATACCCTTAATGGAGTTCCCGCCTTGCTTCACTCTCACCACCTCACACTCACCTTGTTGCATCAACTTCACACTATGAAATGTGTGTAGAAATGGCCTCCTTTTATAGGCCAAAAGGGATGCCCTCTCTTATGAGAGACAGCCATGTGTAGCCGCCCTTGTGCGAATAAGTCCAAATCGGACCCTCCAATCCGCCCATGTGTGTCCGGCCTTGAGAAGACAAGTCCGCTTTTGAATTCGGCCACCGGCCACCGGCCATTGACTTCCGACCACCGGCCACCAGCCATTGACTTTCGACTACCGGCCATCGGCCATTGACCACCGGCCACCGGCCAACCGACCGGTTGTTTTCCGACCACTTTCCGGCCGTCGTTCGGCCATAATATTTCGGCGAAAAAAAAAGTCTCAGGGGGCCTCAGTCCCCTAGGCCTTTAAAGTTGCCCCTGATTTTTGTCCGTGAAAATTTTGGTTTCCGGTGAGTGATTTTCCTTCACGCACGATGGCTTCTCCTCATAATGGGGGCCTTACAAATGTGCGCTTTTACCACAGAAAATTACAAAGGGTAAATCAGGCTCCATAGTTAATACTTACGGTTTGGTGGAAAAGTCATTTTTCTTGGAGGTGACTTTCGACAAATACTACCTTTTGTACCCAAAGGTAGTCGTACAGACATTGTAAATGCTTCGTTGTGTTATTCTCATATATAGAAATATAGGAAGATACTGAGGCTTACCAGAAATATGCGTATACTTGATTGCGGTTCAAATTCACTTCAACAAAGTTTTTTCCGTTGGGTGCTTGATATTGGCAATGGGGTTATGGATGATGGAGGAGACTTGAACAGAGTCAAAATACCTTCACACATGATGCTTCCAGGAAATAGTTTGGCAGATCTTCTAAGTTTTATATATGGAGATTTGTGTCATGTGCAAGATCATGCAAGTTTTTTTAGAGATTGAGCAATACTTGCTCCGCGGAATAAAGAGGTGGATTTAATTAATGACTATGCATTGCAAAGAATGCATGGAGATTGCAAAGAGTATCTGAGTGCAGATTCAATTTGTATGTCAGAGGAAAACACACATTTGTACACAATTGAATATCTGAATAGCCTTACTCTTGGTGGTGGTTTTCCACCTCATGCTTTAGTCTTGAAAGAAAATGCTCCAAAATTTGGATCCAAGACGTGGATTATGCAACGGAACCATATTGATATGCAAGAAATTTCATCATAAGGTAATGGAGGCAGAGATAGTTACAGAATCGAATATTGGAGAGAGAGTTTTTCTTCCAAGGATTGACTTTATTATTGGAAACCATCAGGGGCTTCCATTTCAAATGAAGAGCCGTCAAAGTTCCAATCAAGCTTGCTTTTGGGATGACTATCAACAAAGCACAAGGGTAAACACTTGGAATTCTTGGTCTATATCTTGCATCATCGATCTTCTCTCATGGACAGTTGTATGTTGCAATGTCACGTGTACGAAGTGCAGCTTCTATGAGGATTGTTGTCAATACTGAAACACTCAAGCGGAGTGTTACTACACTCCAAACATTGTGTTTAAGGAAGTTTACAGCTAGCGAGCTCATAACAATAAGTTCAAATTGACATTGTGGCTCTCACTTAAAGTTAGACACACTTGATGTTAGATTTTATTCATATCTCTTAGATCAAAGCATTGCCCTCAGATGGATCCTCGACACAGTGCCTCCTATGTAGTGGGTCACATCACTGAAGTCATTCGAGGTATTTATCTTCTTTTTTAAATTAGTTTATTGACTTGACCTATTATTTTCTTGAGAAGATTGGCTTATACATTGACTTACTCTGTTGAAGATCCACCGCAACGGAGGGGAATAGTTCCTGCTATGTTTTTGGTGATCTTATTTGATACAACTCATATTATATTGTAAGAGTTTTTATATATGGTATATTGGTAGTTTTAAGCTTTTATGCTCTACATAATTCATAGATGTCTTTGCAGAGATCACTCCCATCGAGGTTTTATCATCGTAGGTGTTTATGAAATGCTATACTTAGGTAGAGATATGTCCATGGAATTTCTTGGATACTACCATGTTGCCGTTTCTTCAGACCATGAGCATCATCAAATTCAAGTTAATATTTGGTTTGTGAGTGACGAGAGGCCAGTCAATGCACAACAGGAGGGGGTTGTTGGAGACCGCACTACACCATATCGATTGAGGATACTTACTCAAGTTGAAACACCACCATGTATTTTGCAAAATGTATACAACATAGGTCCTTGGACTTATAGAATCCCTAATGTGGTCTCTCAAAGGCTACACTTTGAATAACTGTTTTGTATTGTCTCTTTGTGAAGTTGTGAAATTTCAAAGTCTTTTGAATTGCTTTCAATCCTCTCTCTCTCTCTCTCTCTCTCTCTCTCTCTCTCTCTCTCTCTCTCTCTCTCTTAAATCCTTCACAAAAAAAAAGAAAGAAGGACATGATTCTCTACGGCATGATCGTCAAAGTCTTCTTTATTCTATCTCATCTTTGTTCCTCTTAAACTTCCAAATCTGTGCTGTTAGAGCAGATAAAGAATGGCACGATACATCATGGTTCCGTACCCCCTCAATGATGTACTTACTTATATTAGAGGTATGTAAATGTAAAATCTTATCTTTGTTACTTACTTTTACCATGAATGAGAACTTTGTGGCCTTTATTTTGTATGTTTACACGTGTTACATTTTTTCTGGATCTTCCATTGTGGAGGGGTCCTGCACATGCTGAGGATATTGTTCGTATTATTGAGGATTTTAAGATCCTTCGGTGCATATAGCTTGAACTTGAATCCATATGACGTTAAATGTGTTGTTAGTTTTTATGTATGAATGGTTGGTTGTTATTTTCATTGCAGGCTTCAATATTATTGCAGACATTCTGTCTTGGCATTATATGAAGCATGATATTTTAGAAGAGTTGTAGGTTATTATCACATAGAGTTTGATATAGATGATATGCGAATCACTGTACGAGAGTTAGGTATGCAACGGCCTCTCAATTGTAACTTTTCATACAGTCCCTATGGAGTGAATGAATGGATGTTTAGAATCTATTCTTTGGGTGAATCACCTCGACGCCTCGGTCGCAGTGTTCGACGTGTCGGACCTTGGATCTTGAGAGTTCCAAGTAGAGTGTGTCGTAGGCTCAACTTCTCTAGATGATCGAACACTTTAATCCATTGTCCATGCATTCTAAGTACCATATTTTTTTATTTATTGTTGGTTTATTGAAGTGGGTTTTTTATCTACTACATAGGTTAATGAGAGAGAGAGAGAGGGAGAGAAATTTGAGAATTGCTAATGTAGGTTAACATGGGTCATGGTGTATTGGCTATTCTCCCAATACATATAAGGATGATTATATATTTGAAAGTTAAGGAAGAGTACGTTTGTCAAGGATATGGTACATGGTGTTGGTGGCATCATTGGGTGTATTCATATGCTGATGGGTGGTATGGAAATTGTGGACGGTTAAGCATTTCACTATGCAAAGTGTCACAAATATTGAGCGAAATAAAATTGATGAGAGTCCTACAAGAACTACATATGGTTGATATTTATTATGTCGATGTTTGTGGTTGTGATATTCAGTTGCGAAAGATATATCACAATCACAAATCTTACATTTCGGATAAGGAGTTTGAAATTTTGAAATTGATTGTGAAGTTTATCAATGGGGTATATTAGAGCGATCCTTAACCGTCCAATTATAGAGTAGAATATGAATCGTAAACAAAAAAAAATTGAGGTTGTTGTAAAGACTTTGACCTAATGAACCTCTTGACACTTTTTGGAGTGTTCGAACTGCGCTTTTACTTTTCTAAAGTGTTTAAGTGGCCATGTTGATCATCTCTCTCTCTCTCTCTCTCTCTCTCTCTCTCTCTCTCTCTAATTCTAAGCTTTGAGTACTAATATTGTCTTCTTTTCTTGCAGCCAGTTAAATAACCCACGAAATTGTGGATATTTTTCCAAGTGTAAAAAATCTTATTTTTGATGCCTTTGAAGAAAATTTGTTACGTGCTGAACCGGGATGGCAATGGGCATGGAAAGTGATTGAGAAAAACTACACTGTTTGGGGGTCATATGTAGATGAAGAGTTGGACACGATTTACATCAAGTTGCTTGATCCCTATTTCTTTCCCAACATTAGGCTCATGCTTTTAAAGCAAGAGCTTGGGTTGATTAGTCATACAAGATTTACTTGAGCTGAGTTCAAAAAATAGATTTAAGAGAAGTTTGTAAAGCTCCAGCTCAATATCTTGATCTTGTTGAAATAGCACGACTAAGAGTGCTATGCAGATATGTTCCTAAACCTTTTGGCTATAATGTAAACTTTTTTTTTTTGAAATATGTCTCTTTAGTCATGTGCTTTTATGTAATCTCTATGGGTGTGTGTGCGCGCGCGCACGCACTAAAGGGGTTATATATGTATATATTGCAAGTTACTAGGTAATGTGGACACTGGGATCTTGTGAGGCAACTGGTGCCGGTGGCACAAGATGTTCCAACTTCCCACTGCTCCAACTACTACGATACTTTGCAAGGTAGCGAGGTGCGGAAGGTAGCGAGATGCGGTCGACGGGGATCCAGGAGGCCTAGCCAAGTATGTGGCCACTGTCCCCTGTCCACGAGACCTAGCCAAGTATGTGGCCACTTTCCAGTAGCGAAAGGGAAGGGCGCCGGGGCTTTTCCCCAAGGCCTTCGATCCAAGGCCTAATTCCTTCCCAGAAGAGAAGCGAAGTGGGATCATGGAGTACTGAAGTTACTGCTGCTTACCCGTGCCCAGGGAGGGGGCCGAATTGTGGGATCCTCACAGGTGCTGAAATGAGAAGGGTATTCGAAAGCAGGGGCATTTGCTGTGTGTTGTAGCAGTAATTCCAGCATTCCCACCTCCGGTTTAAACCAGTAGGTGTCCAGGGTGGGCTCGATAGCTGAGATGATGGAAGCCTCGCAGTACTGCTCCATCATCAACAACAGGTAGGCCGCCTGCACTCTCAGCCTCTGCAACCTCGCTTTCCTAGCAAGATTTCTTAATTTCGGTACTAGATTCGGGTCTGCGTCTGTAAAAGGCCTTGAGGGCTTTTGCTCATCCTCGCAGAGTTGCTCATACAGCCGCAGAAGCGTTCTCACTATGGACAGCGAGCGAGAGCTCGAATCATCAATGATGTCTGCCAGACAATCCAGGAGGCGTCCCCCACTGCGATTGCGTGTACCCGCAAGCTTGTCTGTCCACTTCGGCATGCTCGCCTGCAGTAACCCGATGCAGGTGTTTGCTGCCCACCCCATGCCCACCTTGTCCGCCAGCTTCGTCAGTAGCTGCCCCGGCAACTTCACCTCTGCTCCCAGCCCCACCCCCCACGCCGCATCTGCCCAAAACCCCACCATATTCACCGTTGCTAGCTCATGCACGAACGCGTCCTTCGAATCCATATAGATCTCCAGAAAATCCACCCCTAGCCTGTATGCATACAAATACTCTATCAGCTGCCTATGGTTCTTTGCCACTGCCTCTGGATGCACATTTCGCCTGAACTCACCCTCGAGCATTATGTATGCGAAGTGGAAGCAATCGAAATCGTTTGCTCGCACCAGCCCGCATCTTGTTGCATTCTCCAAGACTGCGTCAAAGTATCTCAGGATGCTCTGTTCCGGGCGCTTGTCAAGGGATGGGGGCTTGTAAAGCGAGACAAAAGCCCATGCTGAGCAGATCATGTGAAGGATTGCGATCAGTGAATTGGAGGCGACAAAGCTGTAAAACACGTAGGCGACCATTCCCTACCCATAAAAATTGATCTCAAGAGGTTCCACACACGGGATGTACATCCCACATTGTCTGGACAGCATCGTCCTTAGTATGGAGAGAATTGACTCATTGTATTTGCAGGAGAATTAGGTGTCATAGGGATTCAGCCTCATGTTTGCACCTTGGGTATGCTGCACTAGGGGCTACAAGCAAAGCTGCTGTTTAGTTGAAGCTATCATGCAGCCACACCCAATGTTC